>NC_080796.1:6160500-6475554 GCF_028018385.1 Neofelis nebulosa | reverse complement strand
TTTGGCCGCTTAGCTGCTATCTTGATTTCTTAAAGAACCACCTTAGTTTTTTCGCCTTCCATTTTGTCAGCCTCTTCCATTAGGTTTATTTTGGTGTGTGATTGTGTTTTCTCATTTCAGGTGTAAATAAATCCATACATACATAAGTTCATGCAAGAATGTGTGTGTAGATCCAGTATATGTACCAACTGTATATCCAAATTGCATTTAGTTGTCTACTGCTTTTTGACTGTGTATCCCCAGTTTTCTGACTAAAATACCACCTTCTCTCCCACTGCCCTCCACTCCTTTTTTTTTTTTTTTTTTTTTTTTTTTTTGCCCAGAAAGAACACTGGCAGATTCCTGCATGTCATCAGGAAGGTAATGATAATCAGATCAACTCTGTGGCAATTGGGGTTGTCTATAAGAGTTATAAGTCAGGGGCGCCTGGGTGGCTCAGTCAGTTGAGCGTCCGACCACCAGCTCTTAGATGAACACTGGCAAGCCCATCCTCTGCCCAGTTGAATTGCCCATAATAACTGGGAGCCCATTGCTTTGCCTGAGCCCACCTATGCAGTAACTATTCAAGAGTTATGGGGGTCCCTGGGTGGCTCAGTTGGTTGAGCGTCCGACTTCAGCTCAGGTCATGATCTCGTGGTTCCTGAGTTCAAGCGCCACATCGAGCTCACTGCTGTCAGCGAGGAGCCTGCCTCAGATCGTCTAAGGATCTCTCTCTGCCCCTCCCCCACTTGCACTCTCCCAAAATTAAATATAAGGAAAAAAGAGTTTTGTATTCCAAGAGGACAGTGGAAAATCTCCCCTCTGATTCAAATGCTAGTGTAAGCAACTAAGCCCCCACACCAGACTCGAGTTTCTTTTTTTTTTTATTTTTTTATTAAAAAAAATTTTTTTTCAACGTTTTTTATTTATTTTTGGGAGAGAGAGAGACAGAGCATGAACGGGGGAGGGGCAGAGAGAGAGGGAGACACAGAATCGGAAGCAGGCTCCAGGCTCCGACCCATCAGCCCAGAGCCTGACGCGGGGCTCGAACTCATGGACCGCGAGATCGTGACCTGGCGGAAGTCGGACGCTTAACCGACTGCCCCACCCAGGCGCCCCAAGTTTCTTTTTTTTTTTTTTTTTTAAGTTTATTTATTTATTTTGAGAGAGAGAGAGGGAGCTCTCCAAACTGTCATCACAGAGCCTGATGCGGGGCCCGAACCCACAAACCATGAGATCATGACCTGAGCTGCAGTCAGATGTTTAACTGACTGAGCCACCCAGACACCATGAGGCTGGAGTTCCTGAGAGAATTGTGTGCAGCTCTCTCAGATGACAGCTGCGTTTTTGGACTAGAATACTTCCTGATTCCAAGGATGGAGGCAACCCCTTAGGCATGCATGCTATTGGCATAAAGGACCTCACATTATATTGAGGCATAAAGACATTCTTAGGTCTCGAGTGCTATTGAAAGGTCATCCTAGAAATATCTGTGAGACAGAACACTCCATAAAATGACATATGCTAAGAGTGGGGGGTATTTCTGCGAGGATGCAAGCAGATCAAGTCTCTGCCTCGAGGACTGGTAGTAGGGCAACCTGAGCACCTGCCCCCATTGTAGAGCCAAATGTTCTGGACTTTGTATCCCCCCACTCCGCTGAACTAAAGCAAGAGGCTTAGCTCTCGGAGGGAGTTCTCACATGGCAGGACTTTCCTGACGTGGCTCCAGAAGCTACACCATGGCTCATGAAACACAACCAGGTTGTAATGTACTTGTCAAGGCCACCCCTCCTCACTGGCAATGACTTTCACCCACAGCCTCAGACTCTGAATCTGTCTCATGCTGGGAGGAAGTGTGTGTCCTGGGGGGTATCCTTCATCTCAAACCAGCTGCACTGCACATAAACACTGGGAAAGGCAGCACAGTGGGATCCTCCTTCCCATGAGATCATGTGACCACAGACCACGGATCTGTAGGCATCTTGATTGGTGATGTTCAAAATCAAATTCATGGGGAGCACTGTGTGATGTACGGGATTGCTGAATCATCATGTCGTATACCTGAAACTAATACAACATTGTATGCCGACTCTACCTCAATTTAAAATTTTTTTTAACGTTTATTTATTTTTGAGACAGAGAGAGACAGGGCATGAATGGGGGAGGGGCAGAGAGAGAGGGAGACACAGAACTGGAAGCAGGCTCCAGGCGCTGAGCCATCAGCCCAGATCGTGACCTGAGCTGAAGTCGGACGCTCAACCGACTGAGCCACCCAGGCGCCCCTCTACCTCCATTTAAAAAAAATAACAACAAAACAAAATCCAATGGAGTACGTTTGGAGATCTAATTCACTATATTAAGCAGTCCACAAATCCGGCAGCATCGCAGCTAGCAAGCAGAGAGATGCTCCGAGGAGTTGTACAAAATGGGAAGTTTTCCTAAGGATAGGAGGAGGGTGAGGTCGCAGGCTAGGACATCTTCTTCGGCGGGGGTGGGGGGGACAGGAATGGCAGCGTTTTCATCATGCATGTGACCTCACTCGTGATGATCAGGAAATTTCAGAATGACTTTTTAGGAGGTCACATTATAGAACTGTAAACATTTGCCCATCACTCACGTACTTGACTGTGGTCTCTGGGCAGCTGTATCACCCATGCCGGATGGGCTCTGCAGAACAGTTCAGAGGAATAAATCAATATAGATGCAGAAGAGAAAAGACAGGAAGAAGCTGATGATGGTCCTGAAGAAAATACTATCCGGTTCACAATCGGTTTTCATGTAGGGACTCTGTGTGCCTGGCTTGGGGTGTGTCTTTCAATGTCACTAAATTCAGCCTCTGAGAAAACCGATTAAATTTTGTTTAATCTTTGTTTATTTTTGGGAGAGAGAGACGGGGCACGAGCGGGGTAGGGGTAGAGAGAGAGGGAGACACAGAATCTGAAGCAGGCTCCAGGCTCCGAGCTGTCAGTACAGAGCCCGACGTGGAGCTGGAACTCGCGAACCGGGAGATCATGACCTGAGCCAAAGTCGGAAGCTTAACCTACCGAGCCACCCAGGTGCTCCCAAAACCCGTTAGATTTATGGCTAAGTGACCTTCATAATTGTACCTTCCCAACAAGTTGTCACAGATGAAATCCATCCCTTCATCTGTGCGTCTATGAGTCTGTCTATCCATCCATCACCGATCACATGGATCTGTGTGTCAGCTGTTGGGCTGACAGTTCCAAACACTCCGTCCATAGCCACCAACTCTGTTCAACAAATCAATCTTGTTTGATTGTGATTAAACAATCATATCTTCTCCTCCTATCTTTTTTTTTAAGGAGGCTCCACATGGGACTTGCACTCACAACCCTGAGTTCAAGACCTGAGGCAAGATCAAGAGTGGGACGCTTAACCGCATGAGCCACCCAGGCACCCCATCTTCTCCTCCTATCTTATTTCCATATGCCCCTAATACATCCTCTGTTCCAGCCAGGCAGATTTCTTCACTTTTACCCACATATACCACGCTCCCCACACATGCAATACCATATTTCTCCTTCCTTGTGGAGAGGAAACAAAGACTGCTTTTTAAAGACATTTCTAAAACAGTTCTTTCTTTTATTTTTTATTTTTATGTTTTTCAGTTTTTAGAGAGCGAGAGAGAGAGGCAGAGGGAGAGAGAATCTCAAGCAGCTTCCATGCTCAGCACAGAGCCTGACGCAGGTCTCTATCCCACACCCTGTGATCAGGACCTGAGCTAAAATCAAGAGTGAGATGCTCAATGGACGCTCAACCGACTGAGCCACCCAGGTGCCCCTGAAACGGTTCTTTCTTTCTTTTTCTCCCCAGATTTGAATTTTTTAATTTTTAAATTTACATCCAAGTTAGTTAGCATATAGTGCAATAGTGATCATGAGTAGATTCCTTAATGCCCCTTACCCATTTAGCCCATCCCCCCACAAGTCTTCCAGTAACCCTCTGTTTGTTCTCCATATCTAAGAGTCTCTTATGTTTTGTCCCCCTGCCTGTTTTTATATTATTTTTGCATTCCTTCCCTTGTGTTCCTTGTTCTGTGTCGTCAAGTCCTCGTATGAGTGAAGTCATATGATATTTGTCTTTCTCTGACTGACTCATTTAGCATAATACCCTCTAGTTCCATCCACATAGTTGCAAATGGCAAGATTTCATTCTTTTTGATTGCCGAGTAATGCTCCATTGTGTGTGTATATATATATATATATACATATATATATATATATACACCACATTTTCTTTATCCATTCGTCCATTGATGGACATTTGGGCTCTTCCCATACTTTGGCTATTGTTGATAGCGCTGCTACAAACATTGGGGTGCATGTGCCCCTTCGAAACAGCATACCTGTATCCCTTGGATAAATACCTAGTAGTGCAATTGCTGGGTCGAAGGGTAGTTCTATTTTTAACTTTTGGAGGAACCTCCATACTGGTTTGCAGAGTGGCTGCACCAGTTTACATTCCCACCAGCAGTGCAAAAGAGATCCTCTTTCTCTGCATCCTCACCAACATCTGTTGTTGCCTGAGTTGTTAATTGAAATGGTTATTTCCTATCCTACTTCCTTCATGAGAATTTTGCCAGCAGCCATCCCCCACCCCAGTCATTGTTTACCTAACATTTTTAAAGCCATTAACAGGTTTTAGCACTTCAGGGTATGTTATCTTCAACCATACACTAAATTGGGTTGGTTTGGGTTGCGTTAGGTTCTTTGACTTGAACACTGGGGTCAATGTCTTCTCCTCCTGTTTCTTTTGTCTATTAGCGATCCACAGGAAGACTGGCCTATAGTTCTTCTTTCTTCTACTTAGGTTTTGTCTGATTTTGGTATTAAGATCACAGTGTTCTCATCGGATGGATTGGAAAGTAGCCCTTTTCACCACTCACGGAAATATTGCCATAAGATTAGAATGACACCTCCAATGAAATTTTGGTATTTAGCCAATAATAGCAATAAGGACTGGTGTGTGGGTGTGTGGGTGTGTGTGTGTGTGAGAGAGAGAGAGAGAGAGAGAGAGAGAGAAACAGAAAAAAAACCTGTTAAACTATGATTACATTTATTCAATGGCTATAAGACTATCTAGAGGTTACATTTCTCTAAGTATCAGTTTTGGGGGCGCCTGGGTGGTGCAGTGGGTTAAGCCTCTGACTTCAGGTCAGGTTCAGGACTCACAGTCCGTGAGTTCGAGCCCCGTGTCAGGCTCTGTGCTGACAGCTCAGAACCTGGAGCCTGCTTTAGATTCTGGGTCTCCCTCTCTCTCTGTCTGCCCCTCCCCCCCACCCCCCGTCAAAAATAAACGTTATGAAAAAAGAATCCATTTGGGAAATTTGTGTTTTTCAAAGACTTTGTATATTTGGTACACATTTTTCAAATGTATTGGCATAAATGTGTTCATAAGATCCATTTGTTGTCTTTTCTATCTCTGCTGTACCTATAATGATGTCTTCTTTTTAATTCTTAATTTTTTAACATTTATTTATTATTGAGAGACACATTGGTATCAGTTATGTACTATTATCAATAATACTGAATGGGACATAACCTATATATTCATGGGTTGTTACATAAGCTATATTTTTTTCTTCAATGATTCATCTTAGAAATAGAATACTAAGGAAAAGGTGTGGATATTTAATATTTTGGTAAAAACGAAAGATTGGCGTTCCAAAAAGAAGTCACCGAATTAGGGTACCACCATCAGTATATGAGGATTCCTATTTACCCACAGCCTTGATTGCAGAGAATATGATCAATCATAATTAGTCAATTTGGTGATTGAGAAATAATTTTTCCTTTTACCTTCTTTTCCTCAAATTATTAGTGAGATTGCATATATTTGCACATATTTAATAGCCATTTGTATTTTATTCTTCTGTCACTTGATCTGTAATCATTTCCTATTTATAGAGAAATGTTATTTATATAGTCTGTGGGCTTATTTGCATATGAGTTACAAATGTTTTTCCTTAAAGTCTGTGTCTTTTAACTTTGTGTTGTCTTTTGTGGTACTGCTGTGTTCATTTTTTAAAATTGTGCTAAAATACGCATAATATGAAATTTACCGTCTTAATCCTTTCTAAAATTTATTTCTTTATTTTGGTGGGGGGAGGTGCCAGTGGGGGGGCGGGGCAGAGAGAGAGAGGGAGAGAGAGAGAGAGAGAGAGAGAGAGAGAGAATCCCAAGCAGTCTCCGCAGGGTCAGCACAGAGCCCAACATGGGGCTCGATGTGACGAAACTGTGAGATCATGACCTGAGCCAAAATCAGGAGTCAAATGCTTAAGTGACTGAGCCACCCAGGCACCCCAACACTGACATTGCTTTCTAAACTAAGAAAGAACAAGGTGGTATCTTCTATGTTAGAAGAAAGACTGCAATCCTAGCTTACTTGTTCTTTAGAACATCTTAGAAAAAGCGTTGCCCTATGGAGAAGCGATCAAAAACCATGACATCAAAGTAAATTTTTTAAAATTAAAAAAAAAGAGAGAAGTGTTGTATGTTTGGCAGGCAATACAGGAAAGCATTATTTTCTGGGTTTTGTAATGTCGCCAATATTTAGACTTTTTCTTAACGCCGCAGTTTGCCACTTTTGACCCGAAATTTGTTTTTGCAGTTTTAATTTTTTCCTCAAAGCGGTCTTCAAAATTCTGGCAGTTTCAGACCCCGTGAAATGTAGATTGGCACTTGTGGCCAGGCATCAACTCATCCTGTCCCCACCCCTACCCCTCAGCCACCTGGGCACCTGGGATCTTGTTCGCCCCATAGTCCCAGGTGCCCCCAAAAGGGCAATACACATGTGCCCAATGAATGGCGAAATGTTTTGTTATTATTGGTGGTTGTCATTATTATTGTTAGCAACAAAAAGGAGAGGAAGAGGTTCCTGACATTTTGTTGAGGAAGTTAGGACGAGGGTGGCTTTGAACTTGTAACACTAAGTTGGCAGCTGAACTTGCACACCTGTGGGATATACTCTGGAGCAGAAGCACTAAAGACAGTGCCTACATTCAGAATCGTCCACCGTCATCTTTGCCTAAGCCTGCTCCCGAGGACTCTAATGGAGAGGGACCAGGGGGGAGAAAAGTCACAGGCGCCCCAGGGACGTGGGAATCTGCGGAAGCCACTGGAGGCCACTCTGTAGGTGTGGCTGGGAGCCCAGAGGCTGCTGACTGGATTCCTGCTTCCCAGGAGCTGCCTCCTGACTCCCCTGGATGCTGCAGCTGTCCCCTGAGGTCCCCAGAACCCATCATGATACACAGCGCATGGCGGGAATTTGATAACGAATTTGCTGATTGAATCCATGGCACCCTTTGAGATGCGGTTCTGTTGGTTTTGAATGTCTGTGGTCTTCAAGATCCTCTACAACCGAGACTCTTAGCTTAGGGTCTACGAAGCCCCTGAAACCGGATGTAAACTACAGGCTCACGTGTGCTTTCCAGGGGGAGGCATCTACAGAACCCACCATATTCTCTATACTGTTTAAGGCTCCCAAGAAATCGAGAAACACTGGGAAAAACGAAGAAGCATGTGCCACTGGGAAAGTCATCCCAAACCACTGTTTTACAGAGAGCGGCACTCCAGGAGCAGGAGGAGCCTTTGGGATGGTCCAGTGGGGCTAAGCCGACAGACCCAAACAGATGCCTGAGGACCCAGACAGATGCCTGGATGGGACAAACGTGAGGTCCCAGGACATCGTCTGTCCTGCACTTTCCCTGGGATGGACCACAAAAAGTCTTCAGACTTAAGTGCTTATTGTATAACCAATACCTGTTCATTTCTCCGTCACTGACTGAGGCCTCAGTCTGTGCCAAGCTCTGTGCTAGATGCTGGGGACATGTGGGGGCTAGGTTCCCGGGAGAGGGGACACAGTGAGTCTGTCTTATTTGTCTCCGTTCTCTAAGCTCTGGCTGCTGTCCAGCACATAGAAGGCACTCAATCATTAGCCACTGCCTTAGACAATGGGACAGAAAAGTGGTTCAGTCTCTGGTGTTTGGAACCTAGGAACCTCGGTGCGAATCACAGCCTGTCCACTCACGTGCCGTGTGACTCTGGGCAGGTTGCGCCAGCTCTCTGAGGTTCAGTTTCCTGGAATGTAGGGCAGGAACGAACTTCAAGGGGCCTGGGGGTGGTTAAGAAGCTGACGGGTGAAAAGAGCCTGACTCAGGCTGAGCGCCTTTCCAGCTCTAGCTCTGGGCGTTAATATTGTCACCACGATGTCAAGGAGCTCAGGTGAACACTCGGACCTCCACTCAGCTTGCAGGGAATGGGGAGGACTCCCCAGATCACCTCCGTGTCTCTTCCACACGAGGACCGAGGGATCAGAAATGGGGGTGTTGCCAGGGACGGTAGAGCAGCATCTAGCAGAAGGGAAGGACATCTGGAAGAGAAAGCTTCAGAGGCTGGGACAGAGGTTGGCACAGAAGCCAGGAATGTGACCCGCATGAGCTGGTGGCCTCAGCACAGGAGGCTAGACAAGGTCCCCTTAACAGGACCCAAGACTCAGGGCCAGTGCCGGAACAGCCTGCTCCCGGCCTCCCGCCCTCCTGGCCTCCCCAGGTGCTGGGTCTCCGGGTCCGTGGGCTCAGAGGCCCGTCTGCCCTGTTCTGCTCCATCTGTACTGTGTCCAGCTAAGGGCACTGCCTCCGCTGCCCCCGCGTCCCCAGCGCTCAGGATGCCCGGGCAGGAGAGGGCTCTGTGCAGGGCGCAGCTGGGCATCTCCATGGCTCTGGGCCGCCCGTCAGCAGCTGGGCCTGCGTCCCTCTGGACACCAGCTCCTTCCTTGGGTTTCTGGCTCTGCTGGTCTCTGCAGGAATGTTCAAGAATGCTGTCCCTTCCCCTTTCCCCACTACCCCCTGCCCTCCCTCACACCCCTGCCCACAGCCCTTCCCCTCTGCCTTCTGCCAAAAGAATCCAGAGCAAAGCAGCGTTCTCTCCTGGCCTTGACTGCCTGGGAGAGTGGTGAGAAGGGACAGTTCTCTCAGGTTCATGAAATAAACATTTGGTGGCAGAGGTCGTGAGGGGCTGGGGATCCTTCGGGAAATCCTGGAGTGGGGTCACAGGCTGTGGGTAAGGAGTGGACCGTCCAAGAGGAGATGGGACTCTGTCCCCTGTCCCTGCAGGGTCTAGGGACGGATGAGGAGTCCTAGAGCCTGGATTTGGGGGAGAAAGGAAGGAGCAGGGAAGGTGCCCCCTCTGAGCCAGTACAACCCCTCCCTGAGTCAGGCGGGCCTTAGCCCAGACTGCTTGGACGGTTACTCAGACCAACATTCAGTGAAACACTGAGAGTCCCAGACTTCATTCGATAAACCACCAAAGCACCAGCCCAACAGGCCGCGTTCCCAGTTGATTCACATTAGCTGCTCAGCCAGGGTTGGCCAGTTGAAGGGAACCTAATTCTCGGTAGAGCCGTCGTGTGAGAGTTGGTTTGGGACGTCCTGGCTTCTGAGTCAGCTTGGGAGCCGAGCAGACGCCTGGCCACTGACGGTGCTCAACTGGCCATTGGGGAAGGCTCCACACGAGGCGGCTGATGGTGTGAAGGTGTGGGGGCAGGATGTGCACAGCTGGGCTCCTTCCTGTGCTCCTTCAGTGGGGCTTGGTTTGGGGAAAACAGTGTCATGTTTTGGGTCAGGGATTGATAGACACAGAGAAGAGGCTGAACTGCGATTCAGGCTGCTTTTGTGGCTCAGACGCCTCCTCCAGGAGGAACGTTGGGGCAGGAGGAGTTGAGGACTGAAGGGAGGGAAGCCCTTGGTTCAGGAGTCAAGGGCATGATCCAAAGGACTTGCTTGGGGGTTCAGGGATCTCTGTCCCCGGGAACCCGTTGCATTCCTGTCCCAGATCCATCCCTCATCGGTGTTGTGAATCTCTGAAGGTCTCTAAGGTTCCATGCCGGCAACTATAAGATAGGGGTCCCCAGGCCCTGCTTTGAAGCAGGCTCCAGGCTCTGAGCTGTCAGCCCAGAGCCTGACGCGGGGCTCAAACCTAGGCATTGTGAGATCACGACCTGAGCTGAAGTCAGGATACTTAACCGACTGAGCCACCCAGGCACCCATATCTGCTGGGTTTTTTAAGTGCACACTGCAAGATCCTGGAGTGCACGATCAGCTGGTTCACAGGAGATCAAAAGTTTGAACTGTGAATAAGTCATTACTACTTTCGCTGTGATCTTCTGCCGGCCAGGTGCCCACCAGCTCTTATTGTGTGAATGCATTTCCCAGAGTGGTATGAGCTGGATGTGGAAAGACAATGTGTTCCGCATCTAAGAAGACACACACCTCACCCCCAGCAGCGGGTAACAAAAACAGCATCCTGCCGCACCCCAGGGTGCACCCCGCAAACAAATCAATGGAAGGTACTGTGGAAATTCAGTCATTAAGCAAATTCAATGCTGATGGAAGTTTATTCAGTGTACCCGTATAATGGAAAAGGGGAAGGTGCCGCGCCACATGCTTTTTTATTCCACCTGTGAGAAGTTCTCATTGACCGCAACAGACAGACCTTAAGGCTATGACCATGGAAGTAAACATGGGTTAACAACTCAGCCTTGTTGACATTTCGTGGGAAACAATGTCTCAAGCTAATGTTTGCACATTAACTGGTTGCTGAACATGAGTGGAGCTAGATCTCTCCTTGAAACACCGCTGCCAGGTTATTTTCAAATTAATAAACCGGGTGTTTTAAAAGTAATTCTTCATTAATAAAAATAAATTATTTAATTAATTAAATCATTCTGTAACTACTGAAGATCTTCGGATTAACATAAAAATGGAGCAGATAACAGAGAAAGTTCTCCTATGCCCTATCCTCTCCCCCCATCCTATTTCTTCTATTACTCACCCCTAATCGTTTTGTGCTATACCTGTCACTATTAGTGAACCAATATTGACGGATACTTGACATTGACGTTCACTCCTCGTGTTGTACATTTCTATGTTTTTTAAAGATTTATTTTGGAAAGAGCGCGTGCACACGTGCAGGTGGGGGAGGGGCAGAGAGAGAGAGGGGGAGAGAGAATCCCAAGCTGTCAGTGCAGAGCCTGACGCAGGGCTCCAACCCACGCACTGTGAGGTCATGACCTGAGCCGAAATCAAGAGTCGGGTGCTTCATAATCAACTACGCCACCCAGGTGCCCCAATTTCTATGTCCTTTTTTTGGAAAAAACATTGAATATCTGGTACCAACCAACCAGAAGAGTCTCACTGCTCTAATGATCCCCTGGTTTCATCTGTTCACCCCTTCCTCTTTCCTTGAGACCCCTGGTCTTTTTAGTGTCTCTCCAGATCTGCCCTTTCCAAAATGCCATACAGTTGCAATCATGAACATGTCACGGTGACTTGGATGGCCTTTACTGGAAAGTCTAAAGGCTCTGTTTCTCATTATCTTCTGCTTCTTCCCATTGCCTTCCTTTGGCACCAAGGAAAACCCTGCTCATGGTTATTAACTAACCGGCTCCATAAGCCCCCTTCCGTGCCCAGTCGACCAAAGCTGCCTAAGTGCCAAGTAGCACCACTCGTGACTGGCACGTCGTTCTAGATCCCCCCCCAGGGCCTATCGAGGAAATTCCTCATGACACAGCAGACAAAGAGGCTCCATCTAATGCCAAGGTAAGGTCTCCTGTCTTTGTCTGAGATTGATATGTTGCTTTGGCGGTTTATCTCGGGTTTGATGGATTTCACGCAGGACGACCTGACAGTGTATATTATGGATGGCATATGCAGTTTCCATGGTGGGGAGAGTGTCATTTGGGAGTCTCTTACCAACAGATACCTGAGTCAAGAGGGCACTCAGAAATGACAGCATCCATTCCAAACTGGACAGCAGTGAACATCTTGGCATTTCTCTTCCTTGGAAAAGAATTTTATAATTGCCAATCAAAATGGACCTGAGACCTACTGTCCAGGAAAAGTTGGTGCCTTTTGGCATAAGTACACTGGATCTACTCTTGCTTTTGGGTTCCCTTGAGTCGACTGCCTTTTCCCATCTGGTTTCCTAGACTCCCAAGAGAACAAAAGCCCCATGCAAGCAGAATACAGTATGACCTGACTCTCACTGTGTTTTCATTTCTGGGATTGCAGGGGGACTCAAGGCCCCGTGAAAATGGTACATGTTTTACAATCATTTGCCTATGGAGGAAAAATCCTCAAGAAAGGAAAGGTGGGGCTTTCTTGCTGGTTTTAGTCTGGAAGGTTACCCTATTTCCAGCTTCCTGTTGGGAAAGGGGACATTTCTGGAAGGACCGATTTTCCAGATAAGAACCATGGCCAGTGCTCCAGTCCCTGGGAACAGCCATGCTCCCTTATACGGGGCGGGTCTGTGTGTACGGGCTTTAGGGGCAGGGTCTCTGTGTGCGTCTGCGTGGTGTGAACGTGTGGTGTGGGCAGTGCCTGTGGGTAAGAACATGTGTTTCCCCAGGAGATGTATGCCCCATGTACACGTCACAACGCTGGGTCCTTCTTCTGAGAAAGAACCCCATCGCCCGGCACGCTTTGCGTACATTGTCTTGTTCACCCCTCGCCACGGCTGTGCTGGCGTTGGCTTTCTCTCCCCGCCCCTCGGAGAGAGGGGCTGAGGTGCAGAGATGAAGGGCCCAAGCTCAGGAGCTACCATGTGGCCCCCAGGCACGTGGCTGCAGCTCTGAACTCTGACCTGCACTCCTCACACGCACTCGACGTGGGGCGAGGGAGTTACGGCATCTGGGAACATGCCTGGAGCGCCAGAGTCCACCCAGGTCCCAGATCCTGCCAGCCTTACAAGGTGGCCTCATCGGTCACGCAGCAACCCCCCCCCCACCCCCCGCAGCCACAAGTGCATTCAGCTGACTTTGGCACGGCCATTAGTGTGAAATGCAGGTAGGAAGCCCTGTGCTCCCGGTCGGCCTACAGTTTGTGAGAAGTGTGAGGCCACCTCGGACAATGTAGGTCAACACCTGTCAGTGCTGGGGTCACTCCTCAGCCTCTGGCCCAAAGCAGATAAGACTCAGGGAGATATTTTAGGGCATTTAATAACAGGATCACCACAAGCCCTGGAAGCGTTGGGTTGTGTGAGCCTAATGGCCGGGGACAGTGACAAACAGGAACTCAATATGCGCTTTGTTATCAGCCTGGACTCTGCCTCTCTCTCCCTTCCCGCCACTCTCCTTTGCCTCCTTCCTTCACCGAGACGGGTGGCCCGGAACAGCTCAGTTCTTGCTTGTTAGCCTGTTGCTGCCAGGCAGGCTGGGCCCGTGTCGTGTCAAGCAGAATCCCCTACGTGAGCACAGCAGCACCGCCATTGAGTGATAGTTACCCTGTGTCCTCCTGGCTGCCCCCCGAGGGCCTGGTGGAGCAGCATCCTGGGACAGGGCCGAGGCCAAGGCCCCGTCCAGTGCCACGGTGAGCTGACCTGCCTGTGTCTGAGACACAAACCCTGCTTTCTAGGTTTCTTTCTTTCAGTTGAATTCATGTGTGAAAATGTGGGCATGCTCATCACAGATGACATTGATCAGTTCCTTGTTGGGGATGGCTGTCGAGTCCTACCAGTGACATCTGGTTCACGCAGCTGTTTGCGAAGGGTTGCACCAGTTCGTAGACTGTGTGTGTGTGGGGGGGGTGGGGGTAGAGGGGGGCAGGGCTTTCCTTAGCAAGAAATGCCCCCTCATCGGACTAAGAATCTCATGACTGGCAACCGACATGGACTTGAGAGGACGTGATCCAGGAATTTTCAGCAGCGTTCTCTACTCTGGCCTTTGGGGCTTCTACTGGATGGTCTCCCGGCTAGGTCTCTAAAGTCACCCAGAGGACACATGGGAGCGATCTGATCCTCATGCTTTTCTGTCCATTGCAGGTGGTCTCGGGATTAAGTGAAAATGGTGAGTTCCATGGAGTCCCACACTTGCTGGGGAAAGATCTAGGTGGTGAGAGACGCGGGGCTTTCCTGCTGGCTTTCATTGGGAGTGCCACCCTGATTCTGGGTGCCTGCTGGGAACGGGGGCTGGGGATGTGGGGAACGAGGCTGACACTACAGGGAAAGAACCGTGGCCATTTCTTCACAAGCACTTTTGCTCCCTTTGGGTGGTGAGGGTTTGTGTGTATGGTGGTGGGCTCTTTCCTGTGTGAATTTAGGTGATGTGGCTCTGAGTGTGTGTGTGTGTGTGTGTGTCTCCCTAGACTGGTGTCCCCTCCAAAAACACAGGTGACAACATCAGCTTCTAAGTGAAAACTCCCATCACCATTGTCTCATGCAATTATATGTATTTCAAACTTGATCAAATTCTGCACTTTGTGTACAGTTCATTGTATGCTAATAAACTTGGGGGGAAATCCCACTGCCAGCTAGGAAGGGTTCCCAGCATTCTAAGTGGACAAAACTGTTTCAAAATCACCATTATTGGGTCAATAACCACTGCATTTAGTGGTAGATCTCACCTCTGAGCAGGCTGTTTCCTTAACGCTATGGCAGGTGGATCAATCCTAATTTAAGAGAAGGAGCCCTAATGGTATCTAATTGGCCTCTGGGACAAGGGAGGCCAGAGAGGGGGATGGATTATGGGGAATAGCACAGCCTGTGGATGGGGAGCCAGGCACTGCGACGAGGCCCTCGGCCCTAAGCCCCATGGACTGTCTCTCACGCATCCCCTGCCTGGGGACCACTTATGAGCAGGGATGAGGCAGGACGAGCCGGGGTGCCGGGTGAGAGCACTGCATGGACATCGTCCTAAAAGCCCGGGGAGAGGGCCTTCCTTCCTGTCCCAGCCTCTTCTCCATCTACCAGACTCTTTCCTTCATTGACACTGGGGAGGGGCAGACAGTGGAGTCAGGTCTCCTGTTCTCCCACCCAGGACATATCACAGGGATGGAACCAGAGCCAGGCCAGACACAAGGAGGTTCCCAGGCCTGATCCACTGGGGGCCAGGGGGGACCAGTTTGTACTTTTCACCTGCTTCTGGGGATCACCTGACAACCAGTCCTTGTCTACACACTGTTGGCCAAGAGTTGTTTGGCTGGAAACACATTCATACAAAAGGGATCTCACCCCACGTGACCAGGGCAGCTGTAGAACATTCTAGTTGCAGAGGAGGTGAGAGGGGCACAGGCTCCAGTGCACAGGGAGTTGAGCAAAGTGGTGGGGGCTGATCCCACGGTTAAGGTAGTCCTCGCTGTACCTTTCCCTGGCTCCGAGGACATCAGTTGGAGAGTTTTTCTGACAGGTATTGGAGTTCTCGGTTCTAAACCCCATCCGTTCTAACCCTTCCTTCCACGCGTGGGCACAGGTGCCCTAGCCCTGGGTGGTCACTACAAGGGCACTGACAGCACCGCCCTCACTCTTGTCTCACACAGTGCTCAGCACTGGGAAGCGCCTCTTGTAAAACTTCTGGGCTGGGATCTAGTTCAGGAGTGGAAAGGTCCCTCCTCAGCTTGTCCCAGCCTGTCGGGCCCCACACTAAGTTGGGTATCTCTCCTGGCTCTGGTCCAGATCCGAGAGAGGGGGGGTGGTTTCCTGAGGACAGTGAGGTGCCCCCCCACCCTGCTGCCCTGATTACATCCAGCACAGCTGTGGGGGGTCATGCTCTTCGCTCTGCTTACAAGTGGGCCCCTGCTGGGATTCCTCTAGGGCTTGGGGGGTGGCCGTCCTCTCTGAGTGTTCCCAGGGACTCATGGAGTGCCTGGCACATGTGTATGAGCCCTAAGAACCTATTAATGAGAGACCGTGTCAGGCCAGCAAATCCTCTGCAGGCACCCCCAGGGCAGGCACGTCAGGTCTTCTGCATCTTTGGATCCTACAGCTGCACTATCCGGGGGGAAGCCACTAGCCAGACGGGCCGGCTCATGTTTAAATGAATTAAAGTAAATGAAGCTAAACATTCCATCCCTCATCACACTAGCCACAGTTCAGGTACCCAGCAGGTGCATGTTTACAACACAGAGCATTTCCATCCCGACAGACGGCTCTCCTGGGCAGCTGCTCTGAGCCTGGCCCAAGGTGTGCTCATGGAACCCACCTAACCCACCATGTGTCCGTCACAGTGGGAAGGTCAGGTTGGTTCGTGCCCAGGTGAGAGCTATCACGATCCAGTGCAGCTGGGGAAGTGCCCGGTGAAGGTGGATCCTTTCTCTCATTTGCAGGTTTGCAAGGGTGGTCAATGTCTCCTTGAAGGACTCTGACTCCACCGAGCCCAGGGAAGGTCTGAGGACCCAGAGGAAGGACAGCTGATGCCGGGTGGGCCAGCATGGGCTCAGCTGGAGCAGCAGGGACAGGGGAGACCCTCTCTCTAGTACCCTGCTTGCTCATGCTTGTGTCTGTAAAGATTGGATTGTCCACTGAAGATATGATTCGAGCAGCGAGGATGAAGAACCCCTAGGTAGGGAACAGCCCTCAGGTGTATCAGGAAATGGTTTCTGGGAGCTGTCAGGTTATACCTGCCGCTTTGGAGACTGAGGGAGGTGGGTATGAAATCAGAGAGAAAAGGAAATGTGCGTCCTTCTCATATTTTAATGCTGTAGGAGTAAGAGCTGTTATGTCTGTTGGCAAGCTTTTCTTGCTTTGTTATTTAAAGTCTCTCTTTCCGCTAAGACCTGCTCTCTTCTGCTCTGCCTCTGCCAAGCATCAAAGCCTTGGTTGCAGTAGGTTCCCACGTCTTGGGACTTGAGCAGGGGCAGTTTACTGGGTCGGATTTGGTGTGATCTGTGACAGAGGTGGTCTGATGAGGCATATTCTGGCATGCACACTTGAAACGGAGACAAAGTGCTTCCATGTGAGCTGGGTGCTGGGGACCCGGGGACCCTCTCCCTCTGCACCTTCAGGTCACAGAGCAGCGC
This sequence comes from Neofelis nebulosa, assembly GCF_028018385.1. Lineage (NCBI taxonomy): Eukaryota > Metazoa > Chordata > Mammalia > Carnivora > Felidae > Neofelis > Neofelis nebulosa. Next base: position 6,458,768 of record NC_080796.1, on the reverse strand, counting down.
CTGTATGGGCTACCTTCAGCTTTGCCCCTGGGTGAAAGGGTGCTCCCTGGGTGAGCATCACAGAGAACGTTTCCTCTCCAGCTCCTGCAAGTGCTCCTGGGACCGTCAGAAGAAGTGAGGTGGGAGGTGCTCCCTGGAGCAAGTTCTCTCCTCCTCTCCTCACCCAAATCCTGGGTCCCTGGAGCCGAATAAATCCTGTACTTGCCTCCACGTGGAAGGGACCTCTGTGCAGCTCCCCCCACCCCCACCCCCGCTGATACCCTCCCTGGTTGGCAGGATTTCTAGAGGCCTGTGTGAATGCCACTGGGCCCTCGCACACACTGGGTCTCCAGGCCCCGCTGAGCTGTCTCCTGGGAGTGAACAGCCCCAGGAAAGAGGCTCTTGGCAGTGGGGCTGGGGTGCCTGCCCCTGTCAGATCCCACTCCTCCAGCCACACAGCAATGGGCCTGCTCCCCACACCATGGTTATAGCCCTCCGTGTGATCTTTCTTGTGCCTGCCTGGGTGCTCCCCCTCTCCTTCCAGTGCTCAGAGCAGAGGCTGGCAGGCACAGGGGTTTCTACGGCTGCACCTGTTGAGGTTTTCCCCTCGCTTCACCTATAGACTGGGGGACTTTGGGAAAGTTAGGTTACCTCTAATGTCATGGTCACTGTCCCTAAGGGGCTGGGACTTATGTGGAGGAAAGGGCTGTGGGAACGCCCAGTATCCCCCAGGTACCTAAGGTCAGAGCAGGCACAGGCCAGCCACACAGTATGGGGAATGGATTGTCTTCTCCAACGGCCCAGCACAACCATGAAGGTGCCCCTGGATTTGGCCGGATTAATTGATGGATTGATTGGTTAGGGAAGGTGGCAGTATAGCCATGGCATGCACACTTGGGTTCCACTCTCCCCATATTGGAGGAAAATACAAAGGTGGAGGCTGACCAGGAGACGGGAAATGGACAGGAATCTGGAGGCAGGAAGGAGTCCAGGTGGTCATTGGGGAGGGAACTTGGGAGGCGGGCAGTGTATTGCACACAAAGTCCTAGGGACAGTGACTGCCTCTTGGAGGGACGGGGTGGCTCAGGTGCTGCTTCCTGGTCCCAGGTATGGAATCCGAGGACTAGGAAGGACCTGGAGTCCCTGGACCTGCTCCTCATCACATTGGAGAAAGGTGGGAAGAGGGCCCCAGGGGGATTGTAGTGTGAGGGCACAGTTGCCATCTGGGGTCAGGGATGTAATCCCAGAAGCAGCAGCCCGAGTTCTCACCTCCCCTGACCTCATCCTCTCTTTCCCACGGCCACCCCATCACTGTCGCTGCCCTTGTGCACGCAGAAGTCTGTTTTACAGATCCTGAGGATTAGGATTCAGACGCTAGCCATCTGCATATAATTTACTTCCTACTTCGGGCTCTTTTCTATTTATTTCTGGCGCTTAAGTCTCCTGTGTGACTCTTCCCTGCTCCCTCTTTGGATGATTCCCATCCTGAAGGACCCAGTCCCATCCAGGCCCAGGAGGGCCTAGCATCTCCAGCGTCTATATAATCTCCCCAGCATCCCGTCACCAGCTTTCCCAGCAGCACCCTGTTTCCAGGGCTGAGCAGCCCTGTGTGGTGGGTTGGGCACCAGGCTGGAATGAGGAGGGCTGGGATCGCTCTGCTGGCGGGCCCCCCTGGGAGCCTGTGTCTGCCCTGGCCGAGCCCGTCTTGGTGCTCTCCTGCCCCAGAGACGGGGATGGGGGCCTCTGCAATCACATGACTGTCTTCTGCCTTTACAGCTACCAAGATCACACAATTTTAAAACAAGAATTATTCCATCAGGAATCTGATTCCAGAAATCCTCCTGTCGTGGATGAAAGAGAATGTGTCAAGAAAGAAGGGGCATGGAGTGGAACAGGAGGAGGAAATGGAGTGCAGAGAGGCAGGAGGAAGTGCAGAAGGCAATCAAGTGCCCTTCAGGGAACCTGGACGCCCAGGAGCTCGCTGGGGCAGCCCACAATGCACGTGACCTTGCAGGAGGACCTGAAGGTTATGGCCACGTGCCACAAGTGAAGGGTGTACTGACAACGTAGCCCAGGGAGCAGATAGCCATGCCCTGCCCAGCCCTAACTTTGTTGGGACACTGACTCCTGACTCCACGGACTCCTGGATTTGGGCGACAGGGCTGGAGGCCCCTGCGGGGCCACATGGAGCAGGTCACATTGTGTTCTCTGGGAAAGGTGTCCCTGGAGGGTTCAACATCTCAGTCCTGCAGGACCCTATGCTGCCCAACCCTCTCAAGGGAAACAGTGAGCACATCAGCCACTCAACAAGGTGAGATAGTGCAGGGTGGGCTGGGTTTTTTCCCAGTTCAGGCTCCAGGGGAAAGAGGGAGGAGGACAGAGGCCGGGGGTCTCCCTGTGAATCAAGAAGGTGGTTCCCCTGGCTCAGCTCCGCATCCTCATGGGCACAGAGCAGCCTGTGTTTAGATAGGGGCCACAGCAGCCTCCAGTCCGGGCTGGGAGTTTCCCAAGGCCAGTCACCCCCCCAAACCCTTCAGAGTTCTCTGGACGCCCTGGGTCACCTTGTGGCACCATTTCTCAGACTTGGATTCTACAGATTTGTCGTATATGCAGAAAAACCAAAGAGAGCAGACAATTTTGAAGCAAATTCAATGCCGTGCTAACTTGGAATATGTTAAGGAGTAAGGTTTTCCAGTTACTTACATTTCTCTTTCCAATTTTGTAAATAAATATAAGAAATAGAACTTGTATTATATTTTAAAAATCAGTGTCTTCTGTGACCTTACCTTGCTGGAATATGCTAAAGACATATAATTCATGATTCCAATAGGACGCGTACTGATTGTGTTTTAATTGAAAGCTGTAGGCAAAGTTTGATGGGGTGTTAGGAAGAAGGATTGTGAGTGAGGAAAAGAGCGGAGAGTTTCACAGTCCACTGTGACTGTGCAGGTGTCATGATAGTCTGTATTGCATGTGGGGTGGGGAGCAGGGTCACCACTCTCACCACCCTGTATCATTAGACCTCTTGTTCCTCACAGGGCCCAGAGGGTGGGACTTGGGCTTTTCCTCTTGTAATTCTTTTCGTTAGCTTCCCCAATTGGAGCTTTGTGTAGAGAGGAGCTGGTCTGTTTCCCTCTGGGAGAGTGGTAAAGCTTTCCTTGCCCATAGGAAAGGATCCGGTCTATAAGGGCCACCTATGCTTGCTTGGACCTTGCGTTTCAACATCTAACTTAGCCAAGGCCAATTCCTACCTCCTGTCCCCGGACGTGAGTCAGAGGACCTGGGACAGGACAGACGCCTCACCTTGGTGTTTCAGCATCCTTCTGTGAAAAGGATGAGAACAGTTCTCCAAGGCCACTCCAGTTCCTCGATCTCGGACACCAGCTTCCCCAGCTGACCACCTGTCTTGATCTTATCTTTCTGAATGAACACAGACAAAATGGGCACAAGAAACCATCCTCACAGGGCTCCTTCTGGCATGAATTGACACACTGCAGGCAGCGGACATCACCACATTTTAGGAACGTGGGTTTTTCTTTTGTTTTTTTCGTTTTTGTTTTTTTTTTAATTTGCATGATATTCATTTATTTATTTATTTATTTATTATTTTGTTACTATTTATTTATTTATTTTTTCAATATATGAAATTTATTGTCCAAATGGTTTCCATACAACACCCAGTGCTCAGCCCAAAAGGTGCCCTCCTCAATACCCATCCCCCACCCTCCCCTCCCTCCCACCCCCCATCAACCCTCGGTTTGTTCTCAGTTTTTAAGAGTCTCTTATGCTTTGGCTCTCTCCCACTCTAACCTCTTTTTTTTTTCCTTCCCCTCCCCCATGGGTTTCTGTTAAGTTTCTCAGGATCCACATAAGAGTGAAAACATATGGTATCTGTCTTTCTCTGTATGGTGTATTTCACTTAGCATCACACTCTCCAGTTCCATCCACGTTGCTACAAAGGGCCATATTTCGTTCTTTCTCATTGCCCTGTAGTACTCCATTGTGTATATAAACCACAATTTCTTTATCCATTCATCAGTTGGTGGACATTTAGGCTCTTTCCATAATTTGGCTATTGTTGAGAGTGCTGCTATAAACATTGGGGTACAAGTGCCCCTGTGCATCAGCACTCCTGTATCCCTTGGGTAAATTCCTAGCAGTGCTATTGCTGGGTCATAGGGTAGGTCTATTTTTAATTTTCTGAGGAACCTCCACACTGTTTTCCAGAGCGGCTGCACCAATTTGCATTCCCACCAACAGTGCAAGAGGGTTCCCGTTTCTCCACATCCTCTCCAGCATCTATAGTCTCCTGATTTGTTCATTTTGGCGACTCTGACTGGCGTGAGGTGATATCTGAGTGTGGTTTTGATTTGTATTTCCCTGATAAGGAGCCACGTTGAGCATCTTTTCATGTGCCTGTTGGCCATCCGGATGTCCTCTTTAGAGAAGTGTCTATTCATGTTTTCTGCCCATTTCTTCACTGGGTTATTTGTTTTTCGGGTGTGGAGTTTGGTGAGCTCTTTATAGATTTTGGATACTAGCCCTTTGTCCGATATGTCATTTGCAAATATCTTTTCCCATTCTGTTGGTTGCCTTTTAGTTTTGTTGGTTGTTTCCTTTGCAGTGCAGAAGCTTTTTATCTTCATAAGGTCCCAGTAATTCATTTTTGCTTTTAATTCCCTTGCCTTTGGGGATGTGCCGAGTAAGAAATTGCTATGGCTGAGGTCAGAGAGGTCTTTTCCTGCTTTCTCCTCTAGGCTTTTGATGGTTTCCTGTCTCACATTCAGGTCCTTTATCCATTTTGAGTTTCTTTTTGTGAATGGTGTGAGAAAGTGGTCTAGTTTCAACCTTCTGCATGTTGCTGTCCAGTTCTCCCAGCACCATTTGTTAAAGAGACCGTCTTTTTTCCATTGGATGTTCTTTCCTGCTTTGTCAAAGATTAGTTGGCCATACGTTTGTGGGTCTAGTTCTGGGGTTTCTATTCTATTCCGTTGGTCTATGTGTCTGTTTTTGTGCCAGGAACATGGGTTTTTCAAGATAACTGAGGCAGATGAGACATCTCCTTCCTTCTTTAAAATGTTCAGCCATACTCACTCTCTGTGGAAAAATGAGCATGATAGTAGAGTTTCCTAAGGACCTAAAGGAACAGGGCTGCGTGGGGTTTTATCCTCTTTGCTTGCACAGACATGTCACGTACTTACTACGTGTCCTCCCTCTACTAGGAAATGCCATGCACTACAAATATAAACATAAGTCACTCTTGGTGCTGCTCTTCTGATATTTGAGATGCTAAGTAGAATTAAAGACTCAGTTGGTCATTCAGCTTTGACCTGAGCTGGTAAAATAGACCAGACCTGGAGTGTCCAATACTGTAGCCACCAACCGCCTGTGGAAATCGAGGCCCTGGAATTCAGCTCCTCTGAGTTGAGCCGAGCTCTGAGTGTGACATGCACACTGATTCTGAGGACAGAATAAGAAAAGAAGAAGAAGAAGAAGAAGAAGAAGAAGAAGAAGAAGAAGAAGAAACTTTCTTGTTGAGGTTTTAAAAACAATGTATTTTTGAAATCAAATACACGTTGAAGTGGTACCATTTTGCCCATTACAATGATTTGATTTTTGACTTGTTTCTTTTTACCATAGAGCTACTAGACAATGTGTAGTTGACATGGGTGGGTCCCATTCTATTTCTGCCTGCAATTGCCAGTCTAGGCTGAGAGATCCTCCCAACTCACAGAACCACTCCAACCTGGCCGTGGCTCAGACCCACAGCAGCAGCTGAGAGGTTGAACCAATCAATGGGAGAAACTGAATTCAACATCTCGTACAACAGTCCAAGTCATGATCTGTTCAGGGAAAAGAAAGAATATGTCATCTCTCAAGCCTGGGTGCTGAAAATCTACTCCCACCCACAGCTCCTAGAACAGAGAGCCCAGGCATATACAGTGTCCCTAGGGGCACACACTGTGTTTGTGATGGAGGTGGCCTCCATAACACTTGCTGTATTCATAGAGGATTCGTCCCCTGCACTTTGCCATCTCCCATGTGCCTTTTGTAGAACACTGACCAGCAAAAAGGAGGTTGCAGAAGAGTGGACTCCTCCTCTAGGAGATTCTTCTCTGGTTTCCAACTCCTTTCAAAGGGGGCTCAGTTCTGAAATGAGATGGATTCAGAAGGGGCTCCTTATGTTAAAGGGTCCTCTTGCCACCCTACCATACCAGGACTCACCTATTTCATCATCCGATTATGTTTTAATTTAATTCTGGGAGGACTGAGATTTCCTGATGACAGAAATGGTGCCACATGTGTTTTTATTCCACATGGAACCGAACTTTCAAAAGAAATAGCAGTTTCAGACATTTTGAATATGAGGATTGATAAAGGTGAAGAATTATCTGTGGTCAATAAATATCATGTTTTCCTTGTCTTGTGGACAAAACCAGACATGAATATTTAATTTCATTAATATTACTCTCTCTATACAATACTCCATAGTTATGTTGCTTACACAAATATGCTTCATCTGTCAAGCATATAATGTGTCATAAAATTCCCATTTCAATTTGACTCACTGTTTAAAATTAAAACCTTCTGGTTTACTACTTAATACACTTAGCTTCTATAGGATATGAATTCTCACTCACGTTAGCGCAACGATTTGAAACATGTGGGCCCAGAACCTAGTTTTGAGGAACCGTGGGGTACCAAGCTGAAGAGGGGAAGGAAATTGGCTGTGCTTGGTTCCACTCCTAGGAGATAAATTCTTCACTTTGATTTTATTGCCACCCAGTGACTAGAAAGTAGAAATCTCTTACTGCCACCACGTTTTCCTGCACAGTAAAATATAAGATTATCGGTGTATCAAAGCCCACGAAGCATACTTTAAACAGATTTGAGCTTCAAAATATGGGAAGGTCATAACAACAGTTGGTAAATTAAACACATTTTAAATATCTTTATTAGTGATCTGTCGATGAAATTTGAGAAGTTTGTGTTGTGTCTCACTTATTTGGGTCTTTATTCTTCAACTGTAGGAAAGCGGAGGGATTGTAGTTCTTGAGTGACTTTGGCAGACACCCGAAGAAGGTTGGGCGAACCGAGTGGTAGTAAACACGGCTGGCCGCTAGGTGGAGCTATGTCAAAGACGATGGAAGCACTTCCCTGTTCCTGGCCTCATGCAGGCTTAAGGCATCCACTCTTACCTTCTGAAATGCCCACCGGAAGGCAAACACCCACCTGATCCTGCAGTTGCTCCGTTCAGTAAGCATTTCTGTCTCCTGATAACCAGGGGTAGCCTCACCCCCTGCTTCTTCACAGGACGATTCAAAACTGTAGCCGTTTCAATTCGTAGGTACGTGTTCAGCCTTCCCATTTTCCGGGGAACTTTGATCCATCCTTACTGTGTGGCCAAACTCCGCTACACCCAATGTCCCCTCAATTGTTCCTACCTGTAGAAACCTTTCCTTTTGTCCCAAGACAAATGGTGTTTGTACTTTGCTCTCCCAGGACAACTTGCGGCGGTGGGGGGGGGGGGGGGCTTCTGATAGAGGGTGTGGTCTTAAATTTTCTTTCATGACACAAATTTAGAAGAGAGCTGGGCCTGTGGTCTTGATTTTGGATATCAAATACAAGGAGAAAAGTAGACAACAAATAGTGACTCTTGGATTGATCTATGACTTAATGCTTTGAAATCCATCAGACTTCCCATACATTGTCTCCTGACCTTGCTTCTCCCTACACTTTCCTGGTTATCTAGGAGTAATACAAACAACAGAACATAATGGAAGGGAGAAAACTTGATTGCACACTATGTAAAGAATAAAGCAAAGGAAACTTCCCTGAATTGTGGCACGACATCAAGAAGGGGAAATATTAAGATTATCTAAGAATTATTTCTAAGTTCCTACCTCAGAAGTCAAGTGCTTCTCAATTCTCGTGCTTCTTGTACATTTTCACACATGTCCAAACTTGAGCTGAACAAAGGAAAGCAAACATGAAACTCATGCAATGCCAATATCGAGAAGTGGTGGTTGTTTTTGACTTTGAGAGACATTGTTCTAAATGGACTATAAATGCTCTGAGTTCACACCTTTGTCAGCCACCAACAGATTTAAACCTCATACACTTTACTAGGATTACCAAGGGGTGGAAATGCTGTGAAATGGCTAATCAATAATAGTTTTGATGTGAATGTTAGTTTAGATAGAAGATGCAGGATAGGATTTAGTGTAACATTAGTAGTCTCATTTCTGTTACAGTCGGTAGCAGAAGTTTCAAAACAGAAACGTTGTTGTCCAATTTCCTGTGATTTTGCACCACTCCAGTTTGCTTCACAAATCCTTGAAAATACATATTTGCAATCACAGAGAGAAATATCTGGGGAGAAATGATGGTGTCCCCGGAGTGAGCTTTTAGAGTACACTTCTCGAAGCAATGATTGTTACATTTCATTAAAACATTTTAGTTTTTAACAGGGCCCCTGGGTAGCTCAGTCAGTGAAGCATCCGACTTTGGCTCAGGTCGTGACTTGTTGTTTTACACGTTCAAGCCCCACATCAGCTCTGTGCTGACAGCTCAGAGCCTGGAGCCTGCTTAGGATTCTGTGTTCTCCCTCTCTCTCTGCCCCTCCCCCACTCACACTCTGTCTGTGTCCCTCTCAAAAACAAGTAAACATTAAAAAAATTTTACGTTTGGGGCGCCTGGGTGGCTCAGTCATTTGAGCATCCGACTTCGGCCCAGCTCATGATCCCGCGCTTTGTGAGTTTGAGCCGTGTGTCGGGCTCTGTGCTGACTGGCTCAGAGCCTGGAGCCTGCTTTGGATTTTGTGTCTCCCTCTCTCTCTCTGCCCCTCCCCTACTCTGTCTCTCTGCCTCCCAAAAATAAATAAACCTTAAATTTTTTAAAAAAAATTTTCCTTTTAAGTAATCTCTGCACCCATTTGGGGCTCAACCTCACGACTCCGAGATCAAGAGTCACACACTCCACGGATCGAGCCAGCCAGGCGAGCCCTCATTACTTTTTACAAAATCTAACTATGAGAATATATTTAATGCATTCACACCAGTGGGGTCTGTGCCTAATTCCTTATAGATAGATAGATATCGACCCTTTAACATTGGGTTCAAAGAGATTGGGAGGAATCCTCCTTTTTCTTAAAGAGACTTAATAGACATGGCTTAAGACAAGGTTTCTTAAACTGGGCTCTGTTGACATTTTACGCAATGTAAGTCTTGTGAGGAGCTGCAGGATGCCTTGCAAAATGTTTAGCTGCATCCCTGGCCTCAGCCTGCCAAATGCCAGCCGTGCCTTCCCCACTGTTGACAACCTTAAATGTATCCAGAATTTGCCAGATGTCCCCTGGGGGCCCAATTTCTCCCTGATTAGGGACCACCAGAAGCCAATATCATGTGTCCCAGAGAACTGGGAAGGTACTCTCTCCAGGTACAATAATCTAGTATGTACCTGAATTAAGTAACAGTAATATTGGACTAATGGGGCATTGAGAGGGTGTGAATACAGTGAGTGAGAGAGAGAAACTCCAATGTAAGTCTGGAGGCCAGGATTCAAGGGGAGGTGAGGGGAGCGCTGAATGCTTTTAGGTAACTCAAATGATTCCTATACATTCATTAAATTAATTGGTTTCTCACATTTTAAAGAAGATGGCTAAGGAGATAGCAAGATGGAGAATTTAGATGATTAAACCATTACTGAGTGCCGACCATCCAATCCATGCCTGGCAACACGGATGTGGTTTTGTCACACACTGACTCTGGGTCTGGAGATTCCAGGCAGAGATGTGATTCTCAGTACTCAGTCTGACAAAGTGGATTATTTCATTATGTTCCTAAAGTATAGCCTAGGAGATCCTGAACAGTACCGTCCACTCTATTGCTGTGCTGTGAATGATCTCCATCTCCACTCTCCTCTACGGTAGCAACCAGCTCTGAGCGGCTCTCGAGCCCTTGAAATGTGGTCACGTTTCATGTGTCACAGTGGAAATCTTAACATTTTGGATGGATAGGATCAAAAATATATTACTCACATTAGCTTCACTGTTTTACTGTTTTTGATTTTCCTTTTTCCAGTGTGTTTACTGGCAAAGCCAAAACTATGTATGTGCTTTGCATAATTTTTATCAGACCTGGAAGGTGGAGAGTGACCTGGAAGGTGGAGAATTGTGCCCTGTTGGAATCCTGAAAGTCACCCTTGTCCTGGGTTCATGTCTAGGCCAGGTAGTACATGCAGACAGAACGGGGGATCCTGCTAAGTCTGGGTCCTCCTTGCATCTCAGCTCAAAGCCCTGGACATTTTTTTTTCTTTTTTTGCAATGTAAATACATATCTTTATTACTTAATTTTATACCTTTATAAAATCTATATTAATTAATACCTTTCCTATTGTTTTTCTGATGAAAACATACATACAATGGCAGAGTAGAAAATCTTAAGATTTAGAACATATAAAATTAATAGAAGTCTCATTCTACCATTCAAAAAGAACACGATAACATTTCTGTTCACCTTTCCCATATTGACACAAGAAAATTTTCCCTTAGTTTTAGTTGAAAATTTTCTTTTTATTATCTTTTCTTAATGTAAATATTATTTTAATTACTATTTTTCATTTTATGACTTTTTCTATATGTGCCATCCCTGATTCTAAACTCCTAGACTAATTTGGTAGAGAAAAAACATGTAATTAATGTAGCTGTTAGTGTTTTATCAAAAACACAGGCATGTGTGTTTCAGTGAAGAGCTAAAGGTAAACTCCTTGTCCCACACCTTTGCTAAGAAAATAAATATGCCTTCTGTGTAATTACTCTACATCAAATTGTGTTTATAATTAATGGGTCTATAACCTGACTAAATTACTTTAAGATATAATGATTACTTCTAATATTTCATCTGGGACAAAATTTAAACTTTGTTCTAGAGGTGTCCTGGGACTGAGGTTGGTAGAAATGGGTATGGATTGTGTTGCAAATAAAAAAATGGGACCTCTCTTTATTCTCAAAATATTCTCTTTTTCCCTCTTCACCCTGCAATTTTGACTAGTTATTATAATTGGTGTTGGAGGGGTCAGGTCATTTCCCTTCATGTAATTTATTTTCAAAACAGAGAATGACAATGTGTGAGACCAGGATTCAGCTTTTGAAACACAAGCACTTAATCTCCAATGGTGTCCCTGTGTCTGTAGAGCCGCACCTGTCCACACAGCAGACGTTGGACGGTGTGCACCTGCATTCCCCATGAAAGCTCTGTTGCCATGGTGATGAAATGATGTAAGATGCCCGTTTTTCCAACTGCCAGTCTCTGAGCTGAGCACTTCAAATCTGATAGCGAGTGAGTTCTCAGATCTATACCTAGCGTCTTCGAAGATGGGCAATCTGATTTGTTGCTGCCGTGGTATGTTCATAAAGATCTTCTTAACACTGTCTGCTACTAACTGGACAGTTAGCTGTTGCTCAAAATATTTTTCCATGGTTTAAAATCTCCTCTATCTGGTCGTTCGGAGTTATGAATATGTTTTATAGTTTTGTTTTATCTCTTGATTTTCGGTTATTCTATCAAGATAGCTCTCTTGATATTTTTTCTTCATTGAGAAAAGTGGCCTATATCCTGCACCCCTTTCTTGTCACCACTAGGTATTCCTAGGAGAAAACATATGGCAATGTCTATTGTAATGTAGGATCTTTTAAAACTCCAAAAGTATGTATTCAAATTATTCATTACAGAAATGTAGAGTGAATCCAGAATGGTTGATATGGAAGGTATCCATCATTGTTTTTAACATGCTTTCCCTATAAGCTTTATACCAAAAATGGGTACTGGGTTCAGTATTTGGGGAGATGTGTTCCTTCATTCACATAAAGAGTTGTCCAAGAGAGACCCTAACAATATGAGAGTTCCAACAATTTGTGGCCCCCACACACGCATTTACTTTTATCCTTTGGGTGTTATCCAGAATTACACTGTATACATTGGATCACTCTGGAGAACGATCATGAATATTTCTGGTCAAGGGCCACAGAGAGTGGGATCCAGGGGTCACCAACAGCTTTTTTTTTTCTTTTTCCTTTTCTTTTGTATTCCTTTTTTTTTTTTTTTTGATGCCTCTGATTCTGTCAAAACTAAATTATGTTGAGGTAAAATGATAGTTTTAGGCAAAGCAAAGCAGCTGTGTGTCATAGAACGATGGTCTGGGAACTCAGAGTCCCAGGTTTGAATCCACCTCTGGAACTTGCAAAATCGTAAGGTCTCATTTAAGATCTATCCCCTCTAATGAATCTTTCTGACCACTTGTCATACACCGCACACTTTGCATGCAATAATTCATTCAATGCCATCACAAACATATGTGATGGTTTGTTACTCTTCCTACTTCTCAGGAGGAGAAACTGAGGCACAGAGATTCTTGTGTCCAGGAGCATGAACTCCTAAGAGTCAGGATGTGAACCCAGGCCTGTAGTCCCAATGCTCATGCTTTAACTACTGAACTGCACTTCTACTTAGCCATGGGATCACTGGCTGTGCAAAGGAGTTCCAGCATCTGTGTGTATATCAGGAATCACCTGGACCAAGGAAAATCCCACATGCTGTCTATTATTATGAGGTAGTCTCTGTGGTCCCATAGCCCAGGGAAACTCTCAAGGCAGATTATTATAGAACTTGCCGTAGTCACTAATATGAAAAGGATCTAGAAATCTTACATGGTTCTGGTCAGTTCAAAGATTCTGAAAGTTAGTAGGCACAAGTTAGGAAAACCTGGTCAAATTCTGCCAGTGCTGAGCTACTCCTCAGCACTTGGCCTGAGTCCAGTAAGGACTGAAGAGATCCTTTAGAGGTGTTGGATGGCATTGTCAATACGAGTGAGTCCTAGTAATGCTGAAGTTCTGTGAGCCTACCCATGAGACAACGAAAATGAAGCCTCAAAGTACCAATTCACAATGAACCTTGTGCCATCACCCTCATTGCTGCTCCCTCGTACAGCTGAGTTAGAGAACTGGTCAGCGCCTGCTCAGTCAGTTTCATGGTGTGGTCATTCTTCAGGACACGGCACAAATCTGATAAGAATCGGGAACATAACGGGCTGGTGCTTTACTCAGCGGCTGGAGCATGCATCTCTTGCTCCCTGGGTGATGAGTTCAGGCCCCGTTGCATGTGGTGTGTGAAGACTCATTCAGGAAAAAAGATTCAGGGACATAATGTAGTATATTCGGTAACATTATCAGCATGAGCCCTAAAAACAGCTTGATTCCCAAGAACTACACACTGTAGGGAACGTGACCAATAAGAACTCAAACATTTGATTACCAGCCCGGTGTCCATCCTCCCTGTTTAGGCACTCTCATCCATGCTCCAGTGGGGCCTTTGCTCCTTAATGAACTATCCCATTGCTTGCTAGTAAATGAAAGCCAATAGCTGACATGCTTAATGAATATATATCCGGGTAGCATCGCAAGGCAAGACGAGAAGAAAAATAGCACATAATTAATAATACTGTTTGGTTTTCAATGGTGGGCTTTCCTTATGTACAATTTGTTAATCATTGCTGAGCTTCATAACAAAGGATTTATGATTAACTAACACAGACTGCCGTGCCTAGATTCGAATCTAGTCTCTCAGTAAAGGGTTGGTTATAATCACCTGCAAAACAGTAAACAGCAGATGAAAGACCAATGCAGGTCCGGGTGATCCTTAGGGAGAGTCATGGTGGTGGAGAGGGAGGAGGCTTCTCCAGGCCATGGGTATGGAGGGGTCCATCTAAAAGGAGATGGGACATGGGCCCCTGCCACTGCAGGGTCTCAAGAAGGATGAGGAGTCCGTAGAGATCAGATTTTGGGGAAGGAGGAGGAACTGGGAAGGGGCCCACTCAGAGCCAGTACAACCCCTGCCCTTCACCAGCCAGGCCTTAGTCCTGGCTGCTCAGATGGTTCCACAGGCCAATAGTCAGTGCCACGTTAAGTGTCCCAGCCTACATTCAATAAACCATCAAAGCACCAGCCCGATGGACCAGTTTCGCAGTTAATTCACAGTAGCTGCTCAGCCAGGCTTAGTCAACTGAAGGGAAGCTAATTCTGGGCAGAGCCGTTATGTGACAGTTGGTTTGGAATGTCGTGGCTTCAGAGTCAGCTTGGGAGCTGGGCAGACCACTGGCCACTGAAGGTGGCCAAGTGGCCATTGGGGAAGGCTCCTTGTGAGAGCCCTGGTAGTGTGGATGGCGGGTGAGGATGGCCACTGTTGGGCTTCCCCTGCTCCTTCAGAAGGGCTTCACTTGGTGGTAACTGCATTGTGCCTTGGGTCAGGGGTTGAAACCTAGAGGTGGGAGGCTGAGTTAGGATTTGCACTTTTCTCCTAGCTTAGGCACCTCCTCCAGGGCATCAACTGTCTTCCACAGAGACCTTGGGGAGGAAGATTTGATAAAGAGACTGGGGGAGCCCCTGGCTCAGGGGTTCAAGGCATGATCTCAGGTGCCCTGGGAAGGTCCCAGATTTTCAGGGATCTCTGTCCCCGGGCAACATCTACATTCCTATCCTGGACCTCCCACTCTTCAGAATAGTGAATCTTGCTGAGTCACTTAATCTCTCACAGAAAATATGGGTCACAGGCCCTGCCCTCTCTGCCCCACGGGGTTGATATGGGGATCCCAGGAGGTGGTAACAGGACTTCCCCATGAGCTGTAAAGCATCCTAGCCATGGGCAGGATGAAAAGGAAGCTTCCATCCTCCTTTGTCCTGTAGCCATCCAAGTCCCCACTCTAGATTCAACCACTACCAAGTGTTTAGGTTAATGTTCCGGACATGTAGTGACTGAACACTTACACACTGCTTCTGAACCATCGGTCATTTTTCCCCGAAGACTTTTCCTGCATTTAATCACTTTCAACTTCATACCATAAGACATATAAGCAGCCCCTAAGAAAGTTTTCATTGTGCAGTACAGGGAACTTAGGCACAGCCCAACAGGCACCAACCCCATGCTCTCAATGACTGGATTGCTCTCATTTCTATCCTGTCTCACCCAGATAAAGGTATTTGCCCACACAGTGTCTGTTGGAGCTTTTCTTCTGTGTCTTTCGTGGTAAGGGTACTCAACCTACAAACTCACTCTTACTGATTTTCAAGCAGTTCATCACAGGCCCTATGCTGCAAGGTAGGTTTCCAGAACTGACTTCTTTTGTATAAATGAAACTTGGTGCCCTGAACACCAACATTTCCTCCCTTTCCCCTCCCTCCAGCCCCTATTCTATTCTCTGTTCCTATGCATTTGACTATTTTAGGTTCCACATGTAAGTGTCATCCTGCAGTATTTGTCTTTCTGTGTCTGGCTTATTTCGCTTAACACCAAGTCCCCCAGGGCCATCCGTGTTGTCACAAATGACAGGATTTCCTTCCTTTTTAAGGCTGAATAGTCACCCATTGTATGGACACACCACATTGTCTTTGTGCATTTGATCATCAATGGACCTTCAGTTGTTTCGCTATATTAACTTTTGTGAATGCAGAACAAGGGAGTGTAGGTATCATTCAGAAGACCAGATTTCAATACTTTTGGATGTGTTAGCCCAAAGTGGGATTGCTGGATCAAATGGTACTTCGTTTTTAAATGTCTTGAAGCACTTCCATATTGGTTTTTCATATTCACTGCATCAGTTTACATGCTCTGTTGGGCAACTTTTAAAAGGTCATTGATTGATTGATGGATTGATTGATTGAGGGAACGGGGTGGAATCAGGGATTTGATCCCAGACACCTTGAGATCATGACCTGGGTCGAAATCAAGAGTGGGACACTTAACCAACTGATGAAATTATTAATATGGTCAGGAAGATCGGGCATTCCTGCTGGAATCAGTGTGGAAGTTACCCTGAACCCAGGTTCCTTGCAGGACAGAGGCTTGAGGGTGTGAAGAAAAGACAGATTTCCGAGGGGAAAACCTGTGACTATGGTGACAGTGTGAGAAGAAAATGTATTCACTGTGTTGTGTGTGTGTGTGTGTGTGTGTGGTGTGTGTGTGTGTGAGACAGGCAAAAAGTGAGCGACAGGGAAACACACAAAGAGAATGAGACACACTCCTAAGAGAGAGAGAGACAGGTGAGAGAGAGAGAGGAGATGTGTGTTTCCCCAGGAGACACGTACCACTGACACTGCACATAACAAAGGTCTACACTCGCAAAAAACTCCTCATGCTGCACACTTCAAGAAATACAGTTGAGCATGGCTCAGCAGTAACACTCAATCCATGCAGGTAACCAAGCCTCTGTATGCTCTGGCCAAAGTTCATATGAGGAACACTCCCTGAGTTATTCTTGAGCAGCACCAACAATATACTGAGGAATATTCTATGTCCTTCTAGGTGACCCTAAGGAGGAAAAACTGCGAGCCAATCATGCAAGGAAGTACGAGGTTGTTGCTGAGGTAAGCTTGCCCGTCTTTCCGTGAGAAACGCAAGTGCTATGTTAGAGTGTTTCCAATCAACATCTGTGGTAAATATGACAATGTACATTTTGGATGATATTGTTACTTTCCCTGATGGGGAGAGGGGTGAGTGGTTGCCTCTTGCCAACGGTCACCTAGGACAGGGGGACATTCACCACTGGCAGGGCCAAACCTGGTAACAAACAGTGTCCTAGGATCTTTTCCGTCAGAAGCAATCTGTCCTGCTTGGGTGAAGAATTTCGTAGCAGGCATCCTCGGTGTTCTAGAGAGACACATCCCCAGGAGAAACAACTTCTGACAGACATCCCATTCATTTGCTTTAGTGGCCTTTGACTCAACCGCTGTGTCCCAACTTGTACGGTCAAGACGCAAAGAGAACTGAAGAGTGGTGCAAATAGTGTATATCATGATCTTACCCTGATGGTGTTTTCTTTCCTAACATTCAGGTGGCCGTAGGAGCACAGGACAAAGGTACGTATCCTGGAAACTGTTTCTTGCTGAGAAAAATGTTTAGATGGTGATGCAGGTGGGGCATTGTTGTTGTCTTCATTCTGGAGAGCTACCCAAATTCCAGAGGCCTGGGAAGACTGGTGCTTGTGAGTTGGGGGAAGGACCTACATCCCAGGTGAGAAACTATGTGATATTTCTACAGTAGGAGAAAGATAATGTATTCCTTGAGTGTGGTGTGTTTCTGCGGGCATGAGTCGTGGGGTTTTTCTCTGTGTGTGTCTGTGTGTCACGTGATTGTGACTGTGAATGTGTGTAGAGTGTGTTTTCTTGAGAGACACACAGACTAAGCCACACAAAATGACACAGACACACTGCAAGGCAGACAGAGAAAGGTACATGTGGGATTGCCCAGAGAATCTGTGTCATTGACACTGCACAATGATGAATGTCTACATTGTCACACACTCCTCCTACAGCACACTTCAAGAAATACTGCTGTGCATGGCTCAGCAGTGACACTTAGTCCATGCAGGTAACCGAAGCCTCAATATGCTCTGGCCCATGTTCATATCAAGGAACAGTCCCTGAGTTATACTTGAGCAGCACCAACATGGTACTGACAGGTATTCTGGTCTTTGTAGGTGTTCCTGAGGAGGAAAGGCGCCGGCCGCATCCTGTCTTGAGTCACCAGGCTGTTGCTGAGGTGAGCTTCCTGTCTTTCCTTGAGGAACACAAGTGATTTCTTAGACTCTTTGCAATCAACATCTGTTGCAAATGTGACAATGTACCGTCGAGATGATAATGTTATTTTCCCTGTGGGGAGAAACATATGGTCAATTTCCATGGTTGTTTCTTGCCAACTGTCACCTTGGTCAGGGGCACATTTACCACTGGCAGTGCCAAACCTGGAAATAAACAGCATCCTAGGATTTTTTTGGCAGAAGCACTTTTTCCTTTTGGGTGAACAATTTTGTAGGCTGCATCGTCAGTGTTCTTTAGAGACACATCTCCAGGAAAAACAAATTCTGACAGGCATATTATTTTTCCTTTTGTGGCCTTTGACTCAAACACTGTGCCCATCCTGAATCCCAAAGTCACCAAGCGAACCGAACAATGGTACACATACTGGACATCATGATCTCACCCTGATGGTGTTTTCTTTTCTAACATTCAGGTGGCCGTAGGAGCACGAGAAGAAGGTATGTGTCCTGGAAACTGTTTCTTGCTGAGAAAAATATTTACATGGTGATGCAGGTGGGGCATTGTTATTGTCTTTATACTGGAGAGCTACCCTAATCCCAGAGGCCTGGGGGGACGGGTGCTTGTGAGTTGGGGGAAGGACCTACATCCCAGGTGAGAAACTATATGATATTTCTACAGTAGGACAAAGATAATGTATTCCTTGTGTGAGGTGTGTTTCTGTGGACATGAGTCCTGGGGTTGTTCTGTGGTGTGTCTGTGTGTCACGTGATTGTGACTGTGAATGTGTGTTGAGTGTGTTTTCTTGAGAGACACACAGAGTAAGCTACACAAAATGACACAGACACACTGCAAGACAGACAGACAGACAGAGAAAGATACATGTGGATTTGCCCAGAGAATCTGTGTCACTGACACTGCACAATGATGAATGTCTACATTCTCACACACGCCTCCTACTGCACACTTCAAGGAATACTGCTGTGCATGGCTCAGCAGTGACACTTAGTCCATGCAGGTAACCGAAGCCTCAATATGCTCTGGCCCGTGTTCATATCAAGGAACAGTCCCTGAGTTATACTTGAGCAGCACCAACATGGTACTGACAGGTATTCTGGTCTTTGTAGGTGTTCCTGAGGAGGAAAGGCGCCGGCCGCATCCTGTCTTGAGTCACCAGGCTGCTGCTGAGGTGAGCTTCCTGTCTTTCCTTGAGGAACACAAGTGATTTCTTAGACTCTTTGCAATCAACATCTGTTGCAAATGTGACAATGTACCGTCGAGATGATAATGTTATTTTCCCTGTGGGGAGAAACATATGGTCAATTTCCATGGTTGTTTCTTGCCAACGGTCCCCTTGGTCAGAGGCACATTTACCACTGGCAGTGCCAAACCTGGAAATAAACAACATCCTAGGATCTTTTTCAGCAGCAGCACTTTTTCCTTTTGGGTGAACAATTTTGTAGGCTGCATCCTCAGTGTTCTTTAGAGACACATCTCCAGGACAAACGACTTCGGACAGGCATATTCTCTTTCCTTTTGTGGCCTTTGACTCAAACACTGTGTCCCATCCTGAATCCCAAATTCACCAAGCGAACCGAACAATGGTACACATACTGGACATCATGATCTCACCCTGATGGTGTTTTCTTTTCTAACATTCAGGTGGCCGTAGGAGCACGAGAAGAAGGTATGTGTCCTGGAAACTCTTTCTTGCTGAGGAAAATGTTTCCGATGAGGTGTAGGTGGGGTATTCTTGTTGTCTTCAGTCTGGAGAGTACCCGGATGTCAGAGTCCCGAGGGGACTGGTGCTTGAGTGTGGGGGGAAATGACCAACATCCCAGGTGAAATCTATGTCCATGTTTCTATAGTATGAGAAAGACAATGTATTCCTTCTGTGCAGTGTGATTGTGTGTGCATGAGTCTTGGGTTGTTCTGTACCTCTGTATGTCGCATGATTGTGAGTGTGTATGCGTGTGTGGGTGTGTGTTTTCTTGAGAGACTCAGATACAGAGAGACAGAGCCACGCACAGAAAGAGACAGACACAGTGAAAGAGAGGGAGAGAGAGAGACAGAGATGTGGGTTGGCCCAGAGATATGGGCCACTGACACTGAAAAATGACCAAAGTCTACATTCTCAAAAATCTCTGCATACTGCACACCTCCAGGAATACTGCTGAGCGTGGCTCTGCAGTACCATTCGGTCCATGCAGTTAACAAAAGCGTCCGTGTGCTCTCGCCCGTGTTCATATAAGGAAGAGTCCCGGAGGCGTTCTTGAGCAGCACCAAGAAGACACTGACATGTATTCTGTGTCCTTGTAGGTGTCGCTAAGGTGAAAAAGCGGCGGCCCCATCCTGATACGAGGCAGCAGGTTGGTGCTGAGGTGAGCTTGCCTGTCTTTCCCTGAGGAACACAATTGCTTTCTTAGAGGCTTTCCCATCAACCTCTGCTGTACATAGGACAGTCTACATTTTCGATGATACTGTTACTTTCCCTGATGGGGACAGTGGAGAGTGGTTGCCTCTTGCCAACGGTCACCTTGGTCAGGGGGACATTTACCACTGGCAGTGCCAAACCTGGTTAACAAACAGTGTCCTAGGATCTTTCCGTCAGCAGCAATCTGTCCTGCTTGGGTGAAGAATTCCGTAGCAGGAATCCTCGGTGTTCTAGAGAGACACATCCCCAGGAGAAACAACTTCTGACAGGCATCCCATTCATTTGCTTGGTGGCCTTTGACTCAACCGCTGTGTCCCATCTTGTATGGTCAAGACGCAAAGAGAACTGAAGAGTGGTGTAAATAGGGTATATCATGATCTCACCCTGATGGTGTTTTCTTTCCTAACATTCAGGTGGCTGTAGGAGCACAGGACAAAGGTATGTATCCTGGAAACTGTTTCTTGCTGAGAAAATATTTAGATGGTGATGCAGGTGGGGCATTGTTGTTGTCTTCATTCTGGAGAACTACCCTAATCCCAGAGGCCTGGGGGGACGGGTGCTTGTGAGTTGGGGGAAGGACCTACATCCCAGGTGAGAAACCATATGATATTACTACAGTAGGACAAAGATAATGTATTCCTCGAGTGAGGTGTGTTTCTGTGGGCCTGAGTCCTGGGGTTGTTCTGTGGTGTGTCGGTGTGTCACGTGATTGTGACTGTGAATGTGTGTTGAGTGTGTTTTCCTGAGAGACACACAGAATAAGCTACACAAAATGACACAGACACACTGCAAGACAGACAGACAGACAGAGAAAGATACATGTGGATTTGCCCAGAGAATCTGTGTCACTGACACTGCACAATGATGAATGTCTACACTCTCACACACACCTCCTACTGCACACTTCAAGGAATACTGCTGTGCATGGCTCAGCAGTGACACTTAGTCCATGCAGGTAACCGAAGCCTCAATATGCTCTGGCCCATGTTCATATCAAGGAACAGTCCCTGAGTTATACTTGAGCAGCACCAACATGGTACTGACAGGTATTCTGGTCTTTGTAGGTGTTCCTGAGGAGGAAAGGCGCCGGCCGCATCCTGTCTTGAGTCACCAGGCTGTTGCTGAGGTGAGCTTCCTGTCTTTCCTTGAGGAACACAAGTGATTTCTTAGACTCTTTGCAATCAACATCTGTTGCAAATGTGACAATGTACCGTCGAGATGATAATGTTATTTTCCCTGTGGGGAGAAACATATGGTCAATTTCCATGGTTGTTTCTTGCCAACTGTCACCTTGGTCAGGGGCACATTTACCACTGGCAGTGCCAAACCTGGAAATAAACAGCATCCTAGGATTTTTTTGGCAGAAGCACTTTTTCCTTTTGGGTGAACAATTTTGTAGGCTGCATCGTCAGTGTTCTTTAGAGACACATCTCCAGGAAAAACAAATTTTGACAGGCATATTATTTTTCCTTTTGTGGCCTTTGACTCAAACACTGTGCCCATCCTGAATCCCAAAGTCACCAAGCGAACCGAACAATGGTACACATACTGGACATCATGATCTCACCCTGATGGTGTTTTCTTTTCTAACATTCAGGTGGCCGTAGGAGCACGAGAAGAAGGTATGTGTCCTGGAAACTGTTTCTTGCTGAGGAAAATGTTTCCGATGAGGTGTAGGTGGGGTATTCTTGTTGTCTTCAGTCTGGAGAGTACCCGGGTGTCAGAGTCCCGAGGGGACTGGTGCTTGAGTGTGGGGGGGAAAGACCGACATCCCAGGTGAAATCTATGTCCATGTTTCTATAGTATGAGAAAGACAATGTATTCCTTCTGTTCCGTGTGATTTTGTGTGCATGAGTCTTGGGGTTGTTCTGTATCTCTGTATGTCGCATGATTGTGAGTGTGTATGCGTGTGTGGGTGTGTGTGTGTGTTTTCTTGAGAGACTCAGAGACAGAGAGACAGAGCCACACACAGAAAGAGACAGACACAGTGAAAGAGAGGGAGAGAGAGAGACAGAGATGTGGGTTGGCCCAGAGATATGGGCCACTGACATTGGACAATGACCAATATGTACAATTCAGAGTCCTGGGAGGACTGGTGCTCGAGGGTCGGGGGGGGAAGGACCAACGTCCCAGGTGACAAACTAGGTGATGTTTCTACAGTAGAAGAAACATACTGTATCCCTTGGGTGCGGTGTAATTTTGTGTGTTGAGTCTGGGGGTTGTTCTGTATGTGGCTGTATGTGTCGGGATCGTGACAGTGTATGTCTGCGTGTGTGTGTGTTTTCTTGAGAGACGCAGAGAAAAAGCCACACAGAGAAAGAGACAGACACATTTCAAGAGAGGGTGAGAGAGAGAGAGCGACAGAGAGACAGACAGACGTGGGCTTGCCCACGAGATATGTGCCACTGACACTGAAAAATGACCAAAGTCTACATTCTCAAAAATCTCTGCATACTGCACACCTCCAGGAATACTGCTGAGCGTGGCTCTGCAGTACCATTCGGTCCATGCAGTTAACAAAAGCGTCCGTGTGCTCTCGCCCGTGTTCATATAAGGAAGAGTCCCGGAGGCGTTCTTGAGCAGCACCAAGAAGACACTGACATGTATTCTGTGTCCTTGTAGGTGTCGCTAAGGTGAAAAAGCGGCGGCCCCATCCTGATACGAGGCAGCAGGTTGGTGCTGAGGTGAGCTTGCCTGTCTTTCCCTGAGGAACACAATTGCTTTCGTAGAGGCTTTCCCATCAACCTCTGCTGTACATAGGACAGTCTACATTTTCGATGATACTGTTACTTTCCCTGATGGGGACAGTGGAGAGTGGTTGCCTCTTGCCAACGGTCACCTTGGTCAGGGGGACATTTACCACTGGCAGTGCCAAACCTGGTTAACAAACAGTGTCCTAGGATCTTTTCCGTCAGCAGCAATCTGTCCTGCTTGGGTGAAGAATTCCGTAGCAGGAATCCTCGGTGTTCTAGAGAGACACATCCCCAGGAGAAACAACTTCTGACAGGCATCCCATTCATTTGCTTGGTGGCCTTTGACTCAACCGCTGTGTCCCATCTTGTATGGTCAAGACGCAAAGAGAACTGAAGAGTGGTGTAAATAGGGTATATCATGATCTCACCCTGATGGTGTTTTCTTTCCTAACATTCAGGTGGCTGTAGGAGCACAGGACAAAGGTATGTATCCTGGAAACTGTTTCTTGCTGAGAAAATATTTAGATGGTGATGCAGGTGGGGCATTGTTGTTGTCTTCATTCTGGAGAACTACCCTAATCCCAGAGGCCTGGGGGGACGGGTGCTTGTGAGTTGGGGGAAGGACCTACATCCCAGGTGAGAAACCATATGATATTTCTACAGTAGGACAAAGATAATGTATTCCTCGAGTGAGGTGTGTTTCTGTGGGCATGAGTCCTGGGGTTGTTCTGTGGTGTGTCTGTGTGTCACGTGATTGTGACTGTGAATGTGTGTTGAGTGTGTTTTCCTGAGAGACACACAGAGTAAGCTACACAAAATGACACAGACACACTGCAAGACAGACAGACAGACAGACAGAGAAAGATACATGTGGATTTGCCCAGAGATTCTGTGTCACTGACACTGCACAATGATGAATGTCTACATTCTCACACACACCTCCTACTGCACACTTCAAGGAATACTGCTGTGCATGGCTCAGCAGTGACACTTAGTCCATGCAGGTAACCGAAGCCTCAATATGCTCTGGCCCATGTTCATATCAAGGAACAGTCCCTGAGTTATACTTGAGCAGCACCAACATGGTACTGACAGGTATTCTGGTCTTTGTAGGTGTTCCTGAGGAGGAAAGGCGCCGGCCGCATCCTGTCTTGAGTCACCAGGCTGTTGCTGAGGTGAGCTTCCTGTCTTTCCTTGAGGAACACAAGTGATTTCTTAGAGTCTTGGCAATCAACATCTGTTGCAAATGTGACAATGTACCGTCGAGATGATAATGGTATTTTCCCTGTGGGGAGAAACATATGGTCAATTTCCATGGTTGTTTCTTGCCAACTGTCCCCTTGGTCAGGGGCACATTTACCACTGGCAGTGCCAAACCTGGAAATAAACAACATCCTAGGATCTTTTTCGGCAGCAGCACTTTTTCCTTTTGGGTGAACAATTTTGTAGGCTGCATCCTCAGTGTTCTTTAGAGACACATCTCCAGGACAAACGACTTCGGACAGGCATATTCTCTTTCCTTTTGTGGCCTTTGACTCAAACACTGTGTCCCATCCTGAATCCCAAATTCACCAAGCGAACCGAACAATGGTACACATACTGGACATCATGATCTCACCCTGATGGTGTTTTCTTTTCTAACATTCAGGTGGCCATAGGAGCACGAGAAGAAGGTATGTGTCCTGGAAACTCTTTCTTGCTGAGGAAAATGTTTCCGATGAGGTGTAGGTGGGGTATTCTTGTTGTCTTCAGTCTGGAGAGTACCCGGATGTCAGAGTCCCGAGGGGACTGGTGCTTGAGTGTGGCGGGAAAAGACCGACATCCCAGGTGAAATCTATGTCCATGTTTCTATAGTATGAGAAAGACAATGTATTCCTTCTGTGCCGTGTGATTGTGTGTGCATGAGTCTTGGGGTTGTTCTGTATCTCTGTATGTCGCATGATTGTGAGTGTGTATGCGTGTGTGGGTGTGTGTGTGTGTTTTCTTGAGAGACTCAGAGACAGAGAGACAGAGCCACACACAGAAAGAGACAGACACAGTGAAAGAGAGGGAGAGAGAGAGACAGAGATGTGGGTTTGTCCAGAGATATGGGCCACTGACATTGGACAATGACCAATATGTACAATTCAGAGTCCTGGGAGGACTGGTGCTCGAGGGTCGGGGGGGGGAGTAACAACGTCCCAGGTGACAAACTAGGTGATGTTTCTACAGTAGAAGAAACATACTGTATCCCTTGTGTGTGGTGTAATTTTGTGTGTTGAGTCTGGGGGTTGTTCTGTATGTGGCTGTATGTGTCGGGATCGTGACAGTGTATGTCTGCGTGTGTGTGTGTTTTCTTGAGAGACGCAGAGAAAAAGCCACACAGAGAAAGAGACAGACACATTTCAAGAGAGGGTGAGAGAGAGAGAGCGACAGAGAGACAGACAGACGTGGGCTTGCCCACGAGATATGTGCCACTGACGCTGAAAAATGACGAAAGTCTACAATCTCAAAAATCTCTGCATACTGCACACCTCCAGGAATACTGCTGAGCGTGGCTCTGCAGTACCATTCGGTCCATGCAGTTAACAAAAGCGTCCGTGTGCTCTCGCCCGTGTTCATATAAGGAAGAGTCCCCGAGGCGTTCTTGAGCAGCACCAAGAAGACACTGACATGTATTCTGTGTCCTTGTAGGTGTCGCTAAGGTGAAAAAGCGGCGGCCCCATCCTGATACGAGGCAGCAGGTTGGTGCTGAGGTGAGCTTGCCTGTCTTTCCCTGAGGAACACAATTGCTTTCTTAGAGGCTTTCCCATCAACCTCTGCTGTACATATGACAGTCTACATTTTCGATGATACTGTTACTTTCCCTGATGGGGACAGTGGAGAGTGGTTGCCTCTTGCCAACGGTCACCTTGGTCAGGGGGACATTTACCACTGGCAGTGCCAAACCTGGTTAACAAACAGTGTCCTAGGATCTTTTCCGTCAGCAGCAATCTGTCCTGCGTGGGTGAAGAATTCCGTAGCAGGAATCCTCGGTGTTCTAGAGAGACACATCCCCAGGAGAAACAACTTCTGACAGGCATCCCATTCATTTGCTTTGTGGCCTTTGACTCAACCGCTGTGTCCCATCTTGTATGGTCAAGACGCAAAGAGAACTGAAGAGTGGTGTAAATAGGGTATATCATGATCTCACCCTGATGGTGTTTTCTTTCCTAACATTCAGGTGGCTGTAGGAGCACAGGACAAAGGTATGTATCCTGGAAACTGTTTCTTGCTGAGAAAATATTTAGATGGTGATGCAGGTGGGGCATTGTTGTTGTCTTCATTCTGGAGAACTACCCTAATCCCAGAGGCCTGGGGGGACGGGTGCTTGTGAGTTGTGGGAAGGACCTACATCCCAGGTGAGAAACCATATGATATTTCTACAGTAGGACAAAGATAATGTATTCCTCGAGTGAGGTGTGTTTCTGTGGGCATGAGTCCTGGGGTTGTTCTGTGGTGTGTCTGTGTGTCACGTGATTGTGACTGTGAATGTGTGTTGAGTGTGTTTTCCTGAGAGACACACAGAGTAAGCTACACAAAATGACACAGACACACTGCAAGACAGACAGACAGACAGACAGAGAAAGATACATGTGGATTTGCCCAGAGATTCTGTGTCACTGACACTGCACAATGATGAATGTCTACATTCTCACACACACCTCCTACTGCACACTTCAAGGAATACTGCTGTGCATGGCTCAGCAGTGACACTTAGTCCATGCAGGTAACCGAAGCCTCAATATGCTCTGGCCCATGTTCATATCAAGGAACAGTCCCTGAGTTATACTTGAGCAGCACCAACATGGTACTGACAGGTATTCTGGTCTTTGTAGGTGTTCCTGAGGAGGAAAGGCGCCGGCCGCATCCTGTCTTGAGTCACCAGGCTGTTGCTGAGGTGAGCTTCCTGTCTTTCCTTGAGGAACACAAGTGATTTCTTAGAGTCTTGGCAATCAACATCTGTTGCAAATGTGACAATGTACCGTCGAGATGATAATGTTATTTTCCCTGTGGGGAGAAACATATGGTCAATTTCCATGGTTGTTTCTTGCCAACTGTCACCTTGGTCAGGGGCACATTTACCACTGGCAGTGCCAAACCTGGAAATAAACAGCATCCTAGGATTTTTTTGGCAGAAGCACTTTTTCCTTTTGGGTGAACAATTTTGTAGGCTGCATTGTCAGTGTTCTTTAGAGACACATCTCCAGGAAAAACAAATTCTGACAGGCATATTATTTTTCCTTTTGTGGCCTTTGACTCAAACACTGTGCCCATCCTGAATCCCAAAGTCACCAAGCGAACCGAACAATGGTACACATACTGGACATCATGATCTCACCCTGATGGTGTTTTCTTTTCTAACATTCAGGTGGCCGTAGGAGCACGAGAAGAAGGTATGTGTCCTGGAAACTGTTTCTTGCTGAGGAAAATGTTTCCGATGAGGTGTAGGTGGGGTATTCTTGTTGTCTTCAGTCTGGAGAGTACCCGGATGTCAGAGTCCCGAGGGGACTGGTGCTTGAGTGTGGGGGGGAAAGACCGACATCCCAGGTGAAATCTATGTCCATGTTTCTATAGTATGAGAAAGACAATGTATTCCTTCTGTTCCGTGTGATTTTGTGTGCATGAGTCTTGGGGTTGTTCTGTATCTCTGTATGTCGCATGATTGTGAGTGTGTATGCGTGTGTGGGTGTGTGTGTGTGTTTTCTTGAGAGACTCAGAGACAGAGAGACAGAGCCACACACAGAAAGAGACAGACACAGTGAAAGAGAGGGAGAGAGAGAGACAGAGATGTGGGTTGGCCCAGAGATATGGGCCACTGACATTGGACAATGACCAATATGTACAATTCAGAGTCCTGGGAGGACTGGTGCTCGAGGGTCGGGGGGGGAAGGACCAACGTCCCAGGTGACAAACTAGGTGATGTTTCTACAGTAGAAGAAACATACTGTATCCCTTGGGTGCGGTGTAATTTTGTGTGTTGAGTCTGGGGGTTGTTCTGTATGTGGCTGTATGTGTCGGGATCGTGACAGTGTATGTCTGCGTGTGTGTGTGTTTTCTTGAGAGACGCAGAGAAAAAGCCACACAGAGAAAGAGACAGACACATTTCAAGAGAGGGTGAGAGAGAGAGAGCGACAGAGAGACAGACAGACGTGGGCTTGCCCACGAGATATGTGCCACTGACGCTGAAAAATGACCAAAGTCTACATTCTCAAAAATCTCTGCATACTGCACACCTCCAGGAATACTGCTGAGCGTGGCTCTGCAGTACCATTCGGTCCATGCAGTTAACAAAAGCGTCCGTGTGCTCTCGCCCGTGTTCATATAAGGAAGAGTCCCGGAGGCGTTCTTGAGCAGCACCAAGAAGACACTGACATGTATTCTGTGTCCTTGTAGGTGTCGCTAAGGTGAAAAAGCGGCGGCCCCATCCTGATACGAGGCAGCAGGTTGGTGCTGAGGTGAGCTTGCCTGTCTTTCCCTGAGGAACACAATTGCTTTCTTAGAGGCTTTCCCATCAACCTCTGCTGTACATATGACAGTCTACATTTTCGATGATACTGTTACTTTCCCTGATGGGGACAGTGGAGAGTGGTTGCCTCTTGCCAACGGTCACCTTGGTCAGGGGGACATTTACCACTGGCAGTGCCAAACCTGGTTAACAAACAGTGTCCTAGGATCTTTTCCGTCAGCAGCAATCTGTCCTGCGTGGGTGAAGAATTCCGTAGCAGGAATCCTCGGTGTTCTAGAGAGACACATCCCCAGGAGAAACAACTTCTGACAGGCATCCCATTCATTTGCTTGGTGGCCTTTGACTCAACCGCTGTGTCCCATCTTGTATGGTCAAGACGCAAAGAGAACTGAAGAGTGGTGTAAATAGGGTATATCATGATCTCACCCTGATGGTGTTTTCTTTCCTAACATTCAGGTGGCTGTAGGAGCACAGGACAAAGGTATGTATCCTGGAAACTGTTTCTTGCTGAGAAAATATTTAGATGGTCATGCAGGTGGGGCATTGTTGTTGTCTTCATTCTGGAGAACTACCCTAATCCCAGAGGCCTGGG
Source organism: Neofelis nebulosa (assembly GCF_028018385.1). Classification (NCBI taxonomy): domain Eukaryota; kingdom Metazoa; phylum Chordata; class Mammalia; order Carnivora; family Felidae; genus Neofelis; species Neofelis nebulosa. The sequence continues at coordinate 6,429,998 of NC_080796.1, read as the reverse complement.
GGGACGGGTGCTTGTGAGTTGGGGGAAGGACCTACATCCCAGGTGAGAAACCATATGATATTTCTACAGTAGGACAAAGATAATGTATTCCTCGAGTGAGGTGTGTTTCTGTGGGCATGAGTCCTGGGGTTGTTCTGTGGTGTGTCTGTGTGTCACGTGATTGTGACTGTGAATGTGTGTTGAGTGTGTTTTCCTGAGAGACACACAGAGTAAGCTACACAAAATGACACAGACACACTGCAAGACAGACAGACAGACAGAGAAAGATACATGTGGATTTGCCCAGAGATTCTGTCTCACTGACACTGCACAATGATGAATGTCTACATTCTCACACACACCTCCTACTGCACACTTCAAGGAATACTGCTGTGCATGGCTCAGCAGTGACACTTAGTCCATGCAGGTAACCGAAGCCTCAATATGCTCTGGCCCATGTTCATATCAAGGAACAGTCCCTGAGTTATACTTGAGCAGCACCAACATGGTACTGACAGGTATTCTGGTCTTTGTAGGTTTCCCTGAGGAGGAAAGGCGCCGGCCGCATCCTGTCTTGAGTCACCAGGCTGTTGCTGAGGTGAGCTTCCTGTCTTTCCTTGAGGAACACAAGTGATTTCTTAGAGTCTTTGCAATCAACATCTGTTGCAAATGTGACAATGTACCGTCGAGATGATAATGTTATTTTCCCTGTGGGGAGAAACATATGGTCAATTTCCATGGTTGTTTCTTGCCAACTGTCCCCTTGGTCAGGGGCACATTTACCACTGGCAGTGCCAAACCTGGAAATAAACAACATCCTAGGATCTTTTTCGGCAGCAGCACTTTTTCCTTTTGGGTGAACAATTTTGTAGGCTGCATCCTCAGTGTTCTTTAGAGACACATCTCCAGGACAAATGACTTCGGACAGGCATATTCTCATTCCTTTTGTGGCCTTTGACTCAAACACTGTGTCCCATCCTGAATCCCAAAGTCACCAAGCGAACCGAACAATGGTACACATACTGGACATCATGATCTCACCCTGATGGTGTTTTCTTTTCTAACATTCAGGTGGCCGTAGGAGCACGAGAAGAAGGTATGTGTCCTGGAAACTCTTTCTTGCTGAGGAAAATGTTTCCGATGAGGTGTAGGTGGGGTATTCTTGTTGTCTTCAGTCTGGAGAGTACCCGGATGTCAGAGTCCCGAGGGGACTGGTGCTTGAGTGTGGGGGGGAAAGACCGACATCCCAGGTGAAATCTATGTCCATGTTTCTATAGTATGAGAAAGACAATGTATTCCTTCTGTGCCGTGTGATTGTGTGTGCATGAGTCTTGGGGTTGTTCTGTATCTCTGTATGTCGCATGATTGTGAGTGTGTATGCGTGTGTGGGTGTGTGTGTGTGTTTTCTTGAGAGACTCAGAGACAGAGAGACAGAGCCACACACAGAAAGAGACAGACACAGTGAAAGAGAGGGAGAGAGAGAGACAGAGATGTGGGTTGGCCCAGAGATATGGGCCACTGACATTGGACAATGACCAATATGTACAATTCAGAGTCCTGGGAGGACTGGTGCTCGAGGGTCGGGGGGGGAAGGACCAACGTCCCAGGTGACAAACAAGGTGATGTTTCTACAGTAGAAGAAACATACTGTATTCCTTGTGTGCGGTGTAATTTTGTGTGTTGAGTCTGGGGGTTGTTCTGTATGTGGCTGTATGTGTCGGGATCGTGACAGTGTATGTCTGCGTGTGTGTGTGTTTTCTTGAGAGACACAGAGAAAAAGCCACACAGAGAAAGAGACAGACACATTTCAAAAGAGGGTGAGAGAGAGAGAGCGACAGAGAGACAGACAGACGTGGGCTTGCCCACGAGATATGTGCCACTGACGCTGAAAAATGACCAAAGTCTACATTCTCAAAAATCTCTGCATACTGCACACCTCCAGGAATACTGCTGATCGTGGCTCTGCAGTACCATTCGGTCCATGCAGTTAACAAAAGCGTCCGTGTGCTCTCGCCCGTGTTCATATAAGGAAGAGTCCCGGAGGCGTTCTTGAGCAGCACCAAGAAGACACTGACATGTATTCTGTGTCCTTGTAGGTGTCGCTAAGGTGAAAAAGCGGCGGCCCCATCATGATAGGAGGCAGCAGGTTGGTGCTGAGGTGAGCTTGCCTGTCTTTCCCTGAGGAACACAATTGCTTTCTTAGAGGCTTTCCCATCAACTTCTGCTGTACATATGACAGTCTACATTTTCGATGATACTGTTACTTTCCCTGATGGGGACAGTGGAGAGTGGTTGCCTCTTGCCAACGGTCACCTTGGTCAGGGGGACATTTACCACTGGCAGTGCCAAACCTGGTTAACAAACAGTGTCCTAGGATCTTTTCCGTCAGCAGCAATCTGTCCTGCTTGGGTGAAGAATTCCGTAGCAGGAATCCTCGGTGTTCTAGAGAGACACATCCCCAGGAGAAACAACTTCTGACAGGCATCCCATTCATTTGCTTTGTGGCCTTTGACTCAACCGCTGTGTCCCATCTTGTATGGTCAAGACACAAAGAGAACTGAAGAGTGGTGTAAATAGGGTATATCATGATCTCACCCTGATGGTGTTTTCTTTCCTAACATTCAGGTGGCTGTAGGAGCACAGGACAAAGGTATGTATCCTGGAAACTGTTTCTTGCTGAGAAAATATTTAGATGGTCATGCAGGTGGGGCATTGTTGTTGTCTTCATTCTGGAGAACTACCCTAATCCCAGAGGCCTGGGGGGACGGGTGCTTGTGAGTTGGGGGAAGGACCTACATCCCAGGTGAGAAACCATATGACATTTCTACAGTAGGACAAAGATAATGTATTCCTCGAGTGAGGTGTGTTTCTGTGGGCATGAGTCCTGGGGTTGTTCTGTGGTGTGTCTGTGTGTCACGTGATTGTGACTGTGAATGTGTGTTGAGTGTGTTTTCCTGAGAGACACACAGAGTAAGCTACACAAAATGACACAGACACACTGCAAGACAGACAGACAGACAGACAGAGAAAGATACATGTGGATTTGCCCAGAGAATCTGTGTCACTGACACTGCACAATGATGAATGTCTACATTCTCACACACACCTCCTACTGCACACTTCAAGGAATACTGCTGTGCATGGCTCAGCAGTGACACTTAGTCCATGCAGGTAACCGAAGCCTCAATATGCTCTGGCCCATGTTCATATCAAGGAACAGTCCCTGAGTTATACTTGAGCAGCACCAACATGGTACTGACAGGTATTCTGGTCTTTGTAGGTGTTCCTGAGGAGGAAAGGCGCCGGCCGCATCCTGTCTTGAGTCACCAGGCTGTTGCTGAGGTGAGCTTCCTGTCTTTCCTTGAGGAACACAAGTGATTTCTTAGAGTCTAGGCAATCAACATCTGTTGCAAATGTGACAATGTACCGTCGAGATGATAATGGTATTTTCCCTGTGGGGAGAAACATATGGTCAATTTCCATGGTTGTTTCTTGCCAACTGTCCCCTTGGTCAGGGGCACATTTACCACTGGCAGTGCCAAACCTGGAAATAAACAACATCCTAGGATCTTTTTCGGCAGCAGCACTTTTTCCTTTTGGGTGAACAATTTTGTAGGCTGCATCCTCAGTGTTCTTTAGAGACACATCTCCAGGACAAACGACTTCGGACAGGCATATTCTCTTTCCTCTTGTGGCCTTTGACTCAAACACTGTGTCCCATCCTGAATCCCAAAGTCACCAAGCGAACCGAACAATGGTACACATACTGGACATCATGATCTCACCCTGATGGTGTTTTCTTTTCTAACATTCAGGTGGCCGTAGGAGCACGAGAAGAAGGTATGTGTCCTGGAAACTCTTTCTTGCTGAGGAAAATGTTTCCGATGAGGTGTAGGTGGGGTATTCTTGTTGTCTTCAGTCTGGAGAGTACCCGGATGTCAGAGTCCCGAGGGGACTGGTGCTTGAGTGTGGGGGGGAAAGACCGACATCCCAGGTGAAATCTATGTCCATGTTTCTATAGTATGAGAAAGACAATGTATTCCTTCTGTGCCGTGTGATTGTGTGTGCATGAGTCTTGGGGTTGTTCTGTATCTCTGTATGTCGCATGATTGTGAGTGTGTATGCGTGTGTGGGTGTGTGTGTGTGTTTTCTTGAGAGACTCAGAGACAGAGAGACAGAGCCACACACAGAAAGAGACAGACACAGTGAAAGAGAGGGAGAGAGAGAGACAGAGATGTGGGTTGGCCCAGAGATATGGGCCACTGACATTGGACAATGACCAATATGTACAATTCAGAGTCCTGGGAGGACTGGTGCTCGAGGGTCGGGGGGGGAAGGACCAACGTCCCAGGTGACAAACTAGGTGATGTTTCTACAGTAGAAGAAACATACTGTATTCCTTGTGTGCGGTGTAATTTTGTGTGTTGAGTCTGGGGGTTGTTCTGTATGTGGCTGTATGTGTCGGGATCGTGACAGTGTATGTCTGCGTGTGTGTGTGTTTTCTTGAGAGACACAGAGAAAAAGCCACACAGAGAAAGAGACAGACACATTTCAAAAGAGGGTGAGAGAGAGAGAGCGACAGAGAGACAGACAGACGTGGGCTTGCCCACGAGATATGTGCCACTGACGCTGAAAAATGACCAAAGTCTACATTCTCAAAAATCTCTGCATACTGCACACCTCCAGGAATACTGCTGATCGTGGCTCTGCAGTACCATTCGGTCCATGCAGTTAACAAAAGCGTCCGTGTGCTCTCGCCCGTGTTCATATAAGGAAGAGTCCCGGAGGCGTTCTTGAGCAGCACCAAGAAGACACTGACATGTATTCTGTGTCCTTGTAGGTGTCGCTAAGGTGAAAAAGCGGCGGCCCCATCATGATAGGAGGCAGCAGGTTGGTGCTGAGGTGAGCTTGCCTGTCTTTCCCTGAGGAACACAATTGCTTTCTTAGAGGCTTTCCCATCAACTTCTGCTGTACATATGACAGTCTACATTTTCGATGATACTGTTACTTTCCCTGATGGGGACAGTGGAGAGTGGTTGCCTCTTGCCAACGGTCACCTTGGTCAGGGGGACATTTACCACTGGCAGTGCCAAACCTGGTTAACAAACAGTGTCCTAGGATCTTTTCCGTCAGCAGCAATCTGTCCTGCTTGGGTGAAGAATTCCGTAGCAGGAATCCTCGGTGTTCTAGAGAGACACATCCCCAGGAGAAACAACTTCTGACAGGCATCCCATTCATTTGCTTTGTGGCCTTTGACTCAACCGCTGTGTCCCATCTTGTATGGTCAAGACACAAAGAGAACTGAAGAGTGGTGTAAATAGGGTATATCATGATCTCACCCTGATGGTGTTTTCTTTCCTAACATTCAGGTGGCTGTAGGAGCACAGGACAAAGGTATGTATCCTGGAAACTGTTTCTTGCTGAGAAAATATTTAGATGGTCATGCAGGTGGGGCATTGTTGTTGTCTTCATTCTGGAGAACTACCCTAATCCCAGAGGCCTGGGGGGACGGGTGCTTGTGAGTTGGGGGAAGGACCTACATCCCAGGTGAGAAACCATATGACATTTCTACAGTAGGACAAAGATAATGTATTCCTCGAGTGAGGTGTGTTTCTGTGGGCATGAGTCCTGGGGTTGTTCTGTGGTGTGTCTGTGTGTCACGTGATTGTGACTGTGAATGTGTGTTGAGTGTGTTTTCCTGAGAGACACACAGAGTAAGCTACACAAAATGACACAGACACACTGCAAGACAGACAGACAGACAGACAGAGAAAGATACATGTGGATTTGCCCAGAGAATCTGTGTCACTGACACTGCACAATGATGAATGTCTACATTCTCACACACACCTCCTACTGCACACTTCAAGGAATACTGCTGTGCATGGCTCAGCAGTGACACTTAGTCCATGCAGGTAACCGAAGCCTCAATATGCTCTGTCCCATGTTCATATCAAGGAACAGTCCCTGAGTTATACTTGAGCAGCACCAACATGGTACTGACAGGTATTCTGGTCTTTGTAGGTGTTCCTGAGGAGGAAAGGCGCCGGCCGCATCCTGTCTTGAGTCACCAGGCTGTTGCTGAGGTGAGCTTCCTGTCTTTCCTTGAGGAACACAAGTGATTTCTTAGAGTCTAGGCAATCAACATCTGTTGCAAATGTGACAATGTACCGTCGAGATGATAATGGTATTTTCCCTGTGGGGAGAAACATATGGTCAATTTCCATGGTTGTTTCTTGCCAACTGTCCCCTTGGTCAGGGGCACATTTACCACTGGCAGTGCCAAACCTGGAAATAAACAACATCCTAGGATCTTTTTCGGCAGCAGCACTTTTTCCTTTTGGGTGAACAATTTTGTAGGCTGCATCGTCAGTGTTCTTTAGAGACACATCTCCAGGACAAACGACTTCGGACAGGCATATTCTCTTTCCTTTTGTGGCCTTTGACTCAAACACTGTGTCCCATCCTGAATCCCAAAGTCACCAAGCGAACCGAACAATGGTACACATACTGGATATCATGATCTCACCCTGATGGTGTTTTCTTTTCTAACATTCAGGTGGCCGTAGGAGCACGAGAAGAAGGTATGTGTCCTGGAAACTCTTTCTTGCTAAGGAAAATGTTTCCGATGAGGTGTAGGTGGGGTATTCTTGTTGTCTTCAGTCTGGAGAGTACCCGGATGTCAGAGTCCCGAGGGGACTGGTGCTTGAGTGTGGGGGGGAAAGACCGACATCCCAGGTGAAATCTATGTCCATGTTTCTATAGTATGAGAAAGACAATGTATTCCTTCTGTGCCGTGTGATTGTGTGTGCATGAGTCTTGGGGTTGTTCTGTATCTCTGTATGTCGCATGATTGTGAGTGTGTATGCGTGTGTGGGTGTGTGTGTGTGTTTTCTTGAGAGACTCAGAGACAGAGAGACAGAGCCACACACAGAAAGAGACAGACACAGTGAAAGAGAGGGAGAGAGAGAGACAGAGATGTGGGTTGGCCCAGAGATATGCGCCACTGACATTGGACAATGACCAATATGTACAATTCAGAGTCCTGGGAGGACTGGTGCTCGAGGGTCTGGGGGGGAAGGACCAACGTCCCAGGTGACAAACTAGGTGATGTTTCTACAGTAGAAGAAACATACTGTATTCCTTGTGTGCGGTGTAATTTTGTGTGTTGAGTCTGGGGGTTGTTCTGTATGTGGCTGTATGTGTCGGGATCGTGACAGTGTATGTCTGCGTGTGTGTGTGTTTTCTTGAGAGACGCAGAGAAAAAGCCACACAGAGAAAGAGACAGACACATTTCAAGAGAGGGTGAGAGAGACAGAGCGACAGAGAGACAGACAGACGTGGGCTTGCCCACGAGATATGTGCCACTGACGCTGAAAAATGACGAAAGTCTACATTCTCAAAAATCTCTGCATACTGCACACCTCCAGGAATACTGCTGAGCGTGGCTCTGCAGTACCATTCGGTCCATGCAGTTAACAAAAGCGTCCGTGTGCTCTCGCCCGTGTTCATATAAGGAAGAGTCCCGGAGGCGTTCTTGAGCAGCACCAAGAAGACACTGACATGTATTCTGTGTCCTTGTAGGTGTCGCTAAGGTGAAAAAGCGGCGGCCCCATCCTGATAGGAGGCAGCAGGTTGGTGCTGAGGTGAGCTTGCCTGTCTTTCCCTGTGGAACACAATTGCTTTCTTAGAGGCTTTCCCATTAACCTCTGCTGTACATATGACAGTCTACATTTTCGATGATACTGTTACTTTCCCTGATGGGGACAGTGGAGAGTGGTTGCCTCTTGCCAACGGTCACCTTGGTCAGGGGGACATTTACCACTGGCAGTGCCAAACCTGGTAACAAACAGTGTCCTAGGATCTTTTCCGTCAGCAGCAATCTGTCCTGCTTGGGTGAAGAATTCCGTAGCAGGAATCCTCGGTGTTCTAGAGAGACACATCCCCAGGAGAAACAACTTCTGACAGGCATCCCATTCATTTGCTTTGTGGCCTTTGACTCAACCGCTGTGTCCCATCTTGTATGGTCAAGACGCAAAGAGAACTGAAGAGTGGTGTAAATAGGGTATATCATGATCTCACCCTGATGGTGTTTTCTTTCCTAACATTCAGGTGGCTGTAGGAGCACAGGACAAAGGTATGTATCCTGGAAACTGTTTCTTGCTGAGAAAATATTTAGATGGTCATGCAGGTGGGGCATTGTTGTTGTCTTCATTCTGGAGAACTACCCTAATCCCAGAGGCCTGGGGGGACGGGTGCTTGTGAGTTGGGGGAAGGACCTACATCCCAGGTGAGAAACCATATGATATTTCTACAGTAGGACAAAGATAATGTATTCCTCGAGTGAGGTGTGTTTCTGTGGGCATGAGTCCTGGGGTTGTTCTGTGGTGTGTCTGTGTGTCACGTGATTGTGACTGTGAATGTGTGTTGAGTGTGATTTCCTGAGAGACACACAGAGTAAGCTACACAAAATGACACAGACACACTGCAAGACAGACAGACAGACAGAGAAAGATACATGTGGATTTGCCCAGAGATTCTGTGTCACTGACACTGCACAATGATGAATGTCTACATTCTCACACACACCTCCTACTGCACACTTCAAGGAATACTGCTGTGCATGGCTCAGCAGTGACACTTAGTCCATGCAGGTAACCGAAGCCTCAATATGCTCTGGCCCATGTTCATATCAAGGAACAGTCCCTGAGTTATACTTGAGCAGCACCAACATGGTACTGACAGGTATTCTGGTCTTTGTAGGTGTTCCTGAGGAGGAAAGGCGCCGGCCGCATCCTGTCTTGAGTCACCAGGCTGTTGCTGAGGTGAGCTTCCTGTCTTTCCTTGAGGAACACAAGTGATTTCTTAGAGTCTTCGCAATCAACATCTGTTGCAAATGTGACAATGTACCGTCGAGATGATAATGTTATTTTCCCTGTGGGGAGAAACATATGGTCAATTTCCATGGTTGTTTCTTGCCAACTGTCCCCTTGGTCAGGGGCACATTTACCACTGGCAGTGCCAAACCTGGAAATAAACAACATCCTAGGATCTTTTTCGGCAGCAGCACTTTTTCCTTTTGGGTGAACAATTTTGTAGGCTGCATCCTCAGTGTTCTTTAGAGACACATCTCCAGGACAAACGACTTCGGACAGGCATTTTCTCTTTCCTTTTGTGGCCTTTGACTCAAACACTGTGTCCCATCCTGAATCCCAAAGTCACCAAGCGAACCGAACAATGGTACACATACTGGACATCATGATCTCACCCTGATGGTGTTTTCTTTTCTAACATTCAGGTGGCCGTAGGAGGACGAGAAGAAGGTATGTGTCCTGGAAACTCTTTCTTGCTGAGGAAAATGTTTCCGATGAGGTGTAGGTGGGGTATTCTTGTTGTCTTCAGTCTGGAGAGTACCCGGGTGTCAGAGTCCCGAGGGGACTGGTGCTTGAGTGTGGGGGGGAAAGACCGACATCCCAGGTGAAATCTATGTCCATGTTTCTATAGTATGAGAACGACAATGTATTCCTTCTGTGCCGTGTGATTGTGTGTGCATGAGTCTTGGGGTTGTTCTGTATCTCTGTATGTCGCATGATTGTGAGTGTGTATGCGTGTGTGGGTGTGTGTGTGTGTTTTCTTGAGAGACTCAGAGACAGAGAGACAGAGCCACACACAGAAAGAGACAGACTCAGTGAAAGAGAGGGAGAGAGAGAGACAGAGATGTGGGTTGGCCCAGAGATATGGGCCACTGACATTGGACAATGACCAATATGTACAATTCAGAGTCCTGGGAGGACTGGTGCTCGAGGGTCGGGGGGGGAAGGACCAACGTCCCAGGTGACAAACTAGGTGATGTTTCTACAGTAGAAGAAACATACTGTATTCCTTGTGTGCGGTGTAATTTTGTGTGTTGAGTCTGGGGGTTGTTCTGTATGTGGCTGTATGTGTCGGGATCGTGACAGTGTATGTCTGCGTGTGTGTGTGTTTTCTTGAGAGACGCAGAGAAAAAGCCACACAGAGAAAGAGACAGACACATTTCAAGAGAGGGTGAGAGAGAGAGAGCGACAGAGAGACAGACAGACGTGGGCTTGCCCACGAGATATGTGCCACTGACGCTGAAAAATGACCAAAGTCTACATTCTCAAAAATCTCTGCATACTGCACACCTCCAGGAATACTGCTGAGCGTGGCTCTGCAGTACCATTCGGTCCATGCAGTTAACAAAAGCGTCCGTGTGCTCTCGCCCGTGTTCATATAAGGAAGAGTCCCGGAGGCGTTCTTGAGCAGCACCAAGAAGACACTGACATGTATTCTGTGTCCTTGTAGGTGTCGCTAAGGTGAAAAAGCGGCGGCCCCATCATGATAGGAGGCAGCAGGTTGGTGCTGAGGTGAGCTTGCCTGTCTTTCCCTGAGGAACACAATTGCTTTCTTAGAGGCTTTCCCATCAACTTCTGCTGTACATATGACAGTCTACATTTTCGATGATACTGTTACTTTCCCTGATGGGGACAGTGGAGAGTGGTTGCCTCTTGCCAACGGTCACCTTGGTCAGGGGGACATTTAACACTGGCAGTGCCAAACCTGGTTAACAAACAGTGTCCTAGGATCTTTTCCGTCAGCAGCAATCTGTCCTGCTTGGGTGAAGAATTCCGTAGCAGGAATCCTCGGTGTTCTAGAGAGACACATCCCCAGGAGAAACAACTTCTGACAGGCATCCCATTCATTTGCTTTGTGGCCTTTGACTCAACCGCTGTGTCCCATCTTGTATGGTCAAGACGCAAAGAGAACTGAAGAGTGGTGTAAATAGGGTATATCATGATCTCACGCTGATGGTGTTTTCTTTCCTAACATTCAGGTGGCTGTAGGAGCACAGGACAAAGGTATGTATCCTGGAAACTGTTTCTTGCTGAGAAAATATTTAGATGGTGATGCAGGTGGGGCATTGTTGTTGTCTTCATTCTGGAGAACTACCCTAATCCCAGAGGCCTGGGGGGACGGGTGCTTGTGAGTTGGGGGAAGGACCTACATCCCAGGTGAGAAACCATATGATATTTCTACAGTAGGACAAAGATAATGTATTCCTCGAGTGAGGTGTGTTTCTGTGGGCATGAGTCCTGGGGTTGTTCTGTGGTGTGTCTGTGTGTCACGTGATTGTGACTGTGAATGTGTGTTGAGTGTGTTTTCCTGAGAGACACACAGAATAAGCTACACAAAATGACACAGACACACTGCAAGACAGACAGACAGACAGACAGAGAGAGAAAGATACATGTGGATTTGCCCAGAGAATCTGTGTCACTGACACTGCACAATGATGAATGTCTACATTCTCACACACACCTCCTACTGCACACTTCAAGGAATACTGCTGTGCATGGCTCAGCAGTGACACTTAGTCCATGCAGGTAACCGAAGCCTCAATATGCTCTGGCCCATGTTCATATCAAGGAACAGTCCCTGAGTTATACTTGAGCAGCACCAACATGGTACTGACAGGTATTCTGGTCTTTGTAGGTGTTCCTGAGGAGGAAAGGCGCCGGCCGCATCCTGTCTTGAGTCACCAGGCTGTTGCTGAGGTGAGCTTCCTGTCTTTCCTTGAGGAACACAAGTGATTTCTTAGAGTCTTGGCAATCAACATCTGTTGCAAATGTGACAATGTACCGTCGAGATGATAATGGTATTTTCCCTGTGGGGAGAAACATATGGTCAATTTCCATGGTTGTTTCTTGCCAACTGTCCCCTTGGTCAGGGGCACATTTACCACTGGCAGTGCCAAACCTGGAAATAAACAACATCCTAGGATCTTTTTCGGCAGCAGCACTTTTTCCTTTTGGGTGAACAATTTTGTAGGCTGCATCCTCAGTGTTCTTTAGAGACACATCTCCAGGACAAACGACTTCGGACAGGCATTTTCTCTTTCCTTTTGTGGCCTTTGACTCAAACACTGTGTCCCATCCTGAATCCCAAATTCACCAAGCGAACCGAACAATGGTACACATACTGGACATCATGATCTCACCCTGATGGTGTTTTCTTTTCTAACATTCAGGTGGCCATAGGAGCACGAGAAGAAGGTATGTGTCCTGGAAACTCTTTCTTGCTGAGGAAAATGTTTCCGATGAGGTGTAGGTGGGGTATTCTTGTTGTCTTCAGTCTGGAGAGTACCCGGATGTCAGAGTCCCGAGGGGACTGGTGCTTGAGTGTGGCGGGAAAAGACCGACATCCCAGGTGAAATCTATGTCCATGTTTCTATAGTATGAGAAAGACAATGTATTCCTTCTGTGCCGTGTGATTGTGTGTGCATGAGTCTTGGGGTTGTTCTGTATCTCTGTATGTCGCATGATTGTGAGTGTGTATGCGTGTGTGGGTGTGTGTGTGTGTTTTCTTGAGAGACTCAGAGACAGAGAGACAGAGCCACACACAGAAAGAGACAGACACAGTGAAAGAGAGGGAGAGAGAGAGACAGAGATGTGGGTTGGCCCAGAGATATGGGCCACTGACATTGGACAATGACCAATATGTACAATTCAGAGTCCTGGGAGGACTGGTGCTCGAGGGTCGGGGGGGGAAGGACCAACGTCCCAGGTGACAAACTAGGTGATGTTTCTACAGTAGAAGAAACATACTGTATTCCTTGTGTGCGGTGTAATTTTGTGTGTTGAGTCTGGGGGTTGTTCTGTATGTGGCTGTATGTGTCGGGATCGTGACAGTGTATGTCTGCGTGTGTGTGTGTTTTCTTGAGAGACGCAGAGAAAAAGCCACACAGAGAAAGAGACAGACACATTTCAAGAGAGGGTGAGAGAGAGAGAGCGACAGAGAGACAGACAGACGTGGGCTTGCCCACGAGATATGTGCCACTGTCGCTGAAAAATGACCAAAGTCTACATTCTCAAAAATCTCTGCATACTGCACACCTCCAGGAATACTGCTGAGCGTGGCTCTGCAGTACCATTCGGTCCATGCAGTTAACAAAAGCGTCCGTGTGCTCTCGCCCGTGTTCATATAAGGAAGAGTCCCGGAGGCGTTCTTGAGCAGCACCAAGAAGACACTGACATGTATTCTGTGTCCTTGTAGGTGTCGCTAAGGTGAAAAAGCGGCGGCCCCATCATGATAGGAGGCAGCAGGTTGGTGCTGAGGTGAGCTTGCCTGTCTTTCCCTGAGGAACACAATTGCTTTCTTAGAGGCTTTCCCATCAACTTCTGCTGTACATATGACAGTCTACATTTTCGATGATACTGTTACTTTCCCTGATGGGGACAGTGGAGAGTGGTTGCCTCTTGCCAACGGTCACCTTGGTCAGGGGGACATTTACCACTGGCAGTGCCAAACCTGGTTAACAAACAGTGTCCTAGGATCTTTTCCGTCAGCAGCAATCTGTCCTGCTTGGGTGAAGAATTCCGTAGCAGGAATCCTCGGTGTTCTAGAGAGACACATCCCCAGGAGAAACAACTTCTGACAGGCATCCCATTCATTTGCTTTGTGGCCTTTGAATCAACCGCTGTGTCCCATCTTGTATGGTCAAGACGCAAAGAGAACTGAAGAGTGGTGTAAATAGGGTATATCATGATCTCACCCTGATGGTGTTTTCTTTCCTAACATTCAGGTGGCTGTAGGAGCACAGGACAAAGGTATGTATCCTGGAAACTGTTTCTTGCTGAGAAAATATTTAGATGGTGATGCAGGTGGGGCATTGTTGTTGTCTTCATTCTGGAGAACTACCCTAATCCCAGAGGCCTGGGGGGACGGGTGCTTGTGAGTTGGGGGAAGGACCTACATCCCAGGTGAGAAACCATATGACATTTCTACAGTAGGACAAAGATAATGTATTCCTCGAGTGAGGTGTGTTTCTGTGGGCATGAGTCCTGGGGTTGTTCTGTGGTGTGTCTGTGTGTCACGTGATTGTGACTGTGAATGTGTGTTGAGTGTGTTTTCCTGAGAGACACACAGAATAAGCTACACAAAATGACACAGACACACTGCAAGACAGACAGACAGACAGACAGAGAGAGAAAGATACATGTGGATTTGCCCAGAGAATCTGTGTCACTGACACTGCACAATGATGAATGTCTACATTCTCACACACACCTCCTACTGCACACTTCAAGGAATACTGCTGTGCATGGCTCAGCAGTGACACTTAGTCCATGCAGGTAACCGAAGCCTCAATATGCTCTGGCCCATGTTCATATCAAGGAACAGTCCCTGAGTTATACTTGAGCAGCACCAACATGGTACTGACAGGTATTCTGGTCTTTGTAGGTGTTCCTGAGGAGGAAAGGCGCCGGCCGCATCCTGTCTTGAGTCACCAGGCTGTTGCTGAGGTGAGCTTCCTGTCTTTCCTTGAGGAACACAAGTGATTTCTTAGAGTCTTGGCAATCAACATCTGTTGCAAATGTGACAATGTACCGTCGAGATGATAATGGTATTTTCCCTGTGGGGAGAAACATATGGTCAATTTCCATGGTTGTTTCTTGCCAACTGTCACCTTGGTCAGGGGCACATTTACCACTGGCAGTGCCAAACCTGGAAATAAACAACATCCTAGGATCTTTTTCGGCAGCAGCACTTTTTCCTTTTGGGTGAACAATTTTGTAGGCTGCATCCTCAGTGTTCTTTAGAGACACATCTCCAGGACAAACGACTTCGGACAGGCATTTTCTCTTTCCTTTTGTGGCCTTTGACTCAAACACTGTGTCCCATCCTGAATCCCAAATTCACCAAGCGAACCGAACAATGGTACACATACTGGACATCATGATCTCACCCTGATGGTGTTTTCTTTTCTAACATTCAGGTGGCCATAGGAGCACGAGAAGAAGGTATGTGTCCTGGAAACTCTTTCTTGCTGAGGAAAATGTTTCCGATGAGGTGTAGGTGGGGTATTCTTGTTGTCTTCAGTCTGGAGAGTACCCGGATGTCAGAGTCCCGAGGGGACTGGTGCTTGAGTGTGGCGGGAAAAGACCGACATCCCAGGTGAAATCTATGTCCATGTTTCTATAGTATGAGAAAGACAATGTATTCCTTCTGTGCCGTGTGATTGTGTGTGCATGAGTCTTGGGGTTGTTCTGTATCTCTGTATGTCACATGATTGTGAGTGTGTATGCGTGTGTGGGTGTGTGTGTGTGTTTTCTTGAGAGACTCAGAGACAGAGAGACAGAGCCACACACAGAAAGAGACAGACACAGTGAAAGAGAGGGAGAGAGAGAGACAGAGATGTGGGTTGGCCCAGAGATATGGGCCACTGACATTGGACAATGACCAATATGTACAATTCAGAGTCCTGGGAGGACTGGTGCTCGAGGGTCGGGGGGGGAAGGACCAACGTCCCAGGTGACAAACTAGGTGATGTTTCTACAGTAGAAGAAACATACTGTATCCCTTGTGTGCGGTGTAATTTTGTGTGTTGAGTCTGGGGGTTGTTCTGTATGTGGCTGTTTGTGTCGGGATCGTGACAGTGTATGTCTGCGTGTGTGTGTGTTTTCTTGAGAGACGCAGAGAAAAAGCCACACAGAGAAAGAGACAGACACATTTCAAGAGAGGGTGAGAGAGAGAGAGCGACAGAGAGACAGACAGACGTGGGCTTGCCCACGAGATATGTGCCACTGACACTGAAAAATGACCAAAGTCTACATTCTCAAAAATCTCTGCATACTGCACACCTCCAGGAATACTGCTGAGCGTGGCTCTGCAGTACCATTCGGTCCATGCAGTTAACAAAAGCGTCCGTGTGCTCTCGCCCGTGTTCATATAAGGAAGAGTCCCGGAGGCGTTCTTGAGCAGCATCAAGAAGACACTGACATGTATTCTGTGTCCTTGTAGGTGTCGCTAAGGTGAAAAAGCGGCGGCCCCATCCTGATAGGAGGCAGCAGGTTGGTGCTGAGGTGAGCTTGCCTGTCTTTCCCTGAGGAACACAATTGCTTTCTTAGAGGCTTTCCCATCAACCTCTGCTGTACATATGACAGTCTACATTTTCGATGATACTGTTACTTTCCCTGATGGGGACAGTGGAGAGTGGTTGCCTCTTGCCAACGGTCACCTTGGTCAGGGGGACATTTACCACTGGCAGTGCCAAACCTGGTTAACAAACAGTGTCCTAGGATCTTTTCCGTCAGCAGCAATCTGTCCTGCTTGGGTGAAGAATTCCGTAGCAGGAATCCTCGGTGTTCTAGAGAGACACATCCCCAGGAGAAACAATTTCTGAAAGGCATCCCATTCATTTGCTTTGTGGCCTTTGACTCAACCGCTGTGTCCCATCTTGTATGGTCAAGACGCAAAGAGAACTGAAGAGTGGTGTAAATAGGGTATATCATGATCTCACGCTGATGGTGTTTTCTTTCCTAACATTCAGGTGGCTGTAGGAGCACAGGACAAAGGTATGTATCCTGGAAACTGTTTCTTGCTGAGAAAGTATTTAGATGGTGATGCAGGTGGGGCATTGTTGTTGTCTTCATTCTGGAGAACTACCCTAATCCCAGAGGCCTGGGGGGACGGGTGCTTGTGAGTTGGGGGAAGGGCCTACATCCCAGGTGAGAAACCATATGATATTTCTACAGTAGGACAAAGATAATGTATTCCTCGAGTGAGGTGTGTTTCTGTGGGCATGAGTCCTGGGGTTGTTCTGTGGTGTGTCTGTGTGTCACGTGATTGTGACTGTGAATGTGTGTTGAGTGTGTTTTCTTGAGAGACACACAGAGTAAGCTACACAAAATGACACAGACACACTGCAAGACAGACAGACAGACAGAGAAAGATACATGTGGATTTGCCAGAGATTCTGTGTCACTGACACTGCACAATGATGAATGTCTACATTCTCACACACACCCCCTACTGCACACTTCAAGGAATACTGCTGTGCATGGCTCAGCAGTGACACTTAGTCCATGCAGGTAACCGAAGCCTCAATATGCTCTGGCCCATGTTCATATCAAGGAACAGTCCCTGAGTTATACTTGAGCAGCACCAACATGGTACTGACAGGTATTCTGGTCTTTGTAGGTGTTCCTGAGGAGGAAAGGCGCCGGCCGCATCCTGTCTTGAGTCACCAGGCTGTTGCTGAGGTGAGCTTCCTGTCTTTCCTTGAGGAACACACGTGATTTCTTAGAGTCTTGGCAATCAACATCTGTTGCAAATGTGACAATGTACCGTTGAGATGATAATGGTATTTTCCCTATGGGGAGAAACATATGGTCAATTTCCATGGTTGTTTCTTGCCAACTGTCACCTTGGTCAGGGGCACATTTACCACTGGCAGTGCCAAACCTGGAAATAAACAACATCCTAGGATCTTTTTCGGCAGCAGCACTTTTTCCTTTTGGGTGAACAATTTTGTAGGCTGCATCCTCAGTGTTCTTTAGAGACACATCTCCAGGACAAACGACTTCGGACAGGCATATTCTCTTTCCTCTTGTGGCCTTTGACTCAAACACTGTGTCCCATCCTGAATCCCAAAGTCACCAAGCGAACCGAACAATGGTACACATACTGGACATCATGATCTCACCCTGATGGTGTTTTCTTTTCTAACATTCAGGTGGCCGTAGGAGGACGAGAAGAAGGTATGTGTCCTGGAAACTCTTTCTTGCTGAGGAAAATGTTTCCGATGAGGTGTAGGTGGGGTATTCTTGTTGTCTTCAGTCTGGAGAGTACCCGGATGTCAGAGTCCCGAGGGGACTGGTGCTTGAGTGTGGGGGGGAAAGACCGACATCCCAGGTGAAATCTATGTCCATGTTTCTATAGTATGAGAAAGACAATGTATTCCTTCTGTGCCGTGTGATTGTGTGTGCATGAGTCTTGGGGTTGTTCTGTATCTCTGTATGTCGCATGATTGTGAGTGTGTATGCGTGTGTGGGTGTGTGTGTGTGTTTTCTTGAGAGACTCAGAGACAGAGAGACAGAGCCACACACAGAAAGAGACAGACTCAGTGAAAGAGAGGGAGAGAGAGAGACAGAGATGTGGGTTGGCCCAGAGATATGGGCCACTGACATTGGACAATGACCAATATGTACAATTCAGAGTCCTGGGAGGACTGGTGCTCGAGGGTCGGGGGGGGAAGGACCAACGTCCCAGGTGACAAACTAGGTGATGTTTCTACAGTAGAAGAAACATACTGTATTCCTTGTGTGCGGTGTAATTTTGTGTGTTGAGTCTGGGGGTTGTTCTGTATGTGGCTGTATGTGTCGGGATCGTGACAGTGTATGTCTGCGTGTGTGTGTGTTTTCTTGAGAGACGCAGAGAAAAAGCCACACAGAGAAAGAGACAGACACATTTCAAGAGAGGGTGAGAGAGAGAGAGCGACAGAGAGACAGACAGACGTGGGCTTGCCCACGAGATATGTGCCACTGTCGCTGAAAAATGACCAAAGTCTACATTCTCAAAAATCTCTGCATACTGCACACCTCCAGGAATACTGCTGAGCGTGGCTCTGCAGTACCATTCGGTCCATGCAGTTAACAAAAGCGTCCGTGTGCTCTCGCCCGTGTTCATATAAGGAAGAGTCCCGGAGGCGTTCTTGAGCAGCACCAAGAAGACACTGACATGTATTCTGTGTCCTTGTAGGTGTCGCTAAGGTGAAAAAGCGGCGGCCCCATCATGATAGGAGGCAGCAGGTTGGTGCTGAGGTGAGCTTGCCTGTCTTTCCCTGAGGAACACAATTGCTTTCTTAGAGGCTTTCCCATCAACCTCTGCTGTACATATGACAGTCTACATTTTCGATGATACTGTTACTTTCCCTGATGGGGACAGTGGAGAGTGGTTGCCTCTTGCCAACGGTCACCTTGGTCAGGGGGACATTTACCACTGGCAGTGCCAAACCTGGTTAACAAACAGTGTCCTAGGATCTTTTCCGTCAGCAGCAATCTGTCCTGCTTGGGTGAAGAATTCCGTAGCAGGAATCCTCGGTGTTCTAGAGAGACACATCCCCAGGAGAAACAACTTCTGACAGGCATCCCATTCATTTGCTTTGTGGCCTTTGACTCAACCGCTGTGTCCCATCCTGTATGGTCAAGACGCAAAGAGAACTGAAGAGTGGTGTAAATAGGGTATATCATGATCTCACCCTGATGGTGTTTTCTTTCCTAACATTCAGGTGGCTGTAGGAGCACAGGACAAAGGTATGTATCCTGGAAACTGTTTCTTGCTGAGAAAATATTTAGATGGTGATGCAGGTGGGGCATTGTTGTTGTCTTCATTCTGGAGAACTACCCTAATCCCAGAGGCCTGGGGGGACGGGTGCTTGTGAGTTGGGGGAAGGACCTACATCCCAGGTGAGAAACCATATGACATTTCTACAGTAGGACAAAGATAATGTATTCCTCGAGTGAGGTGTGTTTCTGTGGGCATGAGTCCTGGGGTTGTTCTGTGGTGTGTCTGTGTGTCACGTGATTGTGACTGTGAATGTGTGTTGAGTGTGTTTTCCTGAGAGACACACAGAATAAGCTACACAAAATGACACAGACACACTGCAAGACAGACAGACAGACAGACAGAGAAAGATACATGTGGATTTGCCCAGAGAATCTGTGTCACTGACACTGCACAATGATGAATGTCTACATTCTCACACACACCTCCTACTGCACACTTCAAGGAATACTGCTGTGCATGGCTCAGCAGTGACACTTAGTCCATGCAGGTAACCGAAGCCTCAATATGCTCTGGCCCATGTTCATATCAAGGAACAGTCCCTGAGTTATACTTGAGCAGCACCAACCTGGTACTGACAGGTATTCTGGTCGTTGTAGGTGTTCCTGAGGAGGAAAGGCGCCGGCCGCATCCTGTCTTGAGTCACCAGGCTGTTGCTGAGGTGAGCTTCCTGTCTTTCCTTGAGGAACACAAGTGATTTCTTAGAGTCTTGGCAATCAACATCTGTTGCAAATGTGACAATGTACCGTCGAGATGATAATGGTATTTTCCCTGTGGGGAGAAACATATGGTCAATTTCCATGGTTGTTTCTTGCCAACTGTCCCCTTGGTCAGGGGCACATTTACCACTGGCAGTGCCAAACCTGGAAATAAACAACATCCTAGGATCTTTTTCGGCAGCAGCACTTTTTCCTTTTGGGTGAACAATTTTGTAGGCTGCATCCTCAGTGTTCTTTAGAGACACATCTCCAGGACAAACGACTTCGGACAGGCATTTTCTCTTTCCTTTTGTGGCCTTTGACTCAAACACTGTGTCCCATCCTGAATCCCAAAGACACCAAGCGAACCGAACAATGGTACACATACTGGACATCATGATCTCACCCTGATGGTGTTTTCTTTTCTAACATTCAGGTGGCCGTAGGAGCACGAGAAGAAGGTATGTGTCCTGGAAACTCTTTCTTGCTGAGGAAAATGTTTCCGATGAGGTGTAGGTGGGGTATTCTTGTTGTCTTCAGTCTGGAGAGTACCCGGATGTCAGAGTCCCGAGGGGACTGGTGCTTGAGTGTGGGGGGAAAAGACTGACATCCCAGGTGAAATCTATGTCCATGTTTCTATATTATGAGAAAGACAATGTATTCCTTCTGTGCCGTGTGATTGTGTGTGCATGAGTCTTGGGGTTGTTCTGTATCTCTGTATGTCGCATGATTGTGAGTGTGTATGCGTGTGTGGGTGTGTGTGTGTGTTTTCTTGAGAGACTCAGAGACAGAGAGACAGAGCCACACACAGAAAGAGACAGACACAGTGAAAGAGAGGGAGAGAGAGAGACAGAGATGTGGGTTGGCCCAGAGATATGGGCCACTGACATTGGACAATGACCAATATGTACAATTCAGAGTCCTGGGAGGACTGGTGCTCGAGGGTCGGGGGGGGGGGAAGGACCAACGTCCCAGGTGACAAACTAGGTGATGTTTCTACAGTAGAAGAAACATACTGTATTCCTTGTGTGCGGTGTAATTTTGTGTATTGAGTCTGGGGGTTGTTCTGTATGTGGCTGTATGTGTCGGGATCGTGACAGTGTATGTCTGCGTGTGTGTGTGTTTTCTTGAGAGACGCAGAGAAAAAGCCACACAGAGAAAGAGACAGACACATTTCAAGAGAGGGTGAGAGAGAGAGAGCGACAGAGAGACAGACAGACATGGGCTTGCCCACGAGATATGTGCCACTGACACTGAAAAATGACCAAAGTCTACATTCTCAAAAATCTCTGCATACTGTACACCTCCCGGAATACTGCTGAGCGTGGCTCTGCAGTACCATTCGGTCCATGCAGTTAACAAAAGCGTCCGTGTGCTCTCGCCCGTGTTCATATAAGGAAGAGTCCCGGAGGCGTTCTTGAGCAGCATCAAGAAGACACTGACATGTATTCTGTGTCCTTGTAGGTGTCGCTAAGGTGAAAAAGCGGCGGCCCCATCCTGATACGAGGCAGCAGGTTGGTGCTGAGGTGAGCTTGCCTGTCTTTCCCTGAGGAACACAATTGCTTTCTTAGAGGCTTTCCCATCAACCTCTGCTGTACATATGACAGTCTACATTTTCGATGATACTGTTACTTTCCCTGATGGGGACAGTGGAGAGTGGTTGCCTTTTGCCAACGGTCACCTTGGTCAGGGGGACATTTACCACTGGCAGTGCCAATCCTGGTAACAAACAGTGTCCTAGGATCTTTTCCGTCAGCAGCAATCTGTCCTGCTTGGGTGAAGAATTCCGTAGCAGGAATCCTCGGTGTTCTAGAGAGACACATCCCCAGGAGAAACAACTTCTGACAGGCATCCCATTCATTTGCTTTGTGGCCTTTGACTCAACCGCTGTGTCCCATCTTGTATGGTCAAGACGCAAAGAGAACTGAAGAGTGGTGTAAATAGGGTATATCATGATCTCACCCTGATGGTGTTTTCTTTCCTAACATTCAGGTGGCTGTAGGAGCACAGGACAAAGGTATGTATCCTGGAAACTGTTTCTTGCTGAGAAAATATTTAGATGGTGATGCAGGTGGGGCATTGTTGTTGTCTTCATTCTGGAGAACTACCCTAATCCCAGAGGCCTGGGGGGACGGGTGCTTGTGAGTTGGGGGAAGGGCCTACATCCCAGGTGAGAAACCATATGATATTTCTACAGTAGGACAAAGATAATGTATTCCTCGAGTGAGGTGTGTTTCTGTGGGCATGAGTCCTGGGGTTGTTCTGTGGTGTGTCTGTGTGTCACGTGATTGTGACTGTGAATGTGTGTTGAGTGTGTTTTCTTGAGAGACACACAGAGTAAGCTACACAAAATGACACAGACACACTGCAAGACAGACAGACAGACAGAGAAAGATACATGTGGATTTGCCAGAGATTCTGTGTCACTGACACTGCACAATGATGAATGTCTACATTCTCACACACACCCCCTACTGCACACTTCAAGGAATACTGCTGTGCATGGCTCAGCAGTGACACTTAGTCCATGCAGGTAACCGAAGCCTCAATATGCTCTGGCCCATGTTCATATCAAGGAACAGTCCCTGAGTTATACTTGAGCAGCACCAACATGGTACTGACAGGTATTCTGGTCTTTGTAGGTGTTCCTGAGGAGGAAAGGCGCCGGCCGCATCCTGTCTTGAGTCACCAGGCTGTTGCTGAGGTGAGCTTCCTGTCTTTCCTTGAGGAACACACGTGATTTCTTAGAGTCTTGGCAATCAACATCTGTTGCAAATGTGACAATGTACCGTTGAGATGATAATGGTATTTTCCCTATGGGGAGAAACATATGGTCAATTTCCATGGTTGTTTCTTGCCAACTGTCACCTTGGTCAGGGGCACATTTACCACTGGCAGTGCCAAACCTGGAAATAAACAACATCCTAGGATCTTTTTCGGCAGCAGCACTTTTTCCTTTTGGGTGAACAATTTTGTAGGCTGCATCCTCAGTGTTCTTTAGAGACACATCTCCAGGACAAACGACTTCGGACAGGCATATTGTCTTTCCTCTTGTGGCCTTTGACTCAAACACTGTGTCCCATCCTGAATCCCAAAGTCACCAAGCGAACCGAACAATGGTACACATACTGGACATCATGATCTCACCCTGATGGTGTTTTCTTTTCTAACATTCAGGTGGCCGTAGGAGGACGAGAAGAAGGTATGTGTCCTGGAAACTCTTTCTTGCTGAGGAAAATGTTTCCGATGAGGTGTAGGTGGGGTATTCTTGTTGTCTTCAGTCTGGAGAGTACCCGGATGTCAGAGTCCCGAGGGGACTGGTGCTTGAGTGTGGGGGGGAAAGACCGACATCCCAGGTGAAATCTATGTCCATGTTTCTATAGTATGAGAAAGACAATGTATTCCTTCTGTGCCGTGTGATTGTGTGTGCATGAGTCTTGGGGTTGTTCTGTATCTCTGTATGTCGCATGATTGTGAGTGTGTATGCGTGTGTGGGTGTGTGTGTGTGTTTTCTTGAGAGACTCAGAGACAGAGAGACAGAGCCACACACAGAAAGAGACAGACTCAGTGAAAGAGAGGGAGAGAGAGAGACAGAGATGTGGGTTGGCCCAGAGATATGGGCCACTGACATTGGACAATGACCAATATGTACAATTCAGAGTCCTGGGAGGACTGGTGCTCGAGGGTCGGGGGGGGAAGGACCAACGTCCCAGGTGACAAACTAGGTGATGTTTCTACAGTAGAAGAAACATACTGTATTCCTTGTGTGCGGTGTAATTTTGTGTGTTGAGTCTGGGGGTTGTTCTGTATGTGGCTGTATGTGTCGGGATCGTGACAGTGTATGTCTGCGTGTGTGTGTGTTTTCTTGAGAGACGCAGAGAAAAAGCCACACAGAGAAAGAGACAGACACATTTCAAGAGAGGGTGAGAGAGAGAGAGCGACAGAGAGACAGACAGACGTGGGCTTGCCCACGAGATATGTGCCACTGTCGCTGAAAAATGACCAAAGTCTACATTCTCAAAAATCTCTGCATACTGCACACCTCCAGGAATACTGCTGAGCGTGGCTCTGCAGTACCATTCGGTCCATGCAGTTAACAAAAGCGTCCGTGTGCTCTCGCCCGTGTTCATATAAGGAAGAGTCCCGGAGGCGTTCTTGAGCAGCACCAAGAAGACACTGACATGTATTCTGTGTCCTTGTAGGTGTTGCTAAGGTGAAAAAGCGGCGGCCCCATCATGATAGGAGGCAGCAGGTTGGTGCTGAGGTGAGCTTGCCTGTCTTTCCCTGAGGAACACAATTGCTTTCTTAGAGGCTTTCCCATCAACCTCTGCTGTACATATGACAGTCTACATTTTCGATGATACTGTTACTTTCCCTGATGGGGACAGTGGAGAGTGGTTGCCTCTTGCCAACGGTCACCTTGGTCAGGGGGACATTTACCACTGGCAGTGCCAAACCTGGTTAACAAACAGTGTCCTAGGATCTTTTCCGTCAGCAGCAATCTGTCCTGCTTGGGTGAAGAATTCCGTAGCAGGAATCCTCGGTGTTCTAGAGAGACACATCCCCAGGAGAAACAACTTCTGACAGGCATCCCATTCATTTGCTTTGTGGCCTTTGACTCAACCGCTGTGTCCCATCTTGTATGGTCAAGACGCAAAGAGAACTGAAGAGTGGTGTAAATAGGGTATATCATGATCTCACCCTGATGGTGTTTTCTTTCCTAACATTCAGGTGGCTGTAGGAGCACAGGACAAAGGTATGTATCCTGGAAACTGTTTCTTGCTGAGAAAATATTTAGATGGTGATGCAGGTGGGGCATTGTTGTTGTCTTCATTCTGGAGAACTACCCTAATCCAAGAGGCCTGGGGGGACGGGTGCTTGTGAGTTGGGGGAAGGACCTACATCCCAGGTGAGAAACCATATGACATTTCTACAGTAGGACAAAGATAATGTATTCCTCGAGTGAGGTGTGTTTCTGTGGGCATGAGTCCTGGGGTTGTTCTGTGGTGTGTCTGTGTGTCACGTGATTGTGACTGTGAATGTGTGTTGAGTGTGTTTTCCTGAGAGACACACAGAATAAGCTACACAAAATGACACAGACACACTGCAAGACAGACAGACAGACAGACAGAGAAAGATACATGTGGATTTGCCCAGAGAATCTGTGTCACTGACACTGCACAATGATGAATGTCTACATTCTCACACACACCTCCTACTGCACACTTCAAGGAATACTGCTGTGCATGGCTCAGCAGTGACACTTAGTCCATGCAGGTAACCGAAGCCTCAATATGCTCTGGCCCATGTTCATATCAAGGAACAGTCCCTGAGTTATACTTGAGCAGCACCAACATGGTACTGACAGGTATTCTGGTCGTTGTAGGTGTTCCTGAGGAGGAAAGGCGCCGGCCGCATCCTGTCTTGAGTCACCAGGCTGTTGCTGAGGTGAGCTTCCTGTCTTTCCTTGAGGAACACAAGTGATTTCTTAGAGTCTTGGCAATCAACATCTGTTGCAAATGTGACAATGTACCGTCGAGATGATAATGGTATTTTCCCTGTGGGGAGAAACATATGGTCAATTTCCATGGTTGTTTCTTGCCAACTGTCCCCTTGGTCAGGGGCACATTTACCACTGGCAGTGCCAAACCTGGAAATAAACAACATCCTAGGATCTTTTTCGGCAGCAGCACTTTTTCCTTTTGGGTGAACAATTTTGTAGGCTGCATCCTCAGTGTTCTTTAGAGACACATCTCCAGGACAAACGACTTCGGACAGGCATTTTCTCTTTCCTTTTGTGGCCTTTGACTCAAACACTGTGTCCCATCCTGAATCCCAAAGACACCAAGCGAACCGAACAATGGTACACATACTGGACATCATGATCTCACCCTGATGGTGTTTTCTTTTCTAACATTCAGGTGGCCGTAGGAGCACGAGAAGAAGGTATGTGTCCTGGAAACTCTTTCTTGCTGAGGAAAATGTTTCCGATGAGGTGTAGGTGGGGTATTCTTGTTGTCTTCAGTCTGGAGAGTACCCGGATGTCAGAGTCCCGAGGGGACTGGTGCTTGAGTGTGGGGGGAAAAGACTGACATCCCAGGTGAAATCTATGTCCATGTTTCTATAGTATGAGAAAGACAATGTATTCCTTCTGTGCCGTGTGATTGTGTGTGCATGAGTCTTGGGGTTGTTCTGTATCTCTGTATGTCGCATGATTGTGAGTGTGTATGCGTGTGTGGGTGTGTGTGTGTGTTTTCTTGAGAGACTCAGAGACAGAGAGACAGAGCCACACACAGAAAGAGACAGACACAGTGAAAGAGAGGGAGAGAGAGAGACAGAGATGTGGGTTGGCCCAGAGATATGGGCCACTGACATTGGACAATGACCAATATGTACAATTCAGAGTCCTGGGAGGACTGGTGCTCGAGGGTCGGGGGGGGGGGGAAGGACCAACGTCCCAGGTGACAAACTAGGTGATGTTTCTACAGTAGAAGAAACATACTGTATTCCTTGTGTGCGGTGTAATTTTGTGTATTGAGTCTGGGGGTTGTTCTGTATGTGGCTGTATGTGTCGGGATCGTGACAGTGTATGTCTGCGTGTGTGTGTGTTTTCTTGAGAGATGCAGAGAAAAAGCCACACAGAGAAAGAGACAGACACATTTCAAGAGAGGGTGAGAGAGAGAGAGCGACAGAGAGACAGACAGACGTGGGCTTGCCCACGAGATATGTGCCACTGACACTGAAAAATGACCAAAGTCTACATTCTCAAAAATCTCTGCATACTGTACACCTCCCGGAATACTGCTGAGCGTGGCTCTGCAGTACCATTCGGTCCATGCAGTTAACAAAAGCGTCCGTGTGCTCTCGCCCGTGTTCATATAAGGAAGAGTCCCGGAGGCGTTCTTGAGCAGCACCAAGAAGACACTGACATGTATTCTGTGTCCTTGTAGGTGTCGCTAAGGTGAAAAAGCGGCGGCCCCATCCTGATACGAGGCAGCAGGTTGGTGCTGAGGTGAGCTTGCCTGTCTTTCCCTGAGGAACACAATTGCTTTCTTAGAGGCTTTCCCATCAACCTCTGCTGTACATATGACAGTCTACATTTTCGATGATACTGTTACTTTCCCTGATGGGGACAGTGGAGAGTGGTTGCCTTTTGCCAACGGTCACCTTGGTCAGGGGGACATTTACCACTGGCAGTGCCAATCCTGGTAACAAACAGTGTCCTAGGATCTTTTCCGTCAGCAGCAATCTGTCCTGCTTGGGTGAAGAATTCCGTAGCAGGAATCCTCGGTGTTCTAGAGAGACACATCCCCAGGAGAAACAACTTCTGACAGGCATCCCATTCATTTGCTTTGTGGCCTTTGACTCAACCGCTGTGTCCCATCTTGTATGGTCAAGATGCAAAGAGAACTGAAGAGTGGTGTAAATAGGGTATATCATGATCTCACCCTGATGGTGTTTTCTTTCCTAACATTCAGGTGGCTGTAGGAGCACAGGACAAAGGTATGTATCCTGGAAACTGTTTCTTGCTGAGAAAATATTTAGATGGTGATGCAGGTGGGGCATTGTTGTTGTCTTCATTCTGGAGAACTACCCTAATCCCAGAGGCCTGGGGGGACGGGTGCTTGTGAGTTGGGGGAAGGGCCTACATCCCAGGTGAGAAACCATATGATATTTCTACAGTAGGACAAAGATAATGTATTCCTCGAGTGAGGTGTGTTTCTGTGGGCATGAGTCCTGGGGTTGTTCTGTGGTGTGTCTGTGTGTCACGTGATTGTGACTGTGAATGTGTGTTGAGTGTGTTTTCTTGAGAGACACACAGAGTAAGCTACACAAAATGACACAGACACACTGCAAGACAGACAGACAGACAGAGAAAGATACATGTGGATTTGCCAGAGATTCTGTGTCACTGACACTGCACAATGATGAATGTCTACATTCTCACACACACCCCCTACTGCACACTTCAAGGAATACTGCTGTGCATGGCTCAGCAGTGACACTTAGTCCATGCAGGTAACCGAAGCCTCAATATGCTCTGGCCCATGTTCATATCAAGGAACAGTCCCTGAGTTATACTTGAGCAGCACCAACATGGTACTGACAGGTATTCTGGTCTTTGTAGGTGTTCCTGAGGAGGAAAGGCGCCGGCCGCATCCTGTCTTGAGTCACCAGGCTGTTGCTGAGGTGAGCTTCCTGTCTTTCCTTGAGGAACACACGTGATTTCTTAGAGTCTTGGCAATCAACATCTGTTGCAAATGTGACAATGTACCGTTGAGATGATAATGGTATTTTCCCTATGGGGAGAAACATATGGTCAATTTCCATGGTTGTTTCTTGCCAACTGTCACCTTGGTCAGGGGCACATTTACCACTGGCAGTGCCAAACCTGGAAATAAACAACATCCTAGGATCTTTTTCGGCAGCAGCACTTTTTCCTTTTGGGTGAACAATTTTGTAGGCTGCATCCTCAGTGTTCTTTAGAGACACATCTCCAGGACAAACGACTTCGGACAGGCATATTCTCTTTCCTCTTGTGGCCTTTGACTCAAACACTGTGTCCCATCCTGAATCCCAAAGTCACCAAGCGAACCGAACAATGGTACACATACTGGACATCATGATCTCACCCTGATGGTGTTTTCTTTTCTAACATTCAGGTGGCCGTAGGAGGACGAGAAGAAGGTATGTGTCCTGGAAACTCTTTCTTGCTGAGGAAAATGTTTCCGATGAGGTGTAGGTGGGGTATTCTTGTTGTCTTCAGTCTGGAGAGTACCCGGATGTCAGAGTCCCGAGGGGACTGGTGCTTGAGTGTGGGGGGGAAAGACCGACATCCCAGGTGAAATCTATGTCCATGTTTCTATAGTATGAGAAAGACAATGTATTCCTTCTGTGCCGTGTGATTGTGTGTGCATGAGTCTTGGGGTTGTTCTGTATCTCTGTATGTCGCATGATTGTGAGTGTGTATGCGTGTGTGGGTGTGTGTGTGTGTTTTCTTGAGAGACTCAGAGACAGAGAGACAGAGCCACACACAGAAAGAGACAGACTCAGTGAAAGAGAGGGAGAGAGAGAGACAGAGATGTGGGTTGGCCCAGAGATATGGGCCACTGACATTGGACAATGACCAATATGTACAATTCAGAGTCCTGGGAGGACTGGTGCTCGAGGGTCGGGGGGGGAAGGACCAACGTCCCAGGTGACAAACTAGGTGATGTTTCTACAGTAGAAGAAACATACTGTATTCCTTGTGTGCGGTGTAATTTTGTGTGTTGAGTCTGGGGGTTGTTCTGTATGTGGCTGTATGTGTCGGGATCGTGACAGTGTATGTCTGCGTGTGTGTGTGTTTTCTTGAGAGACGCAGAGAAAAAGCCACACAGAGAAAGAGACAGACACATTTCAAGAGAGGGTGAGAGAGAGAGAGCGACAGAGAGACAGAGAGACGTGGGCTTGCCCATGAGATATGTGCCACTGTCGCTGAAAAATGACCAAAGTCTACATTCTCAAAAATCTCTGCATACTGCACACCTCCAGGAATACTGCTGAGCGTGGCTCTGCAGTACCATTCGGTCCATGCAGTTAACAAAAGCGTCCGTGTGCTCTCGCCCGTGTTCATATAAGGAAGAGTCCCGGAGGCGTTCTTGAGCAGCATCAAGAAGACACTGACATGTATTCTGTGTCCTTGTAGGTGTCGCTAAGGTGAAAAAGCGGCGGCCCCATCATGATAGGAGGCAGCAGGTTGGTGCTGAGGTGAGCTTGCCTGTCTTTCCCTGAGGAACACAATTGCTTTCTTAGAGGCTTTCCCATCAACCTCTGCTGTACATATGACAGTCTACATTTTCGATGATACTGTTACTTTCCCTGATGGGGACAGTGGAGAGTGGTTGCCTCTTGCCAACGGTCACCTTGGTCAGGGGGACATTTACCACTGGCAGTGCCAAACCTGGTTAACAAACAGTGTCCTAGGATCTTTTCCGTCAGCAGCAATCTGTCCTGCTTGGGTGAAGAATTCCGTAGCAGGAATCCTCGGTGTTCTAGAGAGACACATCCCCAGGAGAAACAACTTCTGACAGGCATCCCATTCATTTGCTTGGTGGCCTTTGACTCAACCGCTGTGTCCCATCTTGTATGGTCAAGACGCAAAGAGAACTGAAGAGTGGTGTAAATAGGGTATATCATGATCTCACCCTGATGGTGTTTTCTTTCCTAACATTCAGGTGGCTGTAGGAGCACAGGACAAAGGTATGTATCCTGGAAACTGTTTCTTGCTGAGAAAATATTTAGATGGTGATGCAGGTGGGGCATTGTTGTTGTCTTCATTCTGGAGAACTACCCTAATCCCAGAGGCCTGGGGGGACGGGTGCTTGTGAGTTGGGGGAAGGACCTACATCCCAGGTGAGAAACCATATGATATTTCTACAGTAGGACAAAGATAATGTATTCCTCGAGTGAGGTGTGTTTCTGTGGGCATGAGTCCTGGGGTTGTTCTGTGGTGTGTCTGTGTGTCACGTGATTGTGACTGTGAATGTGTGTTGAGTGTGTTTTCTTGAGAGACACACAGAGTAAACTACACAAAATGACACAGACACACTGCAAGACAGACAGACAGACAGAGAAAGATACATGTGGATTTGCCAGAGATTCTGTGTCACTGACACTGCACAATGATGAATGTCTACATTCTCACACACACCCCCTACTGCACACTTCAAGGAATACTGCTGTGCATGGCTCAGCAGTGACACTTAGTCCATGCAGGTAACCGAAGCCTCAATATGCTCTGGCCCATGTTCATATCAAGGAACAGTCCCTGAGTTATACTTGAGCAGCACCAACATGGTACTGACAGGTATTCTGGTCTTTGTAGGTGTTCCTGAGGAGGAAAGGCGCCGGCCGCATCCTGTCTTGAGTCACCAGGCTGTTGCTGAGGTGAGCTTCCTGTCTTTCCTTGAGGAACACAAGTGATTTCTTAGAGTCTTGGCAATCAACATCTGTTGCAAATGTGACAATGTACCGTCGAGATGATAATGGTATTTTCCCTGTGGGGAGAAACATATGGTCAATTTCCATGGTTGTTTCTTGCCAACTGTCACCTTGGTCAGGGGCACATTTACCACTGGCAGTGCCAAACCTGGAAATAAACAACATCCTAGGATCTTTTTCGGCAGCAGCACTTTTTCCTTTTGGGTGAACAATTTTGTAGGCTGCATCCTCAGTGTTCTTTAGAGACACATCTCCAGGACAAACGACTTCGGACAGGCATATTCTCTTTCCTCTTGTGGCCTTTGACTCAAACACTGTGTCCCATCCTGAATCCCAAAGTCACCAAGCGAACCGAACAATGGTACACATACTGGACATCATGATCTCACCCTGATGGTGTTTTCTTTTCTAACATTCAGGTGGCCGTAGGAGGACGAGAAGAAGGTATGTGTCCTGGAAACTCTTTCTTGCTGAGGAAAATGTTTCCGATGAGGTGTAGGTGGGGTATTCTTGTTGTCTTCAGTCTGGAGAGTACCCGGGTGTCAGAGTCCCGAGGGGACTGGTGCTTGAGTGTGGGGGGGAAAGACCGACATCCCAGGTGAAATCTATGTCCATGTTTCTATAGTATGAGAACGACAATGTATTCCTTCTGTGCCGTGTGATTGTGTGTGCATGAGTCTTGGGGTTGTTCTGTATCTCTGTATGTCGCATGATTGTGAGTGTGTATGCGTGTGTGGGTGTGTGTGTGTGTTTTCTTGAGAGACTCAGAGACAGAGAGACAGAGCCACACACAGAAAGAGACAGACTCAGTGAAAGAGAGGGAGAGAGAGAGACAGAGATGTGGGTTGGCCCAGAGATATGGGCCACTGACATTGGACAATGACCAATATGTACAATTCAGAGTCCTGGGAGGACTGGTGCTCGAGGGTCGGGGGGGGAAGGACCAACGTCCCAGGTGACAAACTAGGTGATGTTTCTACAGTAGAAGAAACATACTGTATTCCTTGTGTGCGGTGTAATTTTGTGTGTTGAGTCTGGGGGTTGTTCTGTATGTGGCTGTATGTGTCGGGATCGTGACAGTGTATGTCTGCGTGTGTGTGTGTTTTCTTGAGAGACGCAGAGAAAAAGCCACACAGAGAAAGAGACAGACACATTTCAAGAGAGGGTGTGAGAGAGAGAGCGACAGAGAGACAGACAGACGTGGGCTTGCCCACGAGACATGTGCCACTGTCGCTGAAAAATGACCAAAGTCTACATTCTCAAAAATCTCTGCATACTGCACACCTCCAGGAATACTGCTGAGCGTGGCTCTGCAGTACCATTCGGTCCATGCAGTTAACAAAAGCGTCCGTGTGCTCTCGCCCGTGTTCATATAAGGAAGAGTCCCGGAGGCGTTCTTGAGCAGCACCAAGAAGACACTGACATGTATTCTGTGTCCTTGTAGGTGTCGCTAAGGTGAAAAAGCGGCGGCCCCATCATGATAGGAGGCAGCAGGTTGGTGCTGAGGTGAGCTTGCCTGTCTTTCCCTGAGGAACACAATTGCTTTCTTAGAGGCTTTCCCATCAACCTCTGCTGTACATATGACAGTCTACATTTTCGATGATACTGTTACTTTCCCTGATGGGGACAGTGGAGAGTGGTTGCCTCTTGCCAACGGTCACCTTGGTCAGGGGGACATTTACCACTGGCAGTGCCAAACCTGGTTAACAAACAGTGTCCTAGGATCTTTTCCGTCAGCAGCAATCTGTCCTGCTTGGGTGAAGAATTCCGTAGCAGGAATCCTCGGTGTTCTAGAGAGACACATCCCCAGGAGAAACAACTTCTGACAGGCATCCCATTCATTTGCTTGGTGGCCTTTGACTCAACCGCTGTGTCCCATCTTGTATGGTCAAGACGCAAAGAGAACTGAAGAGTGGTGTAAATAGGGTATATCATGATCTCACCCTGATGGTGTTTTCTTTCCTAACATTCAGGTGGCTGTAGGAGCACAGGACAAAGGTATGTATCCTGGAAACTGTTTCTTGCTGAGAAAATATTTAGATGGTGATGCAGGTGGGGCATTGTTGTTGTCTTCATTCTGGAGAACTACCCTAATCCCAGAGGCCTGGGGGGACGGGTGCTTGTGAGTTGGGGGAAGGACCTACATCCCAGGTGAGAAACCATATGATATTTCTACAGTAGGACAAAGATAATGTATTCCTCGAGTGAGGTGTGTTTCTGTGGGCATGAGTCCTGGGGTTGTTCTGTGGTGTGTCTGTGTGTCACGTGATTGTGACTGTGAATGTGTGTTGAGTGTGTTTTCCTGAGAGACACACAGAATAAGCTACACAAAATGACACAGACACACTGCAAGACAGACAGACAGACAGACAGAGAGAGAAAGATACATGTGGATTTGCCCAGAGAATCTGTGTCACTGACACTGCACAATGATGAATGTCTACATTCTCACACACACCTCCTACTGCACACTTCAAGGAATACTGCTGTGCATGGCTCAGCAGTGACACTTAGTCCATGCAGGTAACCGAAGCCTCAATATGCTCTGGCCCATGTTCATATCAAGGAACAGTCCCTGAGTTATACTTGAGCAGCACCAACATGGTACTGACAGGTATTCTGGTCTTTGTAGGTGTTCCTGAGGAGGAAAGGCGCCGGCCGCATCCTGTCTTGAGTCACCAGGCTGTTGCTGAGGTGAGCTTCCTGTCTTTCCTTGAGGAACACAAGTGATTTCTTAGAGTCTTGGCAATCAACATCTGTTGCAAATGTGACAATGTACCGTCGAGATGATAATGGTATTTTCCCTGTGGGGAGAAACATATGGTCAATTATCATGGTTGTTTCTTGCCAACTGTCCCCTTGGTCAGGGGCACATTTACCACTGGCAGTGCCAAACCTGGAAATAAACAACATCCTAGGATCTTTTTCGGCAGCAGCACTTTTTCCTTTTGGGTGAACAATTTTGTAGGCTGCATCCTCAGTGTTCTTTAGAGACACATCTCCAGGACAAACGACTTCGGACAGGCATTTTCTCTTTCCTTTTGTGGCCTTTGACTCAAACACTGTGTCCCATCCTGAATCCCAAATTCACCAAGCGAACCGAACAATGGTACACATACTGGACATCATGATCTCACCCTGATGGTGTTTTCTTTTCTAACATTCAGGTGGCCATAGGAGCACGAGAAGAAGGTATGTGTCCTGGAAACTCTTTCTTGCTGAGGAAAATGTTTCCGATGAGGTGTAGGTGGGGTATTCTTGTTGTCTTCAGTCTGGAGAGTACCCGAATGTCAGAGTCCCGAGGGGACTGGTGCTTGAGTGTGGCGGGAAAAGACCGACATCCCAGGTGAAATCTATGTCCATGTTTCTATATTATGAGAAAGACAATGTATTCCTTCTGTGCCGTGTGATTGTGTGTGCATGAGTCTTGGGGTTGTTCTGTATCTCTGTATGTCGCATGATTGTGAGTGTGTATGCGTGTGTGGGTGTGTGTGTGTGTTTTCTTGAGAGACTCAGAGACAGAGAGACAGAGCCACACACAGAAAGAGACAGACACAGTGAAAGAGAGGGAGAGAGAGAGACAGAGATGTGGGTTTGTCCAGAGATATGGGCCACTGACATTGGACAATGACCAATATGTACAATTCAGAGTCCTGGGAGGACTGGTGCTCGAGGGTCGGGGGGGTGAAGGACCAACGTCCCAGGTGACAAACTAGGTGATGTTTCTACAGTAGAAGAAACATACTGTATCCCTTGTGTGCGGTGTAATTTTGTGTGTTGAGTCTGGGGGTTGTTCTGTATGGGGCTGTATGTGTCGGGATCGTGACAGTGTATGTCTGCGTGTGTGTGTGTTTTCTTGAGAGACGCAGAGAAAAAGCCACACAGAGAAAGAGACAGACACATTTCAAGAGAGGGTGAGAGAGAGAGAGCGACAGAGAGACAGACAGACGTGGGCTTGCCCACGAGATATGTGCCACTGACACTGAAAAATGACCAAAGTCTACATTCTCAAAAATCTCTGCATACTGCACACCTCCAGGAATACTGCTGAGCGTGGCTCTGCAGTACCATTCGGTCCATGCAGTTAACAAAAGCGTCCGTGTGCTCTCGCCCGTGTTCATATAAGGAAGAGTCCCGGAGGCGTTCTTGAGCAGCACCAAGAAGACACTGACATGTATTCTGTGTCCTTGTAGGTGTCGCTAAGGTGAAAAAGCGGCGGCCCCATCATGATAGGAGGCAGCAGGTTGGTGCTGAGGTGAGCTTGCCTGTCTTTCCCTGAGGAACACAATTGCTTTCTTAGAGGCTTTCCCATCAACCTCTGCTGTACATATGACAGTCTACATTTTCGATGATACTGTTACTTTCCCTGATGGGGACAGTGGAGAGTGGTTGCCTCTTGCCAACGGTCACCTTGGTCAGGGGGACATTTACCACTGGCAGTGCCAAACCTGGTAACAAACAGTGTCCTAGGATCTTTTCCGTCAGCAGCAATCTGTCCTGCTTGGGTGAAGAATTCCGTAGCAGGAATCCTCGGTGTTCCAGAGAGACACATCCCCAGGAGAAACAACTTCTGACAGGCATCCCATTCATTTGCTTTGTGGCCTTTGACTCAACCGCTGTGTCCCATCTTGTATGGTCAAGACGCAAAGAGAACTGAAGAGTGGTGTAAATAGGGTATATCATGATCTCACCCTGATTGTGTTTTCTTTCCTAACATTCAGGTGGCTGTAGGAGCACAGGACAAAGGTATGTATCCTGGAAACTGTTTCTTGCTGAGAAAATATTTAGATGGTGATGCAGGTGGGGCATTGTTGTTGTCTTCATTCTGGAGAACTACCCTAATCCAAGAGGCCTGGGGGGACGGGTGCTTGTGAGTTGGGGGAAGGACCTACATCCCAGGTGAGAAACCATATGATATTTCTACAGTAGGACAAAGATAATGTATTCCTCGAGTGAGGTGTGTTTCTGTGGGCATGAGTCCTGGGGTTGTTCTGTGGTGTGTCTGTGTGTCACGTGATTGTGACTGTGAATGTGTGTTGAGTGTGTTTTCCTGAGAGACACACAGAGTAAGCTACACAAAATGACACAGACACACTGCAAGACAGACAGACAGACAGACAGAGAAAGATACATGTGGATTTGCCCAGAGAATCTGTGTCACTGACACTGCACAATGATGAATGTCTACATTCTCACACACACCTCCTACTGCACACTTCAAGGAATACTGCTGTGCATGGCTCAGCAGTGACACTTAGTCCATGCAGGTAACCGAAGCCTCAATATGCTCTGGCCCATGTTCATATCAAGGAACAGTCCCTGAGTTATACTTGAGCAGCACCAACATGGTACTGACAGGTATTCTGGTCTTTGTAGGTGTTCCTGAGGAGGAAAGGCGCCGGCCGCATCCTGTCTTGAGTCACCAGGCTGTTGCTGAGGTGAGGTTCCTGTCTTTCCTTGAGGAACACAAGTGATTTCTTAGAGTCTTTGCAATCAACATCTGTTGCAAATGTGACAATGTACCGTCGAGATGATAATGTTATTTTCCCTGTGGGGAGAAACATATGGTCAATTTCCATGGTTGTTTCTTGCCAACTGTCCCCTTGGTCAGGGGCACATTTACCACTGGCAGTGCCAAACCTGGAAATAAACAACATCCTAGGATCTTTTTCGGCAGCAGCACTTTTTCCTTTTGGGTGAACAATTTTGTAGGCTGCATCCTCAGTGTTCTTTAGAGACACATCTCCAGGACAAACGACTTCGGACAGGCATTTTCTCTTTCCTTTTGTGGCCTTTGACTCAAACACTGTGTCCCATCCTGAATCCCAAATTCACCAAGCGAACCGAACAATGGTACACATACTGGACATCATGATCTCACCCTGATGGTGTTTTCTTTTCTAACATTCAGGTGGCCGTAGGAGCACGAGAAGAAGGTATGTGTCCTGGAAACTCTTTCTTGCTGAGGAAAATGTTTCCGATGAGGTGTAGGTGGGGTATTCTTGTTGTCTTCATTCTGGAGAGTACCCGGATGTCAGAGTCCCGAGGGGACTGGTGCTTGAGTGTGGGGGGAAAAGACTGACATCCCAGGTGAAATCTATGTCCATGTTTCTATATTATGAGAAAGACAATGTATTCCTTCTGTGCCGTGTGATTGTGTGTGCATGAGTCTTGGGGTTGTTCTGTATCTCTGTATGTCGCATGATTGTGAGTGTGTATGCGTGTGTGGGTGTGTGTGTGTGTTTTCTTGAGAGACTCAGAGACAGAGAGACAGAGCCACACACAGAAAGAGACAGACACAGTGAAAGAGAGGGAGAGAGAGAGACAGAGATGTGGGTTGGCCCAGAGATATGGGCCACTGACATTGGACAATGACCAATATGTACAATTCAGAGTCCTGGGAGGACTGGTGCTCGAGGGTCGGGGGGGGGGAAGGACCAACGTCCCAGGTGACAAACTAGGTGATGTTTCTACAGTAGAAGAAACATACTGTATTCCTTGTGTGCGGTGTAATTTTGTGTATTGAGTCTGGGGGTTGTTCTGTATGTGGCTGTATGTGTCGGGATCGTGACAGTGTATGTCTGCGTGTGTGTGTGTTTTCTTGAGAGACGCAGAGAAAAAGCCACACAGAGAAAGAGACAGACACATTTCAAGAGAGGGTGAGAGAGAGAGAGCGACAGAGAGACAGACAGACGTGGGCTTGCCCACGAGATATGTGCCACTGACACTGAAAAATGACCAAAGTCTACATTCTCAAAAATCTCTGCATACTGCACACCTCCAGGAATACTGCTGAGCGTGGCTCTGCAGTACCATTCGGTCCATGCAGTTAACAAAAGCGTCCGTGTGCTCTCGCCCGTGTTCATATAAGGAAGAGTCCCGGAGGCGTTCTTGAGCAGCACCAAGAAGACACTGACATGTATTCTGTGTCCTTGTAGGTGTCGCTAAGGTGAAAAAGCGGCGGCCCCATCATGATAGGAGGCAGCAGGTTGGTGCTGAGGTGAGCTTGCCTGTCTTTCCCTGAGGAACACAATTGCTTTCTTAGAGGCTTTCCCATCAACCTCTGCTGTACATATGACAGTCTACATTTTCGATGATACTGTTACTTTCCCTGATGGGGACAGTGGAGAGTGGTTGCCTCTTGCCAACGGTCACCTTGGTCAGGGGGACATTTACCACTGGCAGTGCCAAACCTGGTAACAAACAGTGTCCTAGGATCTTTTCCGTCAGCAGCAATCTGTCCTGCTTGGGTGAAGAATTCCGTAGCAGGAATCCTCGGTGTTCCAGAGAGACACATCCCCAGGAGAAACAACTTCTGACAGGCATCCCATTCATTTGCTTTGTGGCCTTTGACTCAACCGCTGTGTCCCATCTTGTATGGTCAAGACGCAAAGAGAACTGAAGAGTGGTGTAAATAGGGTATATCATGATCTCACCCTGATTGTGTTTTCTTTCCTAACATTCAGGTGGCTGTAGGAGCACAGGACAAAGGTATGTATCCTGGAAACTGTTTCTTGCTGAGAAAATATTTAGATGGTGATGCAGGTGGGGCATTGTTGTTGTCTTCATTCTGGAGAACTACCCTAATCCAAGAGGCCTGGGGGGACGGGTGCTTGTGAGTTGGGGGAAGGACCTACATCCCAGGTGAGAAACCATATGATATTTCTACAGTAGGACAAAGATAATGTATTCCTCGAGTGAGGTGTGTTTCTGTGGGCATGAGTCCTGGGGTTGTTCTGTGGTGTGTCTGTGTGTCACGTGATTGTGACTGTGAATGTGTGTTGAGTGTGTTTTCCTGAGAGACACACAGAGTAAGCTACACAAAATGACACAGACACACTGCAAGACAGACAGACAGACAGACAGAGAAAGATACATGTGGATTTGCCCAGAGAATCTGTGTCACTGACACTGCACAATGATGAATGTCTACATTCTCACACACACCTCCTACTGCACACTTCAAGGAATACTGCTGTGCATGGCTCAGCAGTGACACTTAGTCCATGCAGGTAACCGAAGCCTCAATATGCTCTGGCCCATGTTCATATCAAGGAACAGTCCCTGAGTTATACTTGAGCAGCACCAACATGGTACTGACAGGTATTCTGGTCTTTGTAGGTGTTCCTGAGGAGGAAAGGCGCCGGCCGCATCCTGTCTTGAGTCACCAGGCTGTTGCTGAGGTGAGCTTCCTGTCTTTCCTTGAGGAACACAAGTGATTTCTTAGAGTCTTTGCAATCAACATCTGTTGCAAATGTGACAATGTACCGTCGAGATGATAATGGTATTTTCCCTGTGGGGAGTAACATATGGTCAATTTCCATGGTTGTTTCTTGCCAACTGTCCCCTTGGTCAGGGGCACATTTACCACTGGCAGTGCCAAACCTGGAAATAAACAACA
Source organism: Neofelis nebulosa (assembly GCF_028018385.1). Classification (NCBI taxonomy): domain Eukaryota; kingdom Metazoa; phylum Chordata; class Mammalia; order Carnivora; family Felidae; genus Neofelis; species Neofelis nebulosa. The sequence continues at coordinate 6,390,794 of NC_080796.1, read as the reverse complement.
TCCTAGGATCTTTTTCGGCAGCAGCACTTTTTCCTTTTGGGTGAACAATTTTGTAGGCTGCATCCTCAGTGTTCTTTAGAGACACATCTCCAGGACAAACGACTTCGGACAGGCATTTTCTCTTTCCTTTTGTGGCCTTTGACTCAAACACTGTGTCCCATCCTGAATCCCAAAGACACCAAGCGAACCGAACAATGGTACACATACTGGACATCATGATCTCACCCTGATGGTGTTTTCTTTTCTAACATTCAGGTGGCCGTAGGAGCACGAGAAGAAGGTATGTGTCCTGGAAACTCTTTCTTGCTGAGGAAAATGTTTCCGATGAGGTGTAGGTGGGGTATTCTTGTTGTCTTCATTCTGGAGAGTACCCGGATGTCAGAGTCCCGAGGGGACTGGTGCTTGAGTGTGGGGGGAAAAGACTGACATCCCAGGTGAATTCTATGTCCATGTTTCTGTATTATGAGAAAGACAATGTATTCCTTCTGTGCCGTGTGATTGTGTGTGCATGAGTCTTGGGGTTGTTCTGTATCTCTGTATGTCGCATGATTGTGAGTGTGTATGCGTGTGTGGGTGTGTGTGTGTGTTTTCTTGAGAGACTCAGAGACAGAGAGACAGAGCCACACACAGAAAGAGACAGACACAGTGAAAGAGAGGGAGAGAGAGAGACAGAGATGTGGGTTGGCCCAGAGATATGGGCCACTGACATTGGACAATGACCAATATGTACAGTTCAGAGTCCTGGGAGGACTGGTGCTCGAGGGTCGGGGGGGGGGAAGGACCAACGTCCCAGGTGACAAACTAGGTGATGTTTCTACAGTAGAAGAAACATACTGTATTCCTTGTGTACGGTGTAATTTTGTGTATTGAGTCTGGGGGTTGTTCTGTATGTGGCTGTATGTGTCGGGATCGTGACAGTGTATGTCTGCGTGTGTGTGTGTTTTCTTGAGAGACGCAGAGAAAAAGCCACACAGAGAAAGAGACACACACATTTCAAGAGAGGGTGAGAGAGAGAGAGCGACAGAGAGACAGACAGACGTGGGCTTCCCCACGAGATATGTGCCACTGAAACTGAAAAATGACCAAAGTCTACATTCTCAAAAATCTCTGCATACTGTACACCTCCAGGAATACTGCTGAGCGTGGCTCTGCAGTACCATTCGGTCCATGCAGTTAACAAAAGCGTCCGTGTGCTCTCGCCCGTGTTCATATAAGGAAGAGTCCCGGAGGCGTTCTTGAGCAGCATCAAGAAGACACTGACATGTATTCTGTGTCCTTGTAGGTGTCGCTAAGGTGAAAAAGCGGCGGCCCCATCCTGATACGAGGCAGCAGGTTGGTGCTGAGGTGAGCTTGCCTGTCTTTCCCTGAGGAACACAATTGCTTTCTTAGAGGCTTTCCCATCAACCTCTGCTGTACATATGACAGTCTACATTTTCGATGATACTGTTACTTTCCCTGATGGGGACAGTGGAGAGTGGTTCCCTTTTGCCAACGGTCACCTTGGTCAGGGGGACATTTACCACTGGCAGTGCCAATCCTGGTAACAAACAGTGTCCTAGGATCTTTTCCGTCAGCAGCAATCTGTCCTGCTTGGGTGAAGAATTCCGTAGCAGGAATCCTCGGTGTTCTAGAGAGACACATCCCCAGGAGAAACAACTTCTGACAGGCATCCCATTCATTTGCTTTGTGGCCTTTGACTCAACCGCTGTGTCCCATCTTGTATGGTCAAGACGCAAAGAGAACTGAAGAGTGGTGTAAACAGGGTATATCATGATCTCACCCTGATGGTGTTTTCTTTCCTAACATTCAGGTGGCTGTAGGAGCACAGGACAAAGGTATGTATCCTGGAAACTGTTTCTTGCTGAGAAAATATTTAGATGGTGATGCAGGTGGGGCATTGTTGTTGTCTTCATTCTGGAGAACTACCCTAATCCCAGAGGCCTGGGGGGACGGGTGCTTGTGAGTTGGGGGAAGGACCTACATCCCAGGTGAGAAACCATATGATATTTCTACAGTAGGACAAAGATAATGTATTCCTCGAGTGAGGTGTGTTTCTGTGGGCATGAGTCCTGGGGTTGTTCTGTGGTGTGTCTGTGTGTCACGTGATTGTGACTGTGAATGTGTGTTGAGTGTGTTTTCTTGAGAGACACACAGAGTAAGCTACACAAAATGACACAGACACACTGCAAGACAGACAGACAGACAGAGAAAGATACATGTGGATTTGCCAGAGATTCTGTGTCACTGACACTGCACAATGATGAATGTCTACATTCTCACACACACCCCGTACTGCACACTTCAAGGAATACTGCTGTGCATGGCTCAGCAGTGACACTTAGTCCATGCAGGTAACCGAAGCCTTAATATGCTCTGGCCCATGTTCATATCAAGGAACAGTCCCTGAGTTATACTTGAGCAGCACCAACGTGGTACTGACAGGTATTCTGGTCTTTGTAGGTGTTCCTGAGGAGGAAAGGCGCCGGCCGCATCCTGTCTTGAGTCACCAGGCTGTTGCTGAGGTGAGCTTCCTGTCTTTCCTTGAGGAACACAAGTGATTTCTTAGAGTCTTGGCAATCAACATCTGTTGCAAATGTGACAATGTACCGTCGAGATGATAATGGTATTTTCCCTATGGGGAGAAACATATGGTCAATTTCCATGGTTGTTTCTTGCCAACTGTCACCTTGGTCAGGGGCACATTTACCACTGGCAGTGCCAAACCTGGAAATAAACAACATCCTAGGATCTTTTTCGGCAGCAGCACTTTTTCCTTTTGGGTGAACAATTTTGTAGGCTGCATCCTCAGTGTTCTTTAGAGACACATCTCCAGGACAAACGACTTCGGACAGGCATATTCTCTTTCCTCTTGTGGCCTTTGACTCAAACACTGTGTCCCATCCTGAATCCCAAAGTCACCAAGAGAACCGAACAATGGTACACATACTGGACATCATGATCTCACCCTGATGGTGTTTTCTTTTCTAACATTCAGGTGGCCGTAGGAGGACGAGAAGAAGGTATGTGTCCTGGAAACTCTTTCTTGCTGAGGAAAATGTTTCCGATGAGGTGTAGGTGGGGTATTCTTGTTGTCTTCAGTCTGGAGAGTACCCGGATGTCAGAGTCCCGAGGGGACTGGTGCTTGAGTGTGGGGGGGAAAGACCGACATCCCAGGTGAAATCTATGTCCATGTTTCTATATTATGAGAAAGACAATGTATTCCTTCTGTGCCGTGTGATTGTGTGTGCATGAGTCTTGGGGTTGTTCTGTATCTCTGTATGTCGCATGATTGTGAGTGTGTATGCGTGTGTGGGTGTGTGTGTGTGTTTTCTTGAGAGACTCAGAGACAGAGAGACAGAGCCACACACAGAAAGAGACAGACTCAGTGAAAGAGAGGGAGAGAGAGAGACAGAGATGTGGGTTGGCCCAGAGATATGGGCCACTGACATTGGACAATGACCAATATGTACAATTCAGAGTCCTGGGAGGACTGGTGCTCGAGGGTCGGGGGGGGAAGGACCAACGTCCCAGGTGACAAACTAGGTGATGTTTCTACAGTAGAAGAAACATACTGTATTCCTTGTGTGCGGTGTAATTTTGTGTGTTGAGTCTGGGGGTTTTTCTGTATGTGGTTGTATGTGTCGGGATCGTGACAGTGTATGTCTGCGTGTGTGTGTGTTTTCTTGAGAGACGCAGAGAAAAAGCCACACAGAGAAAGAGACAGACACATTTCAAGAGAGGGTGAGAGAGAGAGAGCGACAGAGAGACAGACAGACATGGGCTTGCCCACGAGATATGTGCCACTGACACTGAAAAATGACCAAAGTCTACATTCTCAAAAATCTCTGCATACTGCACACCTCCAGGAATACTGCTGAGCGTGGCTCTGCAGTACCATTCGGTCCATGCAGTTAACAAAAGCGTCCGTGTGCTCTCGCCCGTGTTCATATAAGGAAGAGTCCCGGAGGCGTTCTTGAGCAGCACCAAGAAGACACTGACATGTATTCTGTGTCCTTGTAGGTGTCGCTAAGGTGAAAAAGCGGCGGCCCCATCATGATAGGAGGCAGCAGGTTGGTGCTGAGGTGAGCTTGCCTGTCTTTCCCTGAGGAACACAATTGCTTTCTTAGAGGCTTTCCCATCAACCTCTGCTGTACATATGACAGTGTACATTTTCGATGATACTGTTACTTTCCCTGATGGGGACAGTGGAGAGTGGTTGCCTCTTGCCAACGGTCACCTTGGTCAGGGGGACATTTACCACTGGCAGTGCCAAACCTGGTTAACAAACAGTGTCCTAGGATCTTTTCCGTCAGCAGCAATCTGTCCTGCTTGGGTGAAGAATTCCGTAGCAGGAATCCTCGGTGTTCTAGAGAGACACATCCCCAGGAGAAACAACTTCTGACAGGCATCCCATTCATTTGCTTTGTGGCCTTTGACTCAACCGCTGTGTCCCATCTTGTATGGTCAAGACGCAAAGAGAATTGAAGAGTGGTGTAAATAGGGTATATCATGATCTCACCCTGATGGTGTTTTCTTTCCTAACATTCAGGTGGCTGTAGGAGCACAGGACAAAGGTATGTATCCTGGAAACTGTTTCTTGCTGAGAAAATATTTAGATGGTGATGCAGGTGGGGCATTGTTGTTGTCTTCATTCTGGAGAACTACCCTAATCCCAGAGGCCTGGGGGGACGGGTGCTTGTGAGTTGGGGGAAGGACCTACATCCCAGGTGAGAAACCATATGATATTTCTACAGTAGGACAAAGATAATGTATTCCTCGAGTGAGGTGTGTTTCTGTGGGCATGAGTCCTGGGGTTGTTCTGTGGTGTGTCTGTGTGTCACGTGATTGTGACTGTGAATGTGTGTTTAGTGTGTTTTCCTGAGAGACACACAGAATAAGCTACACAAAATGACACAGACACACTGCAAGACAGACAGACAGACAGACAGACAGAGAAAGATACATGTGGATTTGCCCAGAGAATCTGTGTCACTGACCCTGCACAATGATGAATGTCTACATTCTCACACACACCTCCTACTGCACACTTCAAGGAATACTGCTGTGCATGGCTCAGCAGTGACACTTAGTCCATGCAGGTAACCGAAGCCTCAATATGCTCTGGCCCATGTTCATATCAAGGAACAGTCCCTGAGTTATACTTGAGCAGCACCAACATGGTACTGACAGGTATTCTGGTCTTTGTAGGTGTTCCTGAGGAGGAAAGGCGCCGGCCGCAATCTGTCTTGAGTCACCAGGCTGTTGCTGAGGTGAGCTTCCTGTCTTTCCTTGAGGAACACAAGTGATTTCTTAGAGTCTTGGCAATCAACATCTGTTGCAAATGTGACAATGTACCGTCGAGATGATAATGGTATTTTCCCTGTGGGGAGAAACATATGGTCAATTTCCATGGTTGTTTCTTGCCAACTGTCCCCTTGGTCAGGGGCACATTTACCACTGGCAGTGCCAAACCTGGAAATAAACAACATCCTAGGATCTTTTTCGGCAGCAGCACTTTTTCCTTTTGGGTGAACAATTTTGTAGGCTGCATCCTCAGTGTTCTTTAGAGACACATCTCCAGGACAAACGACTTCGGACAGGCATTTTCTCTTTCCTTTTGTGGCCTTTGACTCAAACACTGTGTCCCATCCTGAATCCCAAATTCACCAAGCGAACCGAACAATGGTACACATACTGGACATCATGATCTCACCCTGATGGTGTTTTCTTTTCTAACATTCAGGTGGCCATAGGAGCACGAGAAGAAGGTATGTGTCCTGGAAACTCTTTCTTGCTGAGGAAAATGTTTCCGATGAGGTGTAGGTGGGGTATTCTTGTTGTCTTCAGTCTGGAGAGTACCCGGATGTCAGAGTCCCGAGGGGACTGGTGCTTGAGTGTGGCGGGAAAAGACCGACATCCCAGGTGAAATCTATGTCCATGTTTCTATAGTATGAGAAAGACAATGTATTCCTTCTGTGCCGTGTGATTGTGTGTGCATGAGTCTTGGGGTTGTTCTGTATCTCTGTATGTCACATGATTGTGAGTGTGTATGCGTGTGTGGGTGTGTGTGTGTGTTTTCTTGAGAGACTCAGAGACAGAGAGACAGAGCCACACACAGAAAGAGACAGACACAGTGAAAGAGAGGGAGAGAGAGAGACAGAGATGTGGGTTTGTCCAGAGATATGGGCCACTGACATTGGACAATGACCAATATGTACAATTCAGAGTCCTGGGAGGACTGGTGCTCGAGGGTCGGGGGGGGAAGGACCAACGTCCCAGGTGACAAACTAGGTGATGTTTCTACAGTAGAAGAAACATACTGTATCCCTTGTGTGCGGTGTAATTTTGTGTGTTGAGTCTGGGGGTTGTTCTGTATGTGGCTGTATGTGTCGGGATCGTGACAGTGTATGTCTGCGTGTGTGTGTGTTTTCTTGAGAGACGCAGAGAAAAAGCCACACAGAGAAAGAGACAGACACATTTCAAGAGAGGGTGAGAGAGAGAGAGCGACAGAGAGACAGACAGACGTGGGCTTGCCCACGAGATATGTGCCACTGACACTGAAAAATGACCAAAGTCTACATTCTCAAAAATCTCTGCATACTGCACACCTCCAGGAATACTGCTGAGCGTGGCTCTGCAGTACCATTCGGTCCATGCAGTTAACAAAAGCGTCCGTGTGCTCTCGCCCGTGTTCATATAAGGAAGAGTCCCGGAGGCGTTCTTGAGCAGCATCAAGAAGACACTGACATGTATTCTGTGTCCTTGTAGGTGTCGCTAAGGTGAAAAAGCGGCGGCCCCATCCTGATACGAGGCAGCAGGTTGGTGCTGAGGTGAGCTTGCCTGTCTTTCCCTGAGGAACACAATTGCTTTCTTAGAGGCTTTCCCATCAACCTCTGCTGTACATATGACAGTCTACATTTTCGATGATACTGTTACTTTCCCTGATGTGGACAGTGGAGAGTGGTTGCCTCTTGCCAACGGTCACCTTGGTCAGGGGGACATTTACCACTGGCAGTGCCAAACCTGGTTAACAAACAGTGTCCTAGGATCTTTTCCGTCAGCAGCAATCTGTCCTGCTTGGGTGAAGAATTCCGTAGCAGGAATCCTCGGTGTTCTAGAGAGACACATCCCCAGGAGAAACAATTTCTGAAAGGCATCCCATTCATTTGCTTTGTGGCCTTTGACTCAACCGCTGTGTCCCATCTTGTATGGTCAAGACGCAAAGAGAACTGAAGAGTGGTGTAAATAGGGTATATCATGATCTCACGCTGATGGTGTTTTCTTTCCTAACATTCAGGTGGCTGTAGGAGCACAGGACAAAGGTATGTATCCTGGAAACTGTTTCTTGCTGAGAAAGTATTTAGATGGTGATGCAGGTGGGGCATTGTTGTTGTCTTCATTCTGGAGAACTACCCTAATCCCAGAGGCCTGGGGGGACGGGTGCTTGTGAGTTGGGGGAAGGACCTACATCCCAGGTGAGAAACCATATGATATTTCTACAGTAGGACAAAGATAATGTATTCCTCGAGTGAGGTGTGTTTCTGTGGGCATGAGTCCTGGGGTTGTTCTGTGGTGTGTCTGTGTGTCACGTGATTGTGACTGTGAATGTGTGTTGAGTGTGTTTTCTTGAGAGACACACAGAGTAAGCTACACAAAATGACACAGACACACTGCAAGACAGACAGACAGACAGAGAAAGATACATGTGGATTTGCCAGAGATTCTGTGTCACTGACACTGCACAATGATGAATGTCTACATTCTCACACACACCCCCTACTGCACACTTCAAGGAATACTGCTGTGCATGGCTCAGCAGTGACACTTAGTCCATGCAGGTAACCGAAGCCTCAATATGCTCTGGCCCATGTTCATATCAAGGAACAGTCCCTGAGTTATACTTGAGCAGCACCAACATGGTACTGACAGGTATTCTGGTCTTTGTAGGTGTTCCTGAGGAGGAAAGGCGCCGGCCGCATCCTGTCTTGAGTCACCAGGCTGTTGCTGAGGTGAGCTTCCTGTCTTTCCTTGAGGAACACACGTGATTTCTTAGAGTCTTGGCAATCAACATCTGTTGCAAATGTGACAATGTACCGTCGAGATGATAATGGTATTTTCCCTGTGGGGAGAAACATATGGTCAATTTCCATGGTTGTTTCTTGCCAACTGTCACCTTGGTCAGGGGCACATTTACCACTGGCAGTGCCAAACCTGGAAATAAACAACATCCTAGGATCTTTTTCGGCAGCAGCACTTTTTCCTTTTGGGTGAACAATTTTGTAGGCTGCATCCTCAGTGTTCTTTAGAGACACATCTCCAGGACAAACAACTTCGGACAGGCATATTGTCTTTCCTCTTGTGGCCTTTGACTCAAACACTGTGTCCCATCCTGAATCCCAAAGTCACCAAGCGAACCGAACAATGGTACACATACTGGACATCATGATCTCACCCTGATGGTGTTTTCTTTTCTAACATTCAGGTGGCCGTAGGAGGACGAGAAGAAGGTATGTGTCCTGGAAACTCTTTCTTGCTGAGGAAAATGTTTCCGATGAGGTGTAGGTGGGGTATTCTTGTTGTCTTCAGTCTGGAGAGTACCCGGATGTCAGAGTCCCGAGGGGACTGGTGCTTGAGTGTGGGGGGGAAAGACCGACATCCCAGGTGAAATCTATGTCCATGTTTCTATAGTATGAGAAAGACAATGTATTCCTTCTGTGCCGTGTGATTGTGTGTGCATGAGTCTTGGGGTTGTTCTGTATCTCTGTATGTCGCATGATTGTGAGTGTGTATGCGTGTGTGGGTGGGTGTGTGTGTTTTCTTGAGAGACTCAGAGACAGAGAGACAGAGCCACACACAGAAAGAGACAGACTCAGTGAAAGAGAGGGAGAGAGAGAGACAGAGATGTGGGTTGGCCCAGAGATATGGGCCACTGACATTGGACAATGACCAATATGTACAATTCAGAGTCCTGGGAGGACTGGTGCTCGAGGGTCGGGGGGGGAAGGACCAACGTCCCAGGTGACAAACTAGGTGATGTTTCTACAGTAGAAGAAACATACTGTATTCCTTGTGTGCGGTGTAATTTTGTGTGTTGAGTCTGGGGGTTGTTCTGTATGTGGCTGTATGTGTCGGGATCGTGACAGTGTATGTCTGCGTGTGTGTGTGTTTTCTTGAGAGACGCAGAGAAAAAGCCACACAGAGAAAGAGACAGACACATTTCAAGAGAGGGTGAGAGAGAGAGAGCGACAGAGAGACAGACAGACGTGGGCTTGCCCACGAGATATGTGCCACTGTCGCTGAAAAATGACCAAAGTCTACATTCTCAAAAATCTCTGCATACTGCACACCTCCAGGAATACTGCTGAGCGTGGCTCTGCAGTACCATTCGGTCCATGCAGTTAACAAAAGCGTCCGTGTGCTCTCGCCCGTGTTCATATAAGGAAGAGTCCCGGAGGCGTTCTTGAGCAGCACCAAGAAGACACTGACATGTATTCTGTGTCCTTGTAGGTGTCGCTAAGGTGAAAAAGCGGCGGCCCCATCATGATAGGAGGCAGCAGGTTGGTGCTGAGGTGAGCTTGCCTGTCTTTCCCTGAGGAACACAATTGCTTTCTTAGAGGCTTTCCCATCAACCTCTGCTGTACATATGACAGTCTACATTTTCGATGATACTGTTACTTTCCCTGATGGGGACACTGGAGAGTGGTTGCCTCTTGCCAACGGTCACCTTGGTCAGGGGGACATTTACCACTGGCAGTGCCAAACCTGGTTAACAAACAGTGTCCTAGGATCTTTTCCGTCAGCAGCAATCTGTCCTGCTTGGGTGCAGAATTCCGTAGCAGGAATCCTCGGTGTTCTAGAGAGACACATCCCCAGGAGAAACAACTTCTGACAGGCATCCCATTCATTTGCTTTGTGGCCTTTGACTCAACCGCTGTGTCCCATCTTGTATGGTCAAGACGCAAAGAGAACTGAAGAGTGGTGTAAATAGGGTATATCATGATCTCACCCTGATGGTGTTTTCTTTCCTAACATTCAGGTGGCTGTAGGAGCACAGGACAAAGGTATGTATCCTGGAAACTGTTTCTTGCTGAGAAAATATTTAGATGGTGATGCAGGTGGGGCATTGTTGTTGTCTTCATTCTGGAGAACTACCCTAATCCAAGAGGCCTGGGGGGACGGGTGCTTGTGAGTTGGGGGAAGGACCTACATCCCAGGTGAGAAACCATATGATATTTCTACAGTAGGACAAAGATAATGTATTCCTCGAGTGAGGTGTGTTTCTGTGGGCATGAGTCCTGGGGTTGTTCTGTGGTGTGTCTGTGTGTCACGTGATTGTGACTGTGAATGTGTGTTGAGTGTGTTTTCCTGAGAGACACACAGAGTAAGCTACACAAAATGACACAGACACACTGCAAGACAGACAGACAGACAGACAGAGAAAGATACATGTGGATTTGCCCAGAGAATCTGTGTCACTGACCCTGCACAATGATGAATGTCTACATTCTCACACACACCTCCTACTGCACACTTCAAGGAATACTGCTGTGCATGGCTCAGCAGTGACACTTAGTCCATGCAGGTAACCGAAGCCTCAATATGCTCTGGCCCATGTTCATATCAAGGAACAGTCCCTGAGTTATACTTGAGCAGCACCAACATGGTACTGACAGGTATTCTGGTCTTTGTAGGTGTTCCTGAGGAGGAAAGGCGCCGGCCGCAATCTGTCTTGAGTCACCAGGCTGTTGCTGAGGTGAGGTTCCTGTCTTTCCTTGAGGAACACAAGTGATTTCTTAGAGTCTTTGCAATCAACATCTGTTGCAAATGTGACAATGTACCGTCGAGATGATAATGTTATTTTCCCTGTGGGGAGAAACATATGGTCAATTTCCATGGTTGTTTCTTGCCAACTGTCCCCTTGGTCAGGGGCACATTTACCACTGGCAGTGCCAAACCTGGAAATAAACAACATCCTAGGATCTTTTTCGGCAGCAGCACTTTTTCCTTTTGGGTGAACAATTTTGTAGGCTGCATCCTCAGTGTTCTTTAGAGACACATCTCCAGGACAAACGACTTCGGACAGGCATTTTCTCTTTCCTTTTGTGGCCTTTGACTCAAACACTGTGTCCCATCCTGAATCCCAAATTCACCAAGCGAACCGAACAATGGTACACATACTGGACATCATGATCTCACCCTGATGGTGTTTTCTTTTCTAACATTCAGGTGGCCATAGGAGCACGAGAAGAAGGTATGTGTCCTGGAAACTCTTTCTTGCTGAGGAAAATGTTTCCGATGAGGTGTAGGTGGGGTATTCTTGTTGTCTTCAGTCTGGAGAGTACCCGGATGTCAGAGTCCCGAGGGGACTGGTGCTTGAGTGTGGCGGGAAAAGACCGACATCCCAGGTGAAATCTATGTCCATGTTTCTATAGTATGAGAAAGACAATGTATTCCTTCTGTGCCGTGTGATTGTGTGTGCATGAGTCTTGGGGTTGTTCTGTATCTCTGTATGTCACATGATTGTGAGTGTGTATGCGTGTGTGGGTGTGTGTGTGTGTTTTCTTGAGAGACTCAGAGACAGAGAGACAGAGCCACACACAGAAAGAGACAGACACAGTGAAAGAGAGGGAGAGAGAGAGACAGAGATGTGGGTTTGTCCAGAGATATGGGCCACTGACATTGGACAATGACCAATATGTACAATTCAGAGTCCTGGGAGGACTGGTGCTCGAGGGTCGGGGGGGGAAGGACCAACGTCCCAGGTGACAAACTAGGTGATGTTTCTACAGTAGAAGAAACATACTGTATCCCTTGTGTGCGGTGTAATTTTGTGTGTTGAGTCTGGGGGTTGTTCTGTATGTGGCTGTATGTGTCGGGATCGTGACAGTGTATGTCTGCGTGTGTGTGTGTTTTCTTGAGAGACGCAGAGAAAAAGCCACACAGAGAAAGAGACAGACACATTTCAAGAGAGGGTGAGAGAGAGAGAGCGACAGAGAGACAGACAGACGTGGGCTTGCCCACGAGATATGTGCCACTGACACTGAAAAATGACCAAAGTCTACATTCTCAAAAATCTCTGCATACTGCACACCTCCAGGAATACTGCTGAGCGTGGCTCTGCAGTACCATTCGGTCCATGCAGTTAACAAAAGCGTCCGTGTGCTCTCGCCCGTGTTCATATAAGGAAGAGTCCCGGAGGCGTTCTTGAGCAGCATCAAGAAGACACTGACATGTATTCTGTGTCCTTGTAGGTGTCGCTAAGGTGAAAAAGCGGCGGCCCCATCCTGATACGAGGCAGCAGGTTGGTGCTGAGGTGAGCTTGCCTGTCTTTCCCTGAGGAACACAATTGCTTTCTTAGAGGCTTTCCCATCAACCTCTGCTGTACATATGACAGTCTACATTTTCGATGATACTGTTACTTTCCCTGATGGGGACACTGGAGAGTGGTTGCCTCTTGCCAACGGTCACCTTGGTCAGGGGGACATTTACCACTGGCAGTGCCAAACCTGGTTAACAAACAGTGTCCTAGGATCTTTTCCGTCAGCAGCAATCTGTCCTGCTTGGGTGAAGAATTCCGTAGCAGGAATCCTCGGTGTTCTAGAGAGACACATCCCCAGGAGAAACAATTTCTGAAAGGCATCCCATTCATTTGCTTTGTGGCCTTTGACTCAACCGCTGTGTCCCATCTTGTATGGTCAAGACGCAAAGAGAACTGAAGAGTGGTGTAAATAGGGTATATCATGATCTCACGCTGATGGTGTTTTCTTTCCTAACATTCAGGTGGCTGTAGGAGCACAGGACAAAGGTATGTATCCTGGAAACTGTTTCTTGCTGAGAAAGTATTTAGATGGTGATGCAGGTGGGGCATTGTTGTTGTCTTCATTCTGGAGAACTACCCTAATCCCAGAGGCCTGGGGGGACGGGTGCTTGTGAGTTGGGGGAAGGACCTACATCCCAGGTGAGAAACCATATGATATTTCTACAGTAGGACAAAGATAATGTATTCCTCGAGTGAGGTGTGTTTCTGTGGGCATGAGTCCTGGGGTTGTTCTGTGGTGTGTCTGTGTGTCACGTGATTGTGACTGTGAATGTGTGTTGAGTGTGTTTTCTTGAGAGACACACAGAGTAAGCTACACAAAATGACACAGACACACTGCAAGACAGACAGACAGACAGAGAAAGATACATGTGGATTTGCCAGAGATTCTGTGTCACTGACACTGCACAATGATGAATGTCTACATTCTCACACACACCCCCTACTGCACACTTCAAGGAATACTGCTGTGCATGGCTCAGCAGTGACACTTAGTCCATGCAGGTAACCGAAGCCTCAATATGCTCTGGCCCATGTTCATATCAAGGAACAGTCCCTGAGTTATACTTGAGCAGCACCAACATGGTACTGACAGGTATTCTGGTCTTTGTAGGTGTTCCTGAGGAGGAAAGGCGCCGGCCGCATCCTGTCTTGAGTCACCAGGCTGTTGCTGAGGTGAGCTTCCTGTCTTTCCTTGAGGAACACACGTGATTTCTTAGAGTCTTGGCAATCAACATCTGTTGCAAATGTGACAATGTACCGTCGAGATGATAATGGTATTTTCCCTGTGGGGAGAAACATATGGTCAATTTCCATGGTTGTTTCTTGCCAACTGTCACCTTGGTCAGGGGCACATTTACCACTGGCAGTGCCAAACCTGGAAATAAACAACATCCTAGGATCTTTTTCGGCAGCAGCACTTTTTCCTTTTGGGTGAACAATTTTGTAGGCTGCATCCTCAGTGTTCTTTAGAGACACATCTCCAGGACAAACGACTTCGGACAGGCATATTGTCTTTCCTCTTGTGGCCTTTGACTCAAACACTGTGTCCCATCCTGAATCCCAAAGTCACCAAGCGAACCGAACAATGGTACACATACTGGACATCATGATCTCACCCTGATGGTGTTTTCTTTTCTAACATTCAGGTGGCCGTAGGAGGACGAGAAGAAGGTATGTGTCCTGGAAACTCTTTCTTGCTGAGGAAAATGTTTCCGATGAGGTGTAGGTGGGGTATTCTTGTTGTCTTCAGTCTGGAGAGTACCCGGATGTCAGAGTCCCGAGGGGACTGGTGCTTGAGTGTGGGGGGGAAAGACCGACATCCCAGGTGAAATCTATGTCCATGTTTCTATAGTATGAGAAAGACAATGTATTCCTTCTGTGCCGTGTGATTGTGTGTGCATGAGTCTTGGGGTTGTTCTGTATCTCTGTATGTCGCATGATTGTGAGTGTGTATGCGTGTGTGGGTGGGTGTGTGTGTTTTCTTGAGAGACTCAGAGACAGAGAGACAGAGCCACACACAGAAAGAGACAGACTCAGTGAAAGAGAGGGAGAGAGAGAGACAGAGATGTGGGTTGGCCCAGAGATATGGGCCACTGACATTGGACAATGACCAATATGTACAATTCAGAGTCCTGGGAGGACTGGTGCTCGAGGGTCGGGGGGGGAAGGACCAACGTCCCAGGTGACAAACTAGGTGATGTTTCTACAGTAGAAGAAACATACTGTATTCCTTGTGTGCGGTGTAATTTTGTGTGTTGAGTCTGGGGGTTGTTCTGTATGTGGCTGTATGTGTCGGGATCGTGACAGTGTATGTCTGCGTGTGTGTGTGTTTTCTTGAGAGACGCAGAGAAAAAGCCACACAGAGAAAGAGACAGACACATTTCAAGAGAGGGTGAGAGAGAGAGAGCGACAGAGAGACAGACAGACGTGGGCTTGCCCACGAGATATGTGCCACTGTCGCTGAAAAATGACCAAAGTCTACATTCTCAAAAATCTCTGCATACTGCACACCTCCAGGAATACTGCTGAGCGTGGCTCTGCAGTACCATTCGGTCCATGCAGTTAACAAAAGCGTCCGTGTGCTCTCGCCCGTGTTCATATAAGGAAGAGTCCCGGAGGCGTTCTTGAGCAGCACCAAGAAGACACTGACATGTATTCTGTGTCCTTGTAGGTGTCGCTAAGGTGAAAAAGCGGCGGCCCCATCATGATAGGAGGCAGCAGGTTGGTGCTGAGGTGAGCTTGCCTGTCTTTCCCTGAGGAACACAATTGCTTTCTTAGAGGCTTTCCCATCAACCTCTGCTGTACATATGACAGTCTACATTTTCGATGATACTGTTACTTTCCCTGATGGGGACACTGGAGAGTGGTTGCCTCTTGCCAACGGTCACCTTGGTCAGGGGGACATTTACCACTGGCAGTGCCAAACCTGGTTAACAAACAGTGTCCTAGGATCTTTTCCGTCAGCAGCAATCTGTCCTGCTTGGGTGAAGAATTCCGTAGCAGGAATCCTCGGTGTTCTAGAGAGACACATCCCCAGGAGAAACAACTTCTGACAGGCATCCCATTCATTTGCTTTGTGGCCTTTGACTCAACCGCTGTGTCCCATCTTGTATGGTCAAGACGCAAAGAGAACTGAAGAGTGGTGTAAATAGGGTATATCATGATCTCACCCTGATGGTGTTTTCTTTCCTAACATTCAGGTGGCTGTAGGAGCACAGGACAAAGGTATGTATCCTGGAAACTGTTTCTTGCTGAGAAAATATTTAGATGGTGATGCAGGTGGGGCATTGTTGTTGTCTTCATTCTGGAGAACTACCCTAATCCAAGAGGCCTGGGGGGACGGGTGCTTGTGAGTTGGGGGAAGGACCTACATCCCAGGTGAGAAACCATATGATATTTCTACAGTAGGACAAAGATAATGTATTCCTCGAGTGAGGTGTGTTTCTGTGGGCATGAGTCCTGGGGTTGTTCTGTGGTGTGTCTGTGTGTCACGTGATTGTGACTGTGAATGTGTGTTGAGTGTGTTTTCCTGAGAGACACACAGAGTAAGCTACACAAAATGACACAGACACACTGCAAGACAGACAGACAGACAGACAGAGAAAGATACATGTGGATTTGCCCAGAGAATCTGTGTCACTGACCCTGCACAATGATGAATGTCTACATTCTCACACACACCTCCTACTGCACACTTCAAGGAATACTGCTGTGCATGGCTCAGCAGTGACACTTAGTCCATGCAGGTAACCGAAGCCTCAATATGCTCTGGCCCATGTTCATATCAAGGAACAGTCCCTGAGTTATACTTGAGCAGCACCAACATGGTACTGACAGGTATTCTGGTCTTTGTAGGTGTTCCTGAGGAGGAAAGGCGCCGGCCGCATCCTGTCTTGAGTCACCAGGCTGTTGCTGAGGTGAGCTTCCTGTCTTTCCTTGAGGAACACAAGTGATTTCTTAGAGTCTTGGCAATCAACATCTGTTGCAAATGTGACAATGTACCGTCGAGATGATAATGGTATTTTCCCTGTGGGGAGAAACATATGGTCAATTTCCATGGTTGTTTCTTGCCAACTGTCCCCTTGGTCAGGGGCACATTTACCACTGGCAGTGCCAAACCTGGAAATAAACAACATCCTAGGATCTTTTTCGGCAGCAGCACTTTTTCCTTTTGGGTGAACAATTTTGTAGGCTGCATCCTCAGTGTTCTTTAGAGACACATCTCCAGGACAAACGACTTCGGACAGGCATTTTCTCTTTCCTTTTGTGGCCTTTGACTCAAACACTGTGTCCCATCCTGAATCCCAAAGACACCAAGCGAACCGAACAATGGTACACATACTGGACATCATGATCTCACCCTGATGGTGTTTTCTTTTCTAACATTCAGGTGGCCGTAGGAGCACGAGAAGAAGGTATGTGTCCTGGAAACTCTTTCTTGCTGAGGAAAATGTTTCCGATGAGGTGTAGGTGGGGTATTCTTGTTGTCTTCATTCTGGAGAGTACCCGGATGTCAGAGTCCCGAGGGGACTGGTGCTTGAGTGTGGGGGGAAAAGACCGACATCCCAGGTGAAATCTATGTCCATGTTTCTATATTATGAGAAAGACAATGTATTCCTTCTGTGCCGTGTGATTGTGTGTGCATGAGTCTTGGGGTTGTTCTGTATCTCTGTATGTCGCATGATTGTGAGTGTGTATGCGTGTGTGGGTGTGTGTGTGTGTTTTCTTGAGAGACTCAGAGACAGAGAGACAGAGCCACACACAGAAAGAGTCAGACACAGTGAAAGAGAGGGAGAGAGAGAGACAGAGATGTGGGTTGGCCCAGAGATATGGGCCACTGACATTGGACAATGACCAATATGTACAATTCAGAGTCCTGGGAGGACTGGTGCTCGAGGGTCGGGGGGGGGGAAGGACCAACGTCCCAGGTGACAAACTAGGTGATGTTTCTACAGTAGAAGAAACATACTGTATTCCTTGTGTGCGGTGTAATTTTGTGTATTGAGTCTGGGGGTTGTTCTGTATGTGGCTGTATGTGTCGGGATCGTGACAGTGTATGTCTGCGTGTGTGTGTGTTTTCTTGAGAGACGCAGAGAAAAAGCCACACAGAGAAAGAGACAGACACATTTCATGAGAGGGTGAGAGAGAGAGAGCGACAGAGAGACAGACAGACGTGGGCTTGCCCACGAGATATGTGCCACTGACACTGAAAAATGACCAAAGTCTACATTCTCAAAAATCTCTGCATACTGTACACCTCCAGGAATACTGCTGAGCGTGGCTCTGCAGTACCATTCGGTCCATGCAGTTAACAAAAGCGTCCGTGTGCTCTCGCCCGTGTTCATATAAGGAAGAGTCCCGGAGGCGTTCTTGAGCAGCATCAAGAAGACACTGACATGTATTCTGTGTCCTTGTAGGTGTCGCTAAGGTGAAAAAGCGGCGGCCCCATCCTGATAGGAGGCAGCAGGTTGGTGCTGAGGTGAGCTTGCCTGTCTTTCCCTGAGGAACACAATTGCTTTCTTAGAGGCTTTCCCATCAACCTCTGCTGTACATATGACAGTCTACATTTTCGATGATACTGTTACTTTCCCTGATGGGGACAGTGGAGAGTGGTTGCCTCTTGCCAACGGTCACCTTGGTCAGGGGGACATTTACCACTGGCAGTGCCAAAACTGGTTAACAAACAGTGTCCTAGGATCTTTTCCGTCAGCAGCAATCTGTCCTGCTTGGGTGAAGAATTCCGTAGCAGGAATCCTCGGTGTTCTAGAGAGACACATCCCCAGGAGAAACAATTTCTGAAAGGCATCCCATTCATTTGCTTTGTGGCCTTTGACTCAACCGCTGTGTCCCATCTTGTATGGTCAAGACGCAAAGAGAACTGAAGAGTGGTGTAAATAGGGTATATCATGATCTCACCCTGATGGTGTTTTCTTTCCTAACATTCAGGTGGCTGTAGGAGCACAGGACAAAGGTATGTATCCTGGAAACTGTTTCTTGCTGAGAAAGTATTTAGATGGCGATGCAGGTGGGGCATTGTTGTTGTCTTCATTCTGGAGAACTACCCTAATCCCAGAGGCCTGGGGGGACGGGTGCTTGTGAGTTGGGGGAAGGACCTACATCCCAGGTGAGAAACCATATGATATTTCTACAGTAGGACAAAGATAATGTATTCCTCGAGTGAGGTGTGTTTCTGTGGACATGAGTCCTGGGGTTGTTCTGTGGTGTGTCTGTGTGTCACGTGATTGTGACTGTGAATGTGTGTTGAGTGTGTTTTCTTGAGAGACACACAGAGTAAGCTACACAAAATGACACAGACACACTGCAAGACAGACAGACAGACAGAGAAAGATACATGTGGATTTGCCAGAGATTCTGTGTCACTGACACTGCACAATGATGAATGTCTACATTCTCACACACACCCCCTACTGCACACTTCAAGGAATACTGCTGTGCATGGCTCAGCAGTGACACTTAGTCCATGCAGGTAACCGAAGCCTCAATATGCTCTGGCCCATGTTCATATCAAGGAACAGTCCCTGAGTTATACTTGAGCAGCACCAACATGGTACTGACAGGTATTCTGGTCTTTGTAGGTGTTCCTGAGGAGGAAAGGCGCCGGCCGCATCCTGTCTTGAGTCACCAGGCTGTTGCTGAGGTGAGCTTCCTGTCTTTCCTTGAGGAACACACGTGATTTCTTAGAGTCTTGGCAATCAACATCTGTTGTAAATGTGACAATGTACCGTCGAGATGATAATGGTATTTTCCCTGTGGGGAGAAACATATGGTCAATTTCAATGGTTGTTTCTTGCCAACTGTCACCTTGGTCAGGGGCACATTTACCACTGGCAGTGCCAAACCTGGAAATAAACAACATCCTAGGATCTTTTTCGGCAGCAGCACTTTTTCCTTTTGGGTGAACAATTTTGTAGGCTGCATCCTCAGTGTTCTTTAGAGACACATCTCCAGGACAAACGACTTCGGACAGGCATATTGTCTTTCCTCTTGTGGCCTTTGACTCAAACACTGTGTCCCATCCTGAATCCCAAAGTCACCAAGCGAACCGAACAATGGTACACATACTGGACATCATGATCTCACCCTGATGGTGTTTTCTTTTCTAACATTCAGGTGGCCGTAGGAGGACGAGAAGAAGGTATGTGTCCTGGAAACTCTTTCTTGCTGAGGAAAATGTTTCCGATGAGGTGTAGGTGGGGTATTCTTGTTGTCTTCAGTCGGGATAGTACCCGGATGTCAGAGTCCCGAGGGGACTGGTGCTTGAGTGTGGGGGGGAAAGACCGACATCCCAGGTGAAATCTATGTCCATGTTTCTATAGTATGAGAAAGACAATGTATTCCTTCTGTGCCGTGTGATTGTGTGTGCATGAGTCTTGGGGTTGTTCTGTATCTCTGTATGTCGCATGATTGTGAGTGTGTATGCGTGTGTGGGTGTGTGTGTGTGTTTTCTTGAGAGACTCAGAGACAGAGAGACAGAG
Organism: Neofelis nebulosa; assembly: GCF_028018385.1. Taxonomy (NCBI): domain Eukaryota; kingdom Metazoa; phylum Chordata; class Mammalia; order Carnivora; family Felidae; genus Neofelis; species Neofelis nebulosa. The sequence continues at coordinate 6,370,979 of NC_080796.1, read as the reverse complement.
CCACACACAGAAAGAGACAGACTCAGTGAAAGAGAGGGAGAGAGAGAGACAGAGATGTGGGTTGGCCCAGAGATATGGGCCACTGACATTGGACAATGACCAATATGTACAATTCAGAGTCCTGGGAGGACTGGTGCTCGAGGGTCGGGGGGGGAAGGACCAACGTCCCAGGTGACAAACTAGGTGATGTTTCTACAGTAGAAGAAACATACTGTATTCCTTGTGTGCGGTGTAATTTTGTGTGTTGAGTCTGGGTTTGTTCTGTATGTGGCTGTATGTGTCGGGATCGTGACAGTGTATGTCTGCGTGTGTGTGTGTTTTCTTGAGAGACGCAGAGAAAAAGCCACACAGAGAAAGAGACAGACACATTTCAAGAGAGGGTGAGAGAGAGAGAGCGACAGAGAGACAGACAGACGTGGGCTTGCCCACGAGATATGTGCCACTGTCGCTGAAAAATGACCAAAGTCTACATTCTCAAAAATCTCTGCATACTGCACACCTCCAGGAATACTGCTGAGCGTGGCTCTGCAGTACCATTCGGTCCATGCAGTTAACAAAAGCGTCCGTGTGCTCTCGCCCGTGTTCATATAAGGAAGAGTCCCGGAGGCGTTCTTGAGCAGCACCAAGAAGACACTGACATGTATTCTGTGTCCTTGTAGGTGTCGCTAAGGTGAAAAAGCGGCGGCCCCATCATGATAGGAGGCAGCAGGTTGGTGCTGAGGTGAGCTTGCCTGTCTTTCCCTGAGGAACACAATTGCTTTCTTAGAGGCTTTCCCATCAACCTCTGCTGTACATATGACAGTCTACATTTTCGATGATACTGTTACTTTTCCTGATGGGGACAGTGGAGAGTGGTTGCCTCTTGCCAACGGTCACCTTGGTCAGGGGGACATTTACCACTGGCAGTGCCAAACCTGGTTAACAAACAGTGTCCTAGGATCTTTTCCGTCAGCAGCAATCTGTCCTGCTTGGGTGAAGAATTCCGTAGCAGGAATCCTCGGTGTTCTAGAGAGACACATCCCCAGGAGAAACAACTTCTGACAGGCATCCCATTCATTTGCTTGGTGGCCTTTGACTCAACCGCTGTGTCCCATCTTGTATGGTCAAGACGCAAAGAGAACTGAAGAGTGGTGTAAATAGGGTATATCATGATCTCACCCTGATGGTGTTTTCTTTCCTAACATTCAGGTGGCTGTAGGAGCACAGGACAAAGGTATGTATCCTGGAAACTGTTTCTTGCTGAGAAAATATTTAGATGGTGATGCAGGTGGGGCATTGTTGTTGTCTTCATTCTGGAGAACTACCCTAATCCCAGAGGCCTGGGGGGACGGGTGCTTGTGAGTTGGGGGAAGGACCTACATCCCAGGTGAGAAACCATATGATATTTCTACAGTAGGACAAAGATAATGTATTCCTCGAGTGAGGTGTGTTTCTGTGGGCATGAGTCCTGGGGTTGTTCTGTGGTGTGTCTGTGTGTCACGTGATTGTGACTGTGAATGTGTGTTGAGTGTGTTTTCCTGAGAGACACACAGAATAAGCTACACAAAATGACACAGACACACTGCAAGACAGACAGACAGACAGACAGAGAGAGAAAGATACATGTGGATTTGCCCAGAGAATCTGTGTCACTGACACTGCACAATGATGAATGTCTACATTCTCACACACACCTCCTACTGCACACTTCAAGGAATACTGCTGTGCATGGCTCAGCAGTGACACTTAGTCCATGCAGGTAACCGAAGCCTCAATATGCTCTGGCCCATGTTCATATCAAGGAACAGTCCCTGAGTTATACTTGAGCAGCACCAACATGGTACTGACAGGTATTCTGGTCTTTGTAGGTGTTCCTGAGGAGGAAAGGCGCCGGCCGCATCCTGTCTTGAGTCACCAGGCTGTTGCTGAGGTGAGCTTCCTGTCTTTCCTTGAGGAACACAAGTGATTTCTTAGAGTCTTGGCAATCAACATCTGTTGCAAATGTGACAATGTACCGTCGAGATGATAATGGTATTTTCCCTGTGGGGAGAAACATATGGTCAATTTCCATGGTTGTTTCTTGCCAACTGTCCCCTTGGTCAGGGGCACATTTACCACTGGCAGTGCCAAACCTGGAAATAAACAACATCCTAGGATCTTTTTCGGCAGCAGCACTTTTTCCTTTTGGGTGAACAATTTTGTAGGCTGCATCCTCAGTGTTCTTTAGAGACACATCTCCAGGACAAACGACTTCGGACAGGCATTTTCTCTTTCCTTTTGTGGCCTTTGACTCAAACACTGTGTCCCATCCTGAATCCCAAATTCACCAAGCGAACCGAACAACGGTACACATACTGGACATCATGATCTCACCCTGATGGTGTTTTCTTTTCTAACATTCAGGTGGCCATAGGAGCACGAGAAGAAGGTATGTGTCCTGGAAACTCTTTCTTGCTGAGGAAAATGTTTCCGATGAGGTGTAGGTGGGGTATTCTTGTTGTCTTCAGTCTGGAGAGTACCCGGATGTCAGAGTCCCGAGGGGACTGGTGCTTGAGTGTGGGGGGGAAAGACCGACATCCCAGGTGAAATCTATGTCCATGTTTCTATAGTATGAGAAAGACAATGTATTCCTTCTGTGCCGTGTGATTGTGTGTGCATGAGTCTTGGGGTTGTTCTGTATCTCTGTATGTCGCATGATTGTGAGTGTGTATGCGTGTGTGGGTGTGTGTGTGTGTGTTTTCTTGAGAGACTCAGAGACAGAGAGACAGAGCCACACACAGAAAGAGACAGACTCAGTGAAAGAGAGGGAGAGAGAGAGACAGAGATGTGGGTTGGCCCAGAGATATGGGCCACTGACATTGGACAATGACCAATATGTACAATTCAGAGTCCTGGGAGGACTGGTGCTCGAGGGTCGGGGGGGGAAGGACCAACGTCCCAGGTGACAAACTAGGTGATGTTTCTACAGTAGAAGAAACATACTGTATTCCTTGTGTGCGGTGTAATTTTGTGTGTTGAGTCTGGGGGTTGTTCTGTATGTGGCTGTATGTGTCGGGATCGTGACAGTGTATGTCTGCGTGTGTGTGTGTTTTCTTGAGAGACGCAGAGAAAAAGCCACACAGAGAAAGAGACAGACACATTTCAAGAGAGGGTGAGAGAGAGAGAGCGACAGAGAGACAGACAGACGTGGGCTTGCCCACGAGATATGTGCCACTGTCGCTGAAAAATGACCAAAGTCTACATTCTCAAAAATCTCTGCATACTGCACACCTCCAGGAATACTGCTGAGCGTGGCTCTGCAGTACCATTCGGTCCATGCAGTTAACAAAAGCGTCCGTGTGCTCTCGCCCGTGTTCATATAAGGAAGAGTCCCGGAGGCGTTCTTGAGCAGCACCAAGAAGACACTGACATGTATTCTGTGTCCTTGTAGGTGTCGCTAAGGTGAAAAAGCGGCGGCCCCATCCTGATAGGAGGCAGCAGGTTGGTGCTGAGGTGAGCTTGCCTGTCTTTCCCTGAGGAACACAATTGCTTTCTTAGAGGCTTTCCCATCAACCTCTGCTGTACATATGACAGTCTAAATTTTCGATGATACTGTTACTTTCCCTGATGGGGACAGTGGAGAGTGGTTGCCTCTTGCCAACGGTCACCTTGGTCAGGGGGACATTTACCACTGGCAGTGCCAAACCTGGTAACAAACAGTGTCCTAGGATCTTTTCCGTCAGCAGCAATCTGTCCTGCTTGGGTGAAGAATTCCGTAGCAGGAATCCTCGGTGTTCTAGAGAGACACATCCCCAGGAGAAACAACTTCTGACAGGCATCCCATTCATTTGCTTTGTGGCCTTTGACTCAGCCGCTGTGTCCCATCTTGTATGGTCAAGACGCAAAGAGAACTGAAGAGTGGTGTAAATAGGGTATATCATGATCTCACCCTGATTGTGTTTTCTTTCCTAACATTCAGGTGGCTGTAGGAGCACAGGACAAAGGTATGTATCCTGGAAACTGTTTCTTGCTGAGAAAATATTTAGATGGTGATGCAGGTGGGGCATTGTTGTTGTCTTCATTCTGGAGAACTACCCTAATCCCAGAGGCCTGGGGGGACGGGTGCTTGTGAGTTGGGGGAAGGACCTACATCCCAGGTGAGAAACCATATGATATTTCTACAGTAGGACAAAGATAATGTATTCCTCGAGTGAGGTGTGTTTCTGTGGGCATGAGTCCTGGGGTTGTTCTGTGGTGTGTCTGTGTGTCACGTGATTGTGACTGTGAATGTGTGTTGAGTGTGTTTTCTTGAGAGACACACAGAGTAAGCTACACAAAATGACACAGACACACTGCAAGACAGACAGAGAAAGATACATGTGGATTTGCCCAGAGAATCTGTGTCACTGACACTGCACAATGATGAATGTCTACATTCTCACACACACCTCCTACTGCACACTTCAAGGAATACTGCTGTGCATGGCTCAGCAGTGACACTTAGTCCATGCAGGTAACCGAAGCCTCAATATGCTCTGTCCCATGTTCATATCAAGGAACAGTCCCTGAGTTATACTTGAGCAGCACCAACATGGTACTGACAGGTATTCTGGTCTTTGTAGGTGTTCCTGAGGAGGAAAGGCGCCGGCCGCATCCTGTCTTGAGTCACCAGGCTGTTGCTGAGGTGAGCTTCCTGTCTTTCCTTGAGGAACACAAGTGATTTCTTAGAGTCTTGGCAATCAACATCTGTTGCAAATGTGACAATGTACCGTCGAGATGATAATGTTATTTTCCCTGTGGGGAGAAACATATGGTCAATTTCCATGGTTGTTTCTTGCCAACTGTCCCCTTGGTCAGGGGCACATTTACCACTGGCAGTGCCAAACCTGGAAATAAACAACATCCTAGGATCTTTTTCGGCAGCAGCACTTTTTCCTTTTGGGTGAACAATTTTGTAGGCTGCATCCTCAGTGTTCTTTAGAGACACATCTCCAGGACAAACGACTTCGGACAGGCATTTTCTCTTTCCTTTTGTGGCCTTTGACTCAAACACTGTGTCCCATCCTGAATCCCAAAGACACCAAGCGAACCGAACAATGGTACACATACTGGACATCATGATCTCACCCTGATGGTGTTTTCTTTTCTAACATTCAGGTGGCCGTAGGAGCACGAGAAGAAGGTATGTGTCCTGGAAACTCTTTCTTGCTGAGGAAAATGTTTCCGATGAGGTGTAGGTGGGGTATTCTTGTTGTCTTCAGTCTGGAGAGTACCCGGATGTCAGAGTCCCGAGGGGACTGGTGCTTGAGTGTGGGGGGAAAAGACTGACATCCCAGGTGAAATCTATGTCCATGTTTCTATATTATGAGAAAGACAATGTATTCCTTCTGTGCCGTGTGATTGTGTGTGCATGAGTCTTGGGGTTGTTCTGTATCTCTGTATGTCGCATGATTGTGAGTGTGTATGCGTGTGTGGGTGTGTGTGTGTGTTTTCTTGAGAGACTCAGAGACAGAGAGACAGAGCCACACACAGAAAGAGACAGACACAGTGAAAGAGAGGGAGAGAGAGAGACAGAGATGTGGGTTGGCCCAGAGATATGGGCCACTGACATTGGACAATGACCAATATGTACAATTCAGAGTCCTGGGAGGACTGGTGCTCGAGGGTCGGAGGGGGGAAGGACCAACGTCCCAGGTGACAAACTAGGTGATGTTTCTACAGTAGAAGAAACATACTGTATCCCTTGTGTGCGGTGTAATTTTGTGTGTTGAGTCTGGGGGTTGTTCTGTATGTGGCTGTATGTGTCGGGATCGTGACAGTGTATGTCTGCGTGTGTGTGTGTTTTCTTGAGAGACGCAGAGAAAAAGCCACACAGAGAAAGAGACAGACACATTTCAAGAGAGGGTGAGAGAGAGAGAGCGACAGAGAGACAGACAGACGTGGGCTTGCCCACGAGATATGTGCCACTGACACTGAAAAATGACCAAAGTCTACATTCTCAAAAATCTCTGCATACTGTACACCTCCAGGAATACTGCTGAGCGTGGCTCTGCAGTACCATTTGGTCCATGCAGTTAACAAAAGCGTCCGTGTGCTCTCGCCCGTGTTCATATAAGGAAGAGTCCCGGAGGCGTTCTTGAGCAGCACCAAGAAGACACTGACATGTATTCTGTGTCCTTGTAGGTGTCGCTAAGGTGAAAAAGCGGCGGCCCCATCCTGATAGGAGGCAGCAGGCTGGTGCTGAGGTGAGCTTGCCTGTCTTTCCATGAGGAACACAATTGCTTTCTTAGACGCTTTCCCATCAAACCCTGCTGTACATATGACAGTCTACATTTTTGATGATACTGTTACTTTCCCTGATGGGGACAGTGGAGAGTGGTTGCCTCTTGCCAACGGTCACCTTGGTCAGGGGGACATTTACCACTGGCAGTGCCAAACCTGGTAATAAACAGTGTCCTAGGATCTTTTTCGGCAGCAGCACTTTTCCCTGTTTCGTGAAGTATTTTGTAGGCTGCATCCTCAGTGTTCTTTAGAGACACATCTCTAGGAAAAATGACTTCTGATAGGCATCCTATTCATTTGCTTTCGTGGACTTTGACTCAATCGCTGTGTCCATCCTGTGTCCAAAGTCACCAAGAAACTGAAGAGTGTTGCACATAGTGTATATCATGATCTCACCCTGATGTTGTTTTCTTTTCTATCATCCAGGTGGCCGTAGGAACACGACAAAAAGGTATGTGTTTTGGGCCTTGTTTCTTGCTGAGGAAAATGTTTCGGAGGCGGTTTAGGTGGGATATGCTTGTTTTCTTCAGTCCGGAGAGTACCCAGATATCAGGGTCTTGGTGGAATGGTGCTTGAGTGTCGGGGGGAAAGACCGACATCCCAGGTGAAGTCTATGTCCATGTTTCTTTCGATGAGAAAGATAATGTATTCCTTCCGCTCGGTGTGATTCTTTGTGCACGAGTCTTCGGGTTGTTCTGTATGTGTCTGTATGTCGCATGACTGTCAGTGTGTATGTGTATCTCTGTGTGTTTGTGTGTTTTCCTGAGAGACTCACAGACAGAGAGACAGAGCCACACACAGAAAGAGACAGACACAATGAAGGAGAGGGAGAGTGAGAGACAGAGATGTGCGTTGGCCCAGAGATATGGGCCATTGACACAGGACAATGACCAATATCTACAATGCAGAGTCCTGGGAGGACTGGTGGAAAGACCTACATCCCAAGTGACAAACTAGGTGATGTTTCTACAGTAGAAGAAAGCAACTGTGTTTTTTGTGTGCGGTTGTAATTTTCTGTGTTGACTCTGGGGGTTGTTCTTTATGTGTGTGTGTGTCGCGGGATTGTGATTGTGTATGTTGTGTCTGTGTGTGTCCTTTGTTGAGAGACTCAGAGACAAAGCCACATACAGAAAGAGACAGACACATTGAAAGAGAGAGAGACAGAGAGAGAGAGAGAGATGTGGGTTTGCCCAAGAGATATGTGCCCCTGACACTGAAAAATGACCAAAGTGTACATTCTCAAAAATCTCTGCATACTGCACACTTGAAGGAATACTGCTGAGTGTGGCTCAGCAGTAACAGTCCCTACAGGTAACAAAAGCCTCCGTATGCTCTGGCCCATGTTCATGTAAGGAAGAGTCCCGGAGGTAATCTTGAGCAGCACCAAGAAGATACTGACATGTAATCTGTTTCCTTCTAGATGTCCGTAAGGTGGAAAAGCTGCGGGCCATTCTTCAAAGGAGGCAGCAGGCTTTTGCTGAGGTGAGTTTGCCTGTCTTACCCTGGGGAACACAAGTGCTTTCTTAAAATTATTTTTCAACGTTTTTTATTTTTTTTTGGGACAGAGAGAGACAGAGCATGAACGGGGGAGGGGCAGAGAGAGAGGGAGACATAGAATCGGAAACAGGCTCCAGGCTCCAAGCCATCAGGCCAGAGCCTGATGCGGGGGTCGAACTCACAGACTGCGAGATCTTGACCTGGCTGAAGTCGGACGCTTTACCGACTGCGCCACCCTGACGCCCCTCACAAGTGCTTTCTTAGAGTCTTTCCAATCAACTTCTGTTGTAAATACGACAATGTACATTTTAGTTGGTATTGCTACTTTCCCTGCTGGGGAGACTGGTGAGTGGGTGGCTCTTGCCATTTTTAACATTGGTCAGGGGGCATTTACCACTGGCCATGCCAAAGCTGGTAAGAAAGAGTGTTATCAGCACTTTTTCATCAGCAGCAATTTTTCCTACTTGGGTGAAGAATTTTGTACTCGGCATCCAAAGTGTTCACGAGAGACACATCCACAGGAAAAACAACTTCTGACAGGCATCCTATTCATTTGCTTTTGGGGCCCTTTGACTCAAGCACTGTGTGCCATCTAGTTTCCTAAAGTCATAGGAGAACCAAAGAGCAGTGCTATGAGTGTACATCATGATCTCACCCTGATAGTGTTTCTTCTCTCTACATTCAGGTCGTCCAGAGAGCGATGGGATATGGTAGGTATTTTGGCATCTGTCTCCTGCTGATGAAAATATCCATATGGTCAGGAATCTGGGGCAGGAATCTGGGGCATCATTCTGCAGAGCTACCCTGACTCTAGGTCCCTTGTAGGACCGAGGCTTTAGGGTGTGGAGACAAGACAGATTTCCCAGGGGAAAACCTATTTCCATGTTTACAATGTGAGAAGGCAATGTATTCACTGTGGTGTGTGTGTGTGTGTGCGCACACGCGTGTTTGAGAGAGACAGAAAATGAGGTACAGGGAAACACACAAAGAGAACGAGACACACTCATAACAGAGTGAGGTCAGAGAGAGAGAGAGAGAGAGAGAGAGAGAGAGAGAGAGAGAGAGAGAGATGTGTTTTTCCCCCGGAGATATGTGCCACTGACACCTCACAAGACGAATATCTGCATTCTCAAAAAAATCCTCATACTGCACACTTCAAGGAATAGTGCTGACGGTCGCTCAGCAGTAACATTCAGTCCATGCAGGTAACCAGAGCCTCCATATGCTCTGGCCCATGTTCATATCAAGGAACAGTCCCTGAGTTATTCTTGAGCAGCACCAACAAGGTACTGATGTGTATTCTGTGTCCTTCTAGGTGTCCCTAAGGAGAAAAAGCTGCTGGCCATTCCTGAAAGGAGGCAGCAGGCTGTTGCTGAGGTGAGCTTGCCTGTCTTTCCCTGACAAACACAATTGCTTTCTTAGAGCCTTTCCAATCAACTTCTGTTGTATATGTGACAATGTACATTTGAGATGATATTGTTACTTTTGCTGGTGGGGAGAGTGGTGAGTGGCTGCCTCTTACCAACTGTAACCCTGGTCAGGGGGATATTTACCACTGGCAGTGCCAAACCTGGTAAGAAAGAGTGTTATTGGATATTTTTCGTCAGCAGCAATTTTTCCTACATAGGTGAAGAATTTTGTAGTTGGCATCCTAATTGGTCTTGAGACACATCCCAGGGAAAAACAACTTCTGACACGCATCCTATTCATTGGGTTTTGTGGCCTTTGACTCAACCACTGTGTCCCATCTTGTATCCGAAAGTCACCAAGAGAACCAAAGAGTGGTGCAAATACCGTATATCATGATCTCACCCTGATGGTGTTTTCTTTCCTAACATTCAGGTAGCCGCAGGAGCAAGGGAAAAAGGTATGTATCCTGGACACAGTGTCTTGCTGAGGAAAATGTTAGGTGGTGATGTAGGTGGGGCATTCTTGTTGTCTTCGGTCTGGAGAGCTACCCTAATTCCAGAGTCCTGGGAGGACTGGTGCTTGAGGGTGGAGGAAGGACCGATGTCCCAGGTTAAAAACTATACGATATTTCTACAGTATGAGAAAGATAATGTATTCCTTGTGGGCGGAGTGATTTTGTGTGCATGACTCTTGGGGTTGTTCGGTATGTGTGTGTATGTCACGTGATTGTGTGTGTGTGTGTATGTTTTCTTGAGACACTCAGAGACAGACAAAAACACACACATAAAAAGACGGACACATTGAAAGACTGGGAGAGATAGATAGAGAGATGTGGGTTTGCCCTGGAGATATGTGCCACTGACATGGCACAATGACCAATGTCTACATTCTCAAAAACTCCTCATAGTGCATACTTCAAGAAATACAGCTGAGCGTGGCTCAGCAGTAAGATTCAGTCCATGAAGGTAACCTAAGCCTCCATGTGCTCCTGCCCATGTTCATATCAAGGAACAGTCCCTGTGTTATTCTTAAACAGCACCAACAAGGTACTGACGTGTATTCTGTGTCTTTCTAGGTGTCCCGAAGGAGGAAAAGGAGCGGGGCGCTCCTTTAAGGAGGCACCAGGCTGTTGGTGAGGTGAGCTTGCCTGTTTTTCCCTGAGGAACACAAGTGTGTTCTTAGGGTGTTTCTAATCAACTCTGTTGTAAATATTAACATTTACATGGTAGATGATATTCTTACTTTCCCTGGTGGGGAGAGTGGTGAGTATATGGCTCTTGCCAACTGTAACCTTGGTCAGGGGGACATTTACCACTGGCAGCGGCAAACCTGGTAACAAACAGTGTCCTAGGATCTTTTTCGTAGGCAGCAATTTTTCCAGCTTGGGTGAAGAATTTTGTAGTCGCCATCCTAAGTGGTCTTGGCAGATACATCCCAGGCGAAAAAAATCCTTTTACAGGCATACTATTCATTTGCTTTTGGGGACCTTTGACTCAAGCACTGTGTGCTATTTGGTTTCCTAAAATCAAGGGGAGAACCAAAGAGCAGTGCTATGAGTTTACATCATGATCTCACCCTGGTGTTGTTTCCTTTCTCTACATTCAGGTCAAGAGAGCAATGGAACATGGTATGTATTTTGGAATCTGTCTCCTGCTGATGCAAGAATCTATATGTTCAGGAAGCTGGAGCATTCCTGATGGCATCAGTCTGGAGAGCTACCCTGACGCCAGGGTTCTGGTAGGACAGAGGCTTGAGGGTGTGGAGAGAAGACAGATTTCCCAGGGGAAACCTATGTCCATTTTTACAGTGTGAGGAAGAAAATATAATCAGTGTGTGGTGTGTGTGTGTGTGTGTGTGGACGCACAAGTGTGTTTGAGAGAGGCAGAACCTGAGGGACAGAGAAAGAGACAGAGAAACTTACAAAGAGAATGAGACATGAGAGACAGAGACAGAGAGAGAGAGAGAGAGAGGTGTGTTTCCCCGGGAGATATGTGCCACTGACACTGCACAATGTCCGATGTTTAGTGTCTCAGCAAACTCCTCCTACTGCACACTTCAAAGATTATTGCTGAGTGAGGCTCAGCAGTCACATGCAGTCCATGCAGGTTACCAAAACCTCTGTATGGCCTGCCCCATATTCATATCACGGAACAGTCCCTGAGTTATTCTTGAGCAGCACCAACAATGTACTGACCTGTTTTCTGTGTCCTTCTAGGTGTCCCTGTGGAGAAAGAGCTGCAGTCCGTTGCAGTAAGGAGGCAAAAGACTGTTGCAGAGGTGAGCTTGCCTGTCGTTCCCTGAGACATACAAGTGCTTTCTTAGTGTCTTTCCAATCAACTTCTGTTGTAAATATGATAATGTGCATTTTAGATGATATTGTTACTTGCCCTGGTGGGGAGAGTGGGGAGTGCTTGCCTCTTGCCAACTGTAACCTTGGTCAGGGGGACATTGACCACTGGCAGTGCCAAACATGGTAAGAAACAGTGTCAAAGGATCTTTTTCGTTAGCAGCAATATTCCCTCCTTGGGGGAAGAATTTTGTACTCTGCATCTTAAGTGTTCTTTAGACACATCCCCAGGGAAAACAACATCATACAGGCATCTTATTCATTTGCTTTTGTGGCCTTTGACTCAACCACTGTGTCCCATCTTGTATCCTAAAGTCACGAAGAGAACTCAAGGGTGGTGCAAATACTGTATATCGTGATCTCACCCTGATGGTGTTTTCTTTCCTAACATTCAGGTGGCCATAGGAGCACGAGAAGAAGGTACGTATTCTGGAAACAGTTTCTTGCTGAGGAAAACGTTTAGATGTTGATGTAGGTGGGGCATTCTTGTTGTGTTCAATCTGGAGAGCTACCCTGATTCCAGAGACCTGGGACGTCTTAGGCCAAGTGGGGGGTGTGAGACCGAAGTCCTAGGTGAAAAACTATGTCCATGTTTCCACAGTATGAGAAAGAGAATGTATTCCTTGATTGCAGAGTGATGCTCTGTGCATGAGTCTTGGTGTTGTTCTGTATGTGTCTGTATGTAGTGTAACTGTGAGTGTGTGTACATGTGTACGTGTGTGTGTTTACTTGAGAGCCTCACAGACAGAGAGACAGGCACACACAGAAAGAGACAGACATATGGAAAAAAGAGAGAGAGAGAGAGATGTGAGTTTTGCCAGGTGATATGTGCCACTGACACTGCACAATGGCCAATGTCCACTTTCTCCAAAAGCTCCTCATAGCGCACACTTCAAGAAATACAGCTGAGCGTGGTCAGCAGTGACATTCAGTCCATGCAAGCAACCAAAGCCTGCATATGCTGTGGCGCATTTTCTTATCAAGGATCAGTCCCTGCGGTATTCTTGAGCATTACCGACAACATACTGTTGAGCATGTATTCTGTATGCTTCTAGGTGTCCCTAAGGAGGAAAATGTGTGGGCCATTCCTGTCAGGAGACACCAAGGTGTTGCTGAGGTGAGCCTGCCTGTCTTTGCCTATGGAAGACACGTTGATTACTTAGTGTATCTCCACTCATATTCAGTGACATAGGACTATGTACATTTTACATGATAGCATTCAATTCTGTCGTAGGGAGATTGGTGAGTGGTTGTCCCTTACCAACTGTAACTTGATCAAGAGCACATTAACCACTGGCAATGCCAATCCTGCTAAGAAACAGTGTCATATGATCTTTTCCTGAGTAGCTTTATTTCCTGCTTGGGTGAGGAATTTTGTAGTCGGCACCCTAAATGGTCTTCAGAGACACATCCCCAGTAAAGAACAACTTCTGACGGGCATGCTATTCATTTGCTATTGGGGACCTTTGACTCAAGCACTGTGTGCCATCTAGTTTCCTAAAGTCCAGAGGAGAATGAAAGCCCAGTGCAATGAGAGTTCATCATGATCTGACCCTGATGGTGTTTCTTTTCTCTACAATCAGGTGGCCGCGGGAGCAACGAAATATGGTATGTACTTTGGAATCAGTCCTCTGCTGATGAAATAATCTATGTGGTCAGGAAGTTGGGATATTCCTGCCGGCATCAGTCTGGAGAGATACCCTGACTCCAGGTTCCCTGTAGGACAGAGGCTTGAGGGTGAGGAGAAAAGACAGGTTTCCCAGGGGAAACCTGTGTACATGTTTACAGTGTGAGGAAGACAATGTATTCACTGTGTGTGTGTGTGTGTGTGTGTGTGTGTGTGTGTGTGTGTTTGTGTGTGTGTGAGTGCCTGTATGTTTGAGTCAGACAGAAACTGACAGACAGGGAAAGAGACAGGGAAACACACTAAGAGAAAGAGACACACACATTCATTAGAGAGACGGAGAGAGACACAAAGAGAGGTGTGTCCTTCCCTAGGAGATATGTGTCACTGACACTGCACAATAACCAATGTCTACATTCTCAAAAAACTCCTCAAACTGCACACTTCAAGGAATACTGCTGAGCGTGGCTCAGCAGCAACCTTCAGTCCATGCAGGTAACAAAAGCCTCCGTATGCTCTTGCCCATGTTCATATCACGGAACAGTCCCTGAGTTTTATTGAGCAGCACCAACAGTGTACTGACGTGTGTCTGTGTTCTTCTAGGTGTCCCTGAGGAGGAAAAGATGTGGGCCGTTCCTGTCAGGAGGCACCAGGCTGTTGGTGAGGTGAGCTGGCCTGTCTTCCCCTGAGGAACACAATACTTTCTTAGTGTCTTTCCAATCAACTTCTGTTCTAAATTTGACAATATACATGGTAGATGATATTGTTACTTTCCTTGGCGGGAGAGTGGTGAGTGGTTGTCTCTCGCCAACTGTTACCTTGGTGAAGGGGACATTGACCAGCGGCAGTGCCAAACCTGGTGATAAATAATGTGTTAGGATTAATTTTATCAGAAGCATTTTTCCTGCTTGGGTGAACAATTTGAGAGTCTCTATACTAAGTGAACTTGAGAGACACATCCCCCAGAATATACAACTTCTGACAGGCATCCTATTCATTTGCTTTTGTGGCCTTTGACTCAACCACTGTGTTCCCTATTGGATCCTAATATCACCAAGATCTAAAGAGTGGTGCAATCAGTGTGCCTCACCTTCTTACCCTTATGCTATTTTCTTTTCTATAGCTTCCTGTGGTCTCTGGAACCATGGAGAATGGTAGGTATTCAGGAATCAATCATGTGCTGTCTTTAGTCAGGGGAGTGCTTCTGATTTTGGGTTTCCAATGAAAGGAGGATCACAGACGTAGTGACAAAGCGATTTGTCGAAGGGTAAAACCATGTTCACGTGTTTACAGGCACTCGTGTGGCATTCAGGTAGTGAGTTTGTGTGCGTGGAGATGGGTGAGTCTCTTTGTGAACTGACGAGTGTGTGGAGTGAGCAGGTACGTGCTTGTATGTGGTCTCTGTGTGAGAAGTTTATGTTCCTCTAGATTAACATGTCCCTAAAGAGCACAGTTGCTGGTGTGAACTTTGCCATTCATAAGAAAAATCCCATCACCGAGCTTCATGTGTGTATGTCAAAGGATATAAATATGGACAATTTAAATACAGTTAGTATATTATACACCAAACATAGCTTGTTTAGGCTGAAAAAAGTCCTATTAATAGCCAGGAAAACATTCACAGGATTCTGAAAGGGAAATATGTTTTCAGAATCCATAGGATTCTGTGAATCATGACTTCAGTTCAAGGTAGACCTCAACTCTGAGGAGGCTGTTGCATTGCCTTCAGGGCACCTGGATCGATCCTGATTAAGGAGAAGGAGCCCTCATGGTATCTAATTGGCCTCTGAGGAAAGGAAGCTTATGGAAGTGATGAATCATGGAGGGGTTGGCACGGGCTGTGGGGATGGGGGCTGGACGGGGAGACGAGGCCCTTTAACCCCCAATTCCTAGTACTTTCTCTCACGCCTCTACTTTCTGAGGCAGACCCTGAATTTCTAGGCTGAGGTTGTCATCAGTAATAATTTCAGTCCTTGCTCCTGATCCTCCTTGTGTGGGGCACCCGCCAGTGCTGAGACTAGAGTGATCCCAGAGTCCTTGCTCCATCATACTTCAGCAGTAAAGAGATAATTGCCCCAGGGTTACTGCCTTCCTGCCCCTCCTATCCTTTCCAAAAAGGAGATTCAAGGAGCCTGAGAAGGGAATCCTCCCCCTCTTAGCTGGAGGGCTGGGGCAGGTGGCCCCTGGTGCAGGCGTGTGCCACACCCAGTTCTGGAGGGCATCTGAGAAGAGGATCCTCCAGCTTCTAGAAATCCTTTCTCTCAAGATCTTGGTATCCCAGGGGTGTGGAAGTTAATGCCTGCTGTGTGTGGTCAAATGCAGGAATGAAACCAGCAGCCAGGCTCTAAGGGCCCTTGCTCCTTCAAATACTTCAGCTTGAAAGGGTGAGAGCACGGTCCAAGGTCTTGGACTAGATGTTAAGCGGGAAATATTGATGGGTTGCAGAGGGAAGACATGAAGGACATCCAGGCTATGTGAGGGTGGGAGGGGACACCACGGTGGCAGGATTATTTGAATCAGTGTAGCATCAGCACCTGGGCCCAGCCTTGTCCTCACCGAGGATGACATTTGGGCTCCTTCTGGGTGGGATGAGGCAGGACGAGCCGGCATGCCGGGTGAGAGCACCGTATGGACATCTTCCTAAAAGCCTGGGGAGAGGGGCGTCCTTCCTGTGCCAGCCTCTTCTCCATCTACCAGACTCTTTCATTGGTGGACACTGGGGAGGAGCAGACAATGGAGTCAGGTCTCCTGTTCTCCCACCTGGGACACGCCAGCAGGGATGGAACCAGGGTCAGGCCAGACACAAGTACGTTTCCAGGCCTGATCCACCTGGGCCAGGAGGGACCAGTTTTCACTTTTCACCTGCTTCTGGCCGTCACCTGACAGCCAGTCCTTGTCTACACACTGTTGGCCAAGGGTTGTCTGGCTGGAAACACATTCATACAAAAGGGATCTCATCCCATGTGACCAGGGCAGCTGTAGAACATTCTAGTTGCAGGGGAGGTGAGAGGGGCACAGGCTCCAGTGCACAGGGAGCTCAGCAAAGTGGTGGGGGCTGATCCCAGAGTGGAGGTGGTCCTTGCTGTGCTCTTTCCTGGCCCGAGGACATCCGTGTGAGAGTTTGTCTGAAAGGTATGGGAACTGACAGGTCCAAATACTGTCTCTGACCTTCCTTCCACTCATGGGCACAGGAGCCATAGCTCTGGATGGTCACTGCAAGGGCACCGACAGTCTCTCCGTCATTGCTCGTCCCCCAGGGGCTCAGCCCTAGGCAGCCCATGTTTGGCCCCAATAAACGCCTGCTGTTCACAGCCTTGGGCTGGGAACTCGTTTAGGGGTGGAAAGGTCCCTCCTCAGCTCACCCAGGCCTGTTGGGCCCCACACTATGCTAGCTGTCTGCCCAGGCACTGGTCCAGATCAGAATGAGAAGGGTGGGCTCCTGAAGACAGTGAGGTGCTCCCCCTCTGCCCTGCGGCTCTGATTACATCCAGCATGAGTGTGGGGGTGTCATGCTCTTCACTCTGTTTATAATGTGCCCCTGCTGGGATTCCCCTCAGACCTGGGTGTTGACCTTCCACCAGAAGTGTCCCCAGGGTCTCACGCAGTGGCTGCCACATATGCATGAGCCCAGGGAGAACCGACAAAGGAATGGTCAGATCAGGCCAGCAAGCTCCTCTGCAGAAACCTCCAGGACTGGGAGGTCACGTCTTCCTCATGTGTACATCCTAAAGCTGTGCTATCCAGGGCAGAAGCCACTTGCCACATAGCCATTAGCCGCACTAGCCACGTTTCTGGTGCCCGGCAGACGCAGGTTTACAACGCAGAACATTCCCACCCTCACAGAGGGTTCTTCTGGGCAGCTGCTCTGAGCCGGGCACAGGGTCTGCTCGTGGAACCCGCCAAACCCTATGTATGTCTGTAACCGTTGGAATGTCAGGTTGCACAGGTGGCACCTTCTTGTGCGGGTGAGAGCTATCATGATCCAGTGCAGCTGGGGAAGTACCAGATGAAGGGGGATCCTTTCTCTTGCTTGAAGGTTTGCAACTGTGGTCAATGCCTTGTGGAAGGGCTCTGCCTTTGCCAAGCCCAGGGAAGGTCTGAGGACCCAGAGGAAGGGCAAGTGATGCCGGCTGAGCCAGCATGGCCTCAGAGGGAGTTACAGGAATGGTGGAGCCCCTGTCTCTAATAACCTGCTTGCTCATGCTTGTGTCTCTAAAGATTGGGTGTTGGAGAGCCTGTCTGACTCTGGAACCGATGATGAATAGTCGTCAGATAGGGAACTGCACTCAGGTAGGAATCAATGGGAGAGGGTTTCTGGAAACAGCTGGCTTATACCTGCTGCTTTGTAGACTTAGAGTGGGAGGTATGAAATCAGAAAGACAAAGCAAGGATGTGCGAAGCCTTGTTTTGTTCTTTTAATATAATAGTAGCGTCTTTTAATAGAATAGATGTGTTCTCCCTCTGGGCTTCGAATGTACTCTGTCTGTAATCATCTTTTTAAATTTTTTTTTTTTAAACCAAGTTGGTTAACATATAGTGTAATAATAGTTTCAGTAATAGAATTTAATGATTTAGCACTTCCATAGAACACCCAGTGGTCATCCACACCAAGTGCCCTCCCTAATGCTCATCACCTATTTAGTACATCCCTCTACCCAACACCCTTCCAACAGTCCTCAGTGTGTGAAGAGTTAATCAAGTCACTTATGGACTGTCTTCATCTCTGTTTTTACCTTATTTTTCCTTCCATTCTCCTATGTTCATCTATTTTGTTAGATTCCACACGAGTGAAATCATATGATATTTGTCTTTCTCTGACTGACTTATATATATACACAGATATATATATAGACAGATATATATATAGACAGATATATATATCTATATAGATATATATATATACACACACACACATATATATATATATATATATATATATAGATATATAGATATAGATATATAGACAGATATATACATCTATATAGATCTATATAGATGTATATATCTATATCTTCTTTATCCATTCATCAGTCACTGGACACCTTGGCTCTTTCCATAATTTGGCTATTATTGATAGTGCCACTATAAACACTGGGATGCATGTGCCCCTTTGAATCAGCACTCCTGTATCCTTTGGATAAATATCTAATCATGCAATTGCTAGGACGTAGGGTAGCTCTCTTTTTAATTTTTTGGCAGGCCTCCATACTGTCTTCCGGAGTGGCTGCACTAGTTTGCATTCCCACCAACAGGGCAAAAGTGTTCCCCCTTCTCCGCATCCCTGCCAACATCTATTGTTACCTGCGTCGTTAATTTGAGCCATGCTGACAGGTGTGAGGTGGTATCTCATTCTGCTTTTGATTTGTATTTCTCTGATGATGACTGCTGTTGAGCCTCTTTTCATGTGTCTGTTAGCCATCTGGTTGTCTTCTTCGGAAAAACGTCTGTTCATGTCTTTTGACCATTTCTTCCCTGAATTCTTTGTTTTTTGGGTGTTGAGTTTGGTAGTTCTTTACAGATGTTGGAAACTAACCCTTTATCTGATATGTCATTTGCAAATACCTTCTCTGATTCCCTCAGTTTTGTTGGTTGTTTCTGTTGCCGTGCAGAAGCTTTTTTTTATCTTGATGAGGTCCCAAGAGTTTTGTTTTTGTTTGTTTTGTTTTTGTTCTTTGCTTTTGTTTCCTTTCTCTCCTGAAACATGCCTATTAAGACGTTGCTGTGGCTGAGGTCAAGAGGCTGTTGCCTGTTTTCTCCTCTAGGATTGTGATGGTTTTCTGTCTCACATTTAGCTCTTTCATCCATTTTGAGTTCATTTTTGTGTATAGTAGGTAAGCGGTCCCATTTCATTCTTCTGCATGTCACTATCCTGTTTTCCCAATACCATTTGCTGAAGAGACTGTCTTTTTCCATTGGATATTCTTTCCTCTTTTGTCAAACATGACTTGGCTATACACTTGTGAGTCCATTTCTGGGTTCTCTATTCTGTTCCATTCATGTATGTCTCTGTGTTTGTGCCAGTACCATACTCTCTTAGTGATTATAGCTTTGTAACATAGCTTGAGGTCTGGAATTGTGATGCTTCCATGTTTGGTTTTCTTTTTCAACATCACTTGAACTATTCGGGGTCTTCTCCAGTTCCATACATATTTTAGAATTGTGTGTTCTAGCTCTGTGGAGAATGCTAATGTTACTTGATAGGGATTGCATTGAGGCTGTAGATAGCTTTGAGGAGTATCAACATTTGAACAGTATTTTGTCTTCCAATCCATGAGCGTGGAATGTCATTCCAATTCTTTGTGTCTTCTTCAATTTCTTCATCAGCTCTCAATACTTTTTAGCGTACAGATCTTTTACCTCCTTGGATACGTTTATTCCTATGTATCTTATGGTTTGGGATGCAATTGTTAATGGGATAGATTCCTTAATTTCTCTTCCTTCTGCTTCATTATTGGTGTATAGAATGCAATTGATTTCTGTACATTGGTTTCATATCCTGTGACTTTGCTGAATTCATGTAACAGTTCTAGCAGGTGTGTTTGGTGGAGTCTTTTCTTTTTTAAATATGAAATTCATTGTCAAATTGGTTCCATACAACACCCAGGGCTCATCCCAAAAGGTGCCCTCCTCAAAGCCCATCACCCACTTTCCCCTCCCTCCCACCCTCCATCAACTCTCAGTTTATCCTCAGTTTTAAAGAGTCTCTTATGGTTTGACTCCCTCCCTAACTTTTTTTTCCTTCCCCTCCCCCATAGTCTTCTGTTACGTTTCTCAGGATCAACATAAGAGTAAAACATATGGTATCTGTCTTTCTCTGAATAACTTATTTCACTTAGCGTAACACTCTCCAGTTCCATCCACGTTGCTACAAAAGGTCATATTTCATTCTTTCTCATTGCCAAGTAGTATTCCATTGTGTATATAAACCACAGTTTCTTTATCCATTCATCAGTTGGTGGACATTTAGGCTCTTTCCATAATTTGGCTATTGTTGAAAGTGCTGCTAGAAACATTGGGGTACAAGTGCCCCTATGCATCAGCACTCCTGTATCCCTTGGGTAAATTCCTAGCAGTGTTCTTCCTGGGTCATAGGGTAGATCTATCTTTACGTTTTTGAGGAACCTCCACACTGTTTTCCAGAGTGGCTGCCCCAGTTTGCATTCCCACCAACAGTGCAAGAGGATTCCCATTTCCCCGCATCCTCTCCAGCATCTATAGTCTCTGGATGGGTTCACTTTAGCCACTCTGACTGTCGTGAGGTGATATCTCAGTGTGGTTTTGATTTGTATTTCCCTGATGAGGAGTGACATTGAGTATCTTTTCATGTGCCTGTTGGCCATCTGGATGTCTTCTTTGGAAAAGTGTCTGTTCATGTCTTCTGCCCATTTCCTCACTGGAGAATGTGTTTTTCGGGTGTGGAGTTTGGTGAGTTCTTTATGGATTTTGGAAACTAGCCCTTTGTCTGATAGGTCATTTGCAAATATCTTTTCCATTCCATCGGTTGCCTTTTAGTTTTGTTGATTGTTTCCATGCAGTGTAGAAGCTTTTCATCTTGATGAGGCCCCAATAGTTCATTTGTGCTTTTAATTCCCTTGTCTTTGGAGACGTGTCAAGGAAGAAATTGCTGCAGCTGAGAGTTCAGAGCGGTTTTTTCCTGCTTTGTCCTCTAGGGTTTTGACGGTTTCCTGTCTCACATTCAGGTCCTTTATCCATTTTGAGTTTATTTTTGTGAATGGTGTAAGACAGTTCTCTTGTTTCATTCTTCTGCATGTTGCTGTCCAGTTCTCCCAGCACCATTTGTTAAAGAGACTGTCTTTTTTCCATTGGATATTCTTTCCTGCTTTGTCAAAGATGAGTTGGCCATACATTTGTGGGTCCAATTCTGGAGTCTCTATTCTATTCCATCGGTCTATGTGTCTGTTTTCGTGCCAATACCATACTGTCTTGATGATTACAGTTTTGTAGTAGAGGCTAAAGTCTGGGATTGTGATGCCTCCCATTTTGGTTTTCTTCTTCAATATTACTTTGGCTATTCGGGGTCTTTTGTGGTTCCATACAAATTTTAGGATTGCTTGTTCTAGCTTGGAGAAGAATGCTGGTGCAATTTTGATTGGAATTGCTTTGAATATGTAGATTGCTTTGGGTAGTATTGACATTTTAACAATTTCAGTCTTCCAATCCATGAGCATGGAATGTTTTTCCAGTTCTTTGTATCGTCTTCAATTTCCTTCCTAAGCTTCCTATAGTTTTCAGCATACAGATCTTTGACACCTTTGGTTAGGTTAATTCCTAGGTATTTTATGATTCTTGGTGCCATTGTGAATGAGATCAGTCACTTTATTTGTCTTTCTGTTGCTTCATTATTAGTGTATAACAATGCAACTGATTTCTGCACATTAATTTTCTATCCTACGACTTTGCTGAATTCATGTGTCAGTTCTAGCAGACTTTTCGTGGAGTCTGTTGGGTTTTCCATGTAGAATATCATGTCATCGGCAAAAAGTGAAAGCTTGACTTCATCTTTGCCAATTTTGATGCCTTTGATTTCCTTGTGTTGTCAGATTGCTCATGGTAGCACTTCCAACACTATGTTAAACGACAGTGGTGAGAGTGGACATCCCTGTGGTGTTCCTGATCTCAGGGGGAAAGCTCTCAGTTTTTCCCCATTGAGGATGATATTAGCTGTCGGCTTTTCATAAATGGTTTTTAGGATGTTTAAGTATGTTCCTTCCGTCCCGACTTTCTCGAGGTTTTTTTATTAAGAAAGCATGCTGATTTTGTCAAATGCTTTTTCTGCGTCGATTGACAGGACCATATGGTTCGTATCTTTTCTTTTATTAATGTGATGTATCCCATTGATTGATTTGCAAATGTTGAACCAGCCCTGCAGCCCAGGAATGAATCCCACTTGATCATGGTGAATAATTATTTTTAAATGCTGTCGAATTCGATTTGCTAGTATCTTGTTGAGAATTTTTGCATCCGTATTCATCAGGGATATTGGCCTGTAGTTCTCTTTGTTTGCTGCGTCTCTGTCTGGTTTGGGAATCAAAGTGATGCTGGCTTCATAGAATGAGTCTGGAAGCTTTCCTTCCCTTTCTATATTTTGGGACAGCTTGAGAAGGATAGGTATTATCCCTGCTATAAATGTCTGATAGAATTCCCCAAGGGAAGCCATCGGGTCCTGGACTCTTATTTGTTGGGAGATTTTTGATAACTGATCCAATTTCTTCGCTGGTTATGGGTCTGTTCAAGTTTTCTATTTCTTCCTGTTTGAGTTTTGGAAGTGTGTGAGTGCTTAGGAATTTGTCCATTTCTTCCAGGTTATCCCGTTTGTTGGCCTATAATTTTTCATAGTATTCCCTGATAATTGCTTGTATTTCAGAAGGATTGGTTGCTGATCGCTTAGATTCCACCCACATCTGCCTAATTTACCCCAATAACCACCAGAAGCCTAGCAGAACAGACTCTCTGGAGCCAAGCATAGACAAGAGGCCCACGGAAGAGGGTAGGAAGGGTGGAGAGGCGGCGCGCGCTACACGGACTGGCGGGAGGGAGCCAGGGCGGTGGAGGGGCAGCCAGCCCACCCGGCAAGGCAGAGCCCCCGAGTCTGGCTTGCAAAAGCGGAGGGGCCGGATGGAGTGTGTTCTGACAGCCAGTGGGACTTAATATCTGGAATGTTATAAGTCAACTGCTGTGCTTGGAGAGCGGGAGGGAGAGTTGTTGAGCCCCGGACAACGGAGCTCAGCTTGGCGGGGAACAAAGGCGCTGGAAGTGCCGTCTCCCTCGCCCACCCCCCAGCCAAAATCCCAAAGGGAGCCGGTTCCCATCACGGAACTTGCTTGCACCGCGCAAACACCCAACGCTGTGCTCATGCGGATCCGTCCCTCCGACAGGTCTGTCTCCCTCCCGTTGCCACTAGGCCCCTCCAAAGCGGACCACCGAAGTCAAAGCGAGCTGAGCCTGCCCCTCCCGCCCCTGTGCACCTTGCAGACCCACCCCGGCTAATACGCCAGATCCCATCGAAGCAGCACCACAAGCCTGGCAGTGTGCAAGTAGCCCAGACAGAGGCCACACCACTCCACAGTGAGTCCTGCTCCTGGGAGAGGGGGAGATAAGGTACACGCCAGTCTGACTGTGGCCTCAGCGGTGGGCTGGGGGCAGACATCAGGTCTGACTGCGGCCCCGCCCACCAACTCAAGTTACTCCAGACAGCACAGAGGAAGAGCCCTGCAGTTCCGTGCCACTCCAGGGACTATCCAAAATGACCAAACGGAGGAATTCTCCTCAAAAGAAACTCCAGGAAGTAGCGACAGCTTACGAACTGATCAAAAACGATGTAAGCAATATAGCAGAAAATGAATTCAAAATAATAGCCATAAAATTAATCGCTGGGCTTGACAAAAGTATAGAGGCCAGCAGAGAATCTATTACTACAGACATCAAGGGACTAAGAAACAGTCAGGAGGAGCTAAAAAATGCTATAAATGAGCTGCAAAATAAAATGGAGGTGACTACAGCTCGGATTGAAGAGGCAGAGGAGAGAATAGGTGAATTAGAAGATAAAATTATGGAAAAAGAAGAAGCTGAGAAAAAGAGAGATAAAGAAACATGGCCACTTTGAAATGGTCTTACCACTCTGCTTCTTTGAAGAATTCTTACTTCTTTCATAATTCTTCCTGAGAAGGACACGAAGTTGGGGTCAAATTTCAAATCCCAAAGTTGGAGTTCCTTTTGTGCACTCTTATTTCTGAAAGTTAAAATGTCCACAAATCAACCCAAATGAAGTACGCAAAGGCAATGATCCACTTATAAAATTCTCCTCTAATCTAAAGATGTCTTCTATTGTCCTCTGTGCTGACATGGTACAAAGAAGGTCCCTGGTACCCTGAAATCATGATGTCTTCGCTCTCACATTTGCACAGGGTCTTAGGATCTTTCTATATCATTCTCCCCCTCCAGACTTGCCCTAACTTTGCACTGACAGAAAAAAATAGAGTTGTTCCCTCCAAGGTATCGTTTTCGTCCCAACTGTCACATTTTAGTTGGAGCATGTGAGATGCCAGGGGTTCTACGCAGTCTCCGCTTCAGGACACACACACACACAGAAAAATAACACTTACTTTTGTCCAATATTCGTGAATCTTTGTAATTCATGCTGCCTTTTTTTCTGGATCCAACCTTGTATGCACAGCCATGTCTCTCTTCACTCTGTAGTCTTTATGCAGTTCATCTGTTAGACCTTTCCAAAGACAAAGTTTAGAAAAGATATAGCTAAAGAAGCAAGAATAGTGTAAACTCTCTCGTGTAAACGAGAGAAGCCTTGACCACTGCACCTGCAAGAGGAAGAACCAGCAGAGAGAATGCAGCTCTGGGCCATATGGAGCATTATGAAACGCTGGTACTTCTACATCCTAACACCTGGGGCTCAGAAGGGGTGGACTTCTCTGAAGACTGCACAAATCTGTAGTACCTGTCAGGTAGCACAGCTCGGGAACCAGCATTATAGGCTCATGGGGCGTGTCCTGTTGGCTCTTTTTCCATTTGCCTTTGCTGACCAAAAGTGGCTGAGTTAGGGCAGTGACCACTAGACCATGTTGCTGCTCAACAGAAACAAGAAAGAACACTGCTGTAACTATCGGTGAAGCCTCAGCAGAGTCACGTAAATATGTACAGAAGTGCATTTTGGGGTCACCAACAGAGGCCTGGGGGTGTGCTGGTGATACGGTTTCCTCAAGGTTAAGAACGCATTAAAGGTTCTCTTCATATTCTCTTAGTTAGACGTCCCGCAGATGGCCTCTTTTTTTTCTCTGTCAACACACGTAGCCAAGGAGAGCGGGATGCTCACAGACATTATATTGGGGGTCATTGTACGATCCTTTCACTACATATAAGTAAACGTATGACAGACTCTTAGGATCTGTATTTCTCACTACAGCACTGTCTTAAAGATTCCTCAAACATACTTGAGCACTTTCAAGACGATTCCCAAACGGAGGGGTGGGCAACAAACCCAGTCAACTTTTTAGAGTTGCAATTCCACATCTATTCCCAACATGCCTCTTGCATCATTTCTCCTAAACTCTCAGTCCCTGCTTCCAGGAGGAAGAGATATTTGCCAAGACATCCTACCCCTGGGCTGCAATTTCCGTGCCACAAACTGCCTTTACTCTCCAACACACAGCAATGGTTCTTCATAGATCCTTCCATGCCGATCAGGAAGGTCCTCATCAGTAGGAATTTAGCCACATCAATTCTGGTTTTATCTGACTGCTAAACATCCCGAGAACTTCAAAGGAGTTCCTACCCGCGACAAAACTTCACATCCAGTGTTCATGGCTCTTTTTCTCTTAAGCTGAACTATTAGTTTTATTTCGTATGATCTCATTGCAGACTATACATGGTTTTTTTTCACCCTTAGAGTGGTCTTTAGTTATTTGAAAGACAGCTGGGATTCACCCCCATTTTCCTGGTTCTAGAGTCTTAAGGCCCAAGCTTGTGCAGGTGTCTACATGTGTGTAGAATCATGGCATCCTTTTAGGGCCTCATCTAT
The DNA here is from genome assembly GCF_028018385.1 of Neofelis nebulosa. Taxonomy (NCBI): domain Eukaryota; kingdom Metazoa; phylum Chordata; class Mammalia; order Carnivora; family Felidae; genus Neofelis; species Neofelis nebulosa. The sequence goes on along the minus strand of NC_080796.1, from coordinate 6,345,308 downwards.
CAAAACCTTTGGACGAGCTATTCTTCCTGTCAAAAACTTTGGGAAACACGCCTCTTATTTCCCATAGCTGCCATGCAACATCCTAGAAGGATCTCCTCCTCTAACATCAACTTCTGCACCTAAACAGGAGTTCTGTGGTCCTTCTTTGCAGCATTATGAAACCTTTTTTGAAGGCCAGGATTGTACTTTCCTTCTAAGGGCTCATCGATCGATTCCAGGATTTTTCTAGATCTCATGACAACAGGGCAACTAAATTGCCATCTGTCATTAGACTGAGTTCCCACCAGGGCATCCCAAGATGACTCAAATCGTTTCAAATATTTCAGCCCGTCTGTTTTTTTTTTTTTCTCAATTAAACCTGCTGAAACCACAGTCTTAGGTTTCTTTTACATCCAAGGCTCCTGCCTATCAACTCGTGCCAAGAAGGTAGTTTGTCTTCATGTGACAAATCCTCTAATTATTCCCAAACCCACTGCTCTGTGATGCCAGCATGTGTGAATTTACTACAACCTATATATATTTCAACTTCTATGTGCTAGTCATGGTATAAGACAGGAGAGGTATTTACAAGGAGCAAAACCAACACTGTCATGCCCTGGTGGAACTCTGTCTACAGAGAGGGGAGAGATTCATAAAATAACCACTCAAATACAGAATTCCGAATTGGGATAGATGCTATGAAATGCAAGAGCACAACAGAACAGGGGGACCCCACAGAGGCCTGAGGTTGCAGGTTGGTGTGGGGGTGGGGTGGATGTACTCTGGATACCCAGCATGGCTCTTCTCAATCAATGACATTTGAGGTCAAATTTGGAGAATGAACAAGCAAATATCAGCCAGGTATCTCCATCTACCACCTCCATCAGAGCCTAAGTCAACCCCAAAGTCCCCAATCTTCTCACACCGACTCCCCCGTTGTAGTAAATGACTCTGGCATCCACTCACTTCCTACCTCTCCCACCCTAATCCCGGTCACCATTATCATTGACCTAAAATGACTTAGCCACCTCCTCACTGATGTCTCTGCCTCCCTTTTTACCCACATACAGCCCGTTCCTTGTAATTAGACACATCTCTGTAAAATAAAATATATCACTTCATCCATCTGTATAACATCTGACAATATCTCATTTGTCTCAGTGGACAGCACTTTATACAACGTGGCCCCCACTTCATCCTCTGATTTCATATCCTACATCCAAGGATGTCCTCCCCGCAACCATGTGCACTTCTTCACAGAATAATCTAGCCTTGTTTGGGATCTGGATACATCTCGCCCATCTGGAAAGTGGGGTCTTTTCTCTTCTCCCTCATTTGCACACAGCTTGCTCCTTTCAGACATTCACATACCAGCTTCTCAGAGCTTCCCATGACCACCTACTCTGAACCACCAGACACCGTCCATAATACCTCTCAATTTTAATTATCTAGATATATCCCTCATAACCCTTAGAACAGTCTTGTCTGCCGTCTCTCTTCCTGCCGTAAGGATGCAAGTTCCTTAAGAACAGACAACTCAGTGGTCTTACCAATGTATACCCAAGATGTGTAATGGGCACTCATTAAGTGCTTTTTTGGATTGAATGAACAAGAACTAAGTATGAAGCACAAGTGAGGATAATGTAATAGCACCACCCCTTGAAGGGATGCCAGAGGGCTGTGTAGCCTTGGTGGTTCCAAGTAGCCATGGTTTGGATTCCAGTATAAAAATACAAGCTGTTCTTTAAAAAAAATATTTGTAAGTTCTTTCCATTTGTTACAGATATCTGTAATTCCTTTCTCTCATCTGCCAAAGCTAGAAAACTAATCTCCTCAACTAGTGTATCTTTGTGCACCAAGCTAAGTTTACTTATGTCTTTGTGAACAGAGATTGAGGAATCCATGAGTTCTGAGATTCAGCATACAGCTGACATCTTTCCAGATGGTAATTGGTCATTTGTTTCTTCTTTTCAAACCAAATTCTATAGGGCTCAACCTTCTATATAAGGAAAGTGGTCACATATGAAGTCTTGCCATATTTTCTACCCAATGATCCATCAACATGTTTCAAAGTACCATAGCCTCCTCTTAGGCCCACGGGAGAGGCCATACCGGAGCCATTCTAATCATGTGACATTACCCTATATATGAGGCACTCGAATGCATGGATAATACATCTGTCAAGTTACAATACCACTAAGGAGAAATTTTATAATAGATTATATATATGTTATAGGCTAATAGGTGATGTTATATTATTATAATCTAACATACAGGACTCTATATTGCACATGTATTTTTAGGAGACATATATTTGACTACATAATAAGAACAAAATGAGATTTAAATACATTGAAGGACAGGACATTTCCTACCTCCTTGTAGTAGTCTATGAAGGTGATTTCCTCACCACCTGATTTCTTAAACGTACTTCTGGGAGTCTCCTCCCAATTAATAGCATCCACTCGATAGGTTCTATTGTTATACCTGTGGAATGGTCACAACACATAGTAGTATTCCTAACATATTTATGGCATGGGATCATGTAAGAAGTGAGAAGCTTTAAATCCTACAAGAAGTTTCAGGATATATCCACTTTAGTAAATTCATATGACATATAATTCACCTACGGAAGGCTACAATCCAATGGTTTTAGTATATTCACAGAGTTGTAAATCCTATACATTTGCCTACCCACCCTATTTCACATGAATTGAATGATACAGTATGTGACCTTTCCTGACAGCCTTCTTCCACTTGGTGTACTACTTTTCAAGGTTTATCTATGCTGTAGCATGTATTGGTATTTCATTCCTTTTTGTTGCCAAATGACACACTATTTTATGGATGTACATTTTTATTTTTCCATTTGTCAGTTGATGAACATTTGAGTTGTTAACACCTTTGAGCTATTATGAATAATGAGATTATGGACATTCATGTATCAATTCTGGTAGACATAGGTGTTCATTTCTCTTGGGTATAAAACTAGGAAGAGATTGCTGGCTCATATGGTGACACTGTATTTAGCATATTGAAAAAGGGCCATCCTGTTTTCCAAAGAGACCACACCATTTTTACTTCTACCGGCAGTATTTGACGGGTGGTTCCAACTTTTTCACATCCTTGCCGACACTTAGTCTCTGCCTTTTCAAATTTAGCCATCATACTATGAAGGGGTATTTCACTGTGGTTTGACTTTGCATTTCCCTGATGGCCAAGAATATTGAGTATCTTTTCATGTGATTATTGGCCATTTGTATATTTTCTTTGGAAGCCTGTCTATTCAGATCCTTTGCCCATTTTTTTGAAAGTTGGGTTGAAGAAATAAGTAAAAGTTCGGTTCTCTTTTAATTATTGACTTGTAAACATTTCTTACATATGTAGAAGCAAGTTGTTCTGGAGATATGTGATTTCAAATGTTCTCTCATTCTGTTCCTTTTTTTTTTCTTTCTTTTTCTTAACTTTAAATTTTTTGTAACGTTTATTTATTTTTGAGACAGAGAGAGACAGAGCATGAACAGGGGAGGGGCAGAGAGAGAGGAAGACACAGAATCTGAAGCAGGCTCCAGTCTCCTAGCCATCAGCCCAGAGCCCGACGCGGGGCTCGAACTCAGACTGCGAGATCGTGACCTGAGTTGAAGTCGGACGCTTAACCGTCTGAGCCACCCAGGCGCCCCCCTTTTTTTTCACTTCAAAGAAAGAAAGTTTTCAATTTGGTGAAGTCCAATTTACGTTTTCCTTCTGTCAACCCTTCTCTGTTGGCATTTTATTTTATAAGGTTTTCTCTAAGCCAAAGTCAAGAAAATTTACTCCTAGATTTGCTTCTAGGAATTTTATAGAGTTTTAACGCTTACATTTAGGTCTATTTTTAGTTAATTTTGGGGATAAATTGGAGTTAATTTTGTATCTTCTGTGAGGAACGGCCAGGTGGATATCCAGTGGTCCCAGCAATATTTGAGGAAACGAGTATTCCTACCCCAAGAAAGCGGTCTTGAAACTCTTGCTGAAAAAAAAAAAAATCAATGGACTATAAATGTGAGGGTTAACTCCAGGATTCTCAATTGTATTCCATTGATTTTTAGGTCTATCTTCATACCAGTATCCCACTGTCCTAATTCCTAGAGCTTTGTAGTGAATTTTGAAATTGGAAAGCAGGAATAAAGTTGAGGACTCCTACGATGATGCTGGCCAAGCAGCTTTACATCCACGCTCTTCAGCTTAAAATGTCTGGTCTAGAAGAAGGTTAGAAGTAAAACACTTCCGTCAAGTGGACATTTGCTAATGGATGATAATTAAGCCCTGATTGTTAAAAATAGTTAGACACAAAGCAAGGGAAAAGAAATTTGGAAGGAGCATATTCTGTTACATGTGAGAGAGGGTTCAGAGCAGGTGACTGGATCAACATCAGGAATCACAAGAACAGCAAAATCTACAACTGAAACTTATCTTTCTCTCATGCTGTATAGCCAGATGAGAAAAGTGTGGATGGATTCTCACCATTCCCATGCTATTTCTGCCTCTGACCTTTAATGTTTATTGATTCAAAAACTATAGGACCATCTCTTATGGGGGGAAAAAGTTCTCAAAGTGGTTGGATAGGTTTTTAAATAGCAGACTCACAGGACACCTGGGTGGCTCAGTTGGTCAAGTGTCTGACTTCAGCTCAGGTCATGATCTCATGGTTCGTGGGTTCGAGCCCCACATCAGACTCTGTGCTGACAGTGCAGAGCCTGGAACCTGCTTCGGATTCTGTGTCTCCCTCTCTGTCTCTGTCTCTCTCTCTCTGCCCCTCCCCACACTCTCTCTGCTTCTCTCAAAAAAAATAATAAGCATTAAAAAAGTTAATAAACACAGATGTAAAAACAATTGATCCAACTAATTCTTAAAAATTTCCATAGCATCTTTCCTTTGGGATTTGTTATCAACATGCATTAGATCATAAGCAGTTTGCATTCAGAGCAGTTTGTGGTTCACATCAGCACAGAGGGTAATGCTGGTTTCATACTCAAGAATAGAAGCACTATATCCAGGCCAGATTACCAGCCTGCAAACAGAAGACATTAGATGTAAGGGTCAAAGTCCAAGCTCTGAACAAGGAAGCAAGCGTCCCAGTGTTGGAACTTGGGATCTAAAATTGGTGCTTAGGAGTCAAGCAGTTTCAATTTCTTATTTTTAGTAAGAACTGATCTTTTGAAGGACCTTTCCAATAGAGATTTACCTGATGGGCTAGTTATAACTCTTACACTCTTTGTTAAACCATATTGTTACCACCCACAGGCTCACACACCTATAGCCACACACATGCGTATGTATGTATGTGAGAATATATAGGATATAGGTGTATGAATTATAAACATATACACAATATATACACATACATACATGTAGCTATAATTACTATGATTGAAAGTATTTAAGAGAAATCTACTATCCAAATTTTAGAAGATTTAGACTTCTTATGAGGTTTATAGAACTACCGAATACCTCAAGGTTTATGCTTATCACTCTAGGACTGTAAGAGTGAATCTTTTCACTTCGTTCCAAATTTACATGAAATTCTAACTGAATCGTTCATGGCCAGTGGGTACCACTGAAAAGACCATCACTTATAAATCCTACTGCTTCAAATGAGAGTCACTTTCTCAAATGCTTCTATGGTCAGGTCTGTAGAATGTGAAACTTTCCACTGTGTACTTATGATTGAGGAACTCCGTGGCCTCATTCTCGTTGTAATAGTTGCGACCAACTTGCTTCAAATCCATCATCTTCGAAATTCTAGAAATTGGAAGAATGGATTTCGTGGAAACCGCAGTGAATATTATGAAGATTTACTAACAAACACGGAGATACACTGGGGGAAAGAAATCGATCAGTGACTTTGTTTTACAAACGATTAACAGGAAGTGCCTGATACAACAAGGAAATGACATTGTAAGGTAGATATTAAGGCCCCTTGAACCTCCATTTTTCCCTCCTTTACATAATCTACAACAAAGGGTCATGGGAAGGTCATCAGAAGGTCCTTCATCCCCAGAAATGAACTGAAACCTCTTTTGCAGACTACGTGCCTCCAATTTTCATTTTCACTATTTGTGCGTCACCGTAAGTGTAGAACACCAAACAAATGTAGGGGTGCCTGCTTGGCTGAGTCGGTTAAGCACCAGACTTTGGCTCAGGGCATGATCTTGCACTGAGGGCTCAAGCCCCGCACTGGGCTCTGTGCTGACAGCTCGGAGCCTGGATCCTGCTTCAGATTCTGTGTCTCCCTCTCTCTGCCTCTCCCCTGCTTCTGCTCTTTCTCTCTCTCTTACAAAAATAAACAACCATTAAGAAAAGAAAACAAATGCACCTTTACTCCAGGAGAAAGAGGCATCGCTGTGCACAGCTGACATCTGTCCCTCCCTAGACAGGGAGCAGGCACGGGATGTGGGGGTAGGCAGGAAGAACAATGTCAACAATAAGCCACAGAACTCAAGCACATCTAGGTGAGGTTCAAGTGCCGATGCATCTCAAAGATCGCTTGCCCTCCCAGAACACGAGGAGACCTCGAGAACACAAATTCTAGGACCAAACAGCTATGTACAGTGCCACTGACACACTAACATGCAACCAAATCTCAAGGAAATGAAATCTCAGAAACACATTTGCTAGAGAGTATGTTGTAATAACGTAAGCAGTCCAGTGAGGTGGGTTTGAGTTCACTGAAGAATTCAGTGATCACCTTCACAATCTTTTTGCCCCACCGGCTGACCAGTTCTGTTTTCTGAGGTAAAGAAACAACAAAAAGGTCTAGTGCTCCTTCCAAGGAGAGGACGCTCATTACTGGACCACAAAACAACAGGTCACTTGGGTGTCTGGCAGGAGCAATCTTAACCCCCAGAGACACAGGCAGGTAGAAAATATGATTTAGGAGACCCAAATGAGGGTCCGAATCAAATAGTTACAGTGATTTTTTTTTTAACTTAAACAAACTCCTGTAAACTATGCACTTGCTAAATAAATACAGAAGTTTACTGAAGTGGGGTGTCTGGGTGGCTCAGTCGGTGAAATGTCTAACTTCAGCTCAGATCATGATCTCACATTTTATGGGCTCTAGCCCTATATCGGGCTTTGTGCTGACAGCTCAGAGCCTGGAGCCAGCTTCAGATTCTGTGTCTCCCTCTCTCTGCCCCTCCCCCGCTCACACTCTGCCTCTCTCTCTCTCTCTCTCTCTCTCTCTCTCTCTCTCTCAAAAATAAACGTTTTAAAAGAATAGTTATTCAAGTTTATTGAAGAGGGTCAGCTGGGTGGCTCAGTCAGTTAAGCCTCTGACACTTGATTTCAGCTCAGGTTATGATCTCATGGTTCAGGGGTTTGAGCCCCACTTCAGGCTCTGTGCTGTGTCAAACCTGCTTAAGATTCTTTCTCTCTGCCCCCCCCCAATTGCTCCCTCTCAGAAATATTAAATTAAGGAAAAGAAATGGAGTATTAAGTCCTTCCAGTTCTGTGTGTGTATGCGTGTGTGTGTGTGAAGTTTTGGAACAAGAAATAAAAACTTTTTCAATACTTCGTCAGCATTTGAGCCCTATTTGCCATTGGAAAGGTAAAAAATATATATTTTGTTCTTAAATTCATTTTAACCACCAAAATGAGGCATGAGGGAACATCAGTGATAGCCAAACACGGCATGTGGGTTTTGTTACAAATCCTATGGGCAAGAGATCGAGAGGTGTCCATGAACCATTGTATGAAAAAGGTGTATTTGCTATAATACAGGGAGAATGTGAGAGAAAGAAGAAAGGTCAAGAAAATGTCCACTAACAGGAGTGCCTGCATGGCTCAGTTGGTTAAGTGCCCAACTCTTGACTTCAGCTCAGGTCATGATCTTGTGGCTTGTGGGTTCAAGCCCTGTGGCCCTGCACAAACAGTGCAGAGCCTGCTTGGGATTCTCTCGCCCTTGCTCTCTGCTCCTCCCCTACGTGTGCTTTCTCTCTCTCAGAATAAGTCAATAAACTTAAAGAGAAAGAAAGTGTCCAATCACATTACTTACCCTGCTTTTGTAGTTTATGAGGCAGTAATAAAGAGTTCCCATCAAATGTGGGACACTCTTCAATTACGTGTTTATGCTGGCAGAGCAGATCTGTACGAACTTTTCCCTCTTCAACCTCTGGCATGTAATCAATGTTGTACTTATACGTGAGGGGTTCAGGGCGAGAGGTCACTCGGAAATGGTTGGGGAATAGCTTCACCACTCTACCTTGCATTCCTGCAAAAACCGAGGCACAGGTCAATAATGAAACAAGTTGACCAATCGCTCCCCAAACAATGGAGACACCACAATCTTGAGAGCTTAAGTTAGGCCAAACCAAGACATGAACAAGTAACGAACACTTATACACACCTGATGCCCAGAATATGTACCGGCCTTTTAGAGGAATCCTCACACAAACATACATTTAGAGTTAAAACAGGAGATTAAAATATTAAATTAACAGTAACAAGAGATCAAAAGAAAACCTCTTGTAGCACAACGCTTCCAAAAGGGGACGGTGAGTGGGGAGCCACTGTTTGTAATAGTGTTTAGCATTAAAAAAAAAAAAAAAAAAAAAGGCTCAGCACAACCAAAGAACTGCATCATTTTAGTTGCTATAAAAGGAAAAGAAAACTGGAGAGTACATCCAGGCCCCTAAAATAGGTCTCTATTTCTGCAAAGGTGGAGGTTATTAAATCATGAGAAGGTAGGAAGGTACCTCCACTCACAGTGATGGGGTGAAGCTCTAAGATTCTCAAACACAAATGAACCTCAGAACAAGATCAACATGAACAATTCCATAACACTAGGTTGTTAAAGGCCAGCACACCTGTTGTGGAGTCTTTCACATGTTCCAAGTACTGTCGGGTATTCACCACCTGGTCTTGAAAAATGGCTCCAAGACCACCTCTGAATGGTGTCCCTGCTCAGCGCGGCGATGACTGTGTCCATCTTCCCCTCGTCTGGGAGGATGAAGAAGACGGTCCCGTTGCCCGTGTATTCCAATTGTACCAGCTGGCAGGGGAGCACCCGGTCTTTCAGGTACTTGGTGGGGCTCGACTGGAACATCATGGGCACGGTCACCACGGTGCTCTCGTTCACATAGAAGTTCTCCTCCCTGGTGCTTTCCGGGTCGAAGGGGTGTGCCCACATGCCTGGGAGAGGAGGGAGGGGGAGGGCAGGAGACAGGCCCGTGAGAGTGGGTGACACGAGAGCTCTAGGCCGGGTCGCGGCCCCCACCAGGGAGGCGGGAGGTTCCCGGTAAGGTATGAAATCCCCGGCACTTTTGAGCCTGTTGTATTCTCCACCTCTTGGCACGGACTGAGGGTTCACTCTGTTCCTGAGCTGCTAAAAACAGGAGGAGGGGGACAGAGGAGAATGCTGGGCCTTGGATTTGGGGGTCGGATTCAGGAAACCAGATTTTGCCTCCCACCCGAGCCCGGAGTGGATCCCAGATTGGAGGGCTCTGAAATCGTGTCGAATGGAACTCGGGCTGTGAATTCGAGGTCAGGGGTGGGGGAGGTTTGGAGCAAGGGACCGCCCGCCCCGTCCCCGCGCCTTGACGTCAGCCACAGAAGCCCAGCAGGCCCCCTGGTCCCCCGTGGACCGTGCCCACTCCCCCGAGGGCCACACCCCATCTCCTGCGGGCAAAGTCAGGATAAGATGCCCTTGAGGTCACAGGCTCACACCAGCGGCCGGACTCGAAGCCCTCCGCCGTGTTCCGCGATGGCATCCCGTAGCCTCTCTGCCTGCCTCGTGATGGGGAGCTCACTACCTTCACGGACCAGACTCTCCACCACTGGTCAGCTCTTAACGAGAAGAAAATTGCTTCGAGAGCCAAAGCCCGCCTGATCGTGAGGCCTGTCTGCTGAGCCCCTTCGACCCTTCTGGGCTCATTCCAGGCAACCGTGAGTGCTCTCCCAGGTGACAGAACTCTGGATATTTAAAGACGTGGGCAGATCTCGCCAGGGCCTCCGGTGCTCTCCAGGCCTGGAGATGACTGGGGACCCTGCATCCTGGGGGTCCCCGGTGTCTTGGATGCCTTCGGCCCAAAAGCCCCGGTGCCCTTGTGAGGTCTCTGTGTCCCAACTGAGGCTGCCTGGAGGTGGCGGCCAGAGCAGAGGTCCAGGCAGGCCTCTCTCCATCCCGCCGCCTGCAGGATCTGCGGACCACAAGGCCAGAACTCTTGTTCTGTTCAGCCTCAATCTCCGTGAAGGGCTCCTAAGGGAGGCAGTAGGGAGAGGTGGGTGGAGGTGGGGAAAGGGCCGGGTGGAGGTGGGGCCTGGAGCCTATGCCCCGCCCCCTCCCTGGTGCCTGAATGTGACATCGCAGCCTGGCTGTCTCACAGCAAGTGGGATCATTTGAGGGCTTTCAAACCATCCTCCAGGGGAGGCCTGGGACCCCCTGGACTGAAGGCAGTGGTTCACTTACTAAGTGGTCACTTAGTTCACTTACCTGTCCGACTTCCAGCAAAAAAAAAAAAAAAAAAAAAGTGAATTTTTTCAGGGTTAGGTTTTTCCTTGGGCACAAAACAAAATACAGAATGGGGCCCGACCTCTATTTTAGGGGATTTTTTTTTTCCTTGAAAGTTCTCGGGCCATGAGAACTCGGGGTCGGGAAACTTAAGAATTTATGGGGGTGAACTGGGGAGAGCAAGGATGATTCCTGCAGAAAACCTTCTAACGATATTTTTAGTGTTCTCAAAAAAAAGAAAAAAAGCTGTCGAGAGAGTCCACTAAGTAAGGGACATGCCAGGGACACTTTGCCTGCCCTAAGTTTAGTGACGGATAGCTATGCCACTGCTCATTGCTACTTATTATGCCGGCCTTCTGGAAACATATTAGGGTAGCCCCAGCTTAAACAGGGGCTTGCCACTTAGTTTGGCTGTGTTCCAGAAAATCTGTATACAACAAAGCAGCACATGCCCCTGTCAGCTCTCGCATTCAGATTTCTATTTCCAAAGCCGTTTGGATTTTATCACCAGAACTACTCTTTTCCATCAGCTCAGTCCCACTGTGGTCATGAGAACATTGAGAAACTTCCAGATGACGTCACCAAATGACGTCACCAAATGACGGCTGTCCCACAAGCCCCCTCGTGGGCCCCGGAGCACCCCTTCCTCCGTACCTGGGTTTACTACCCTCTGCTTCCAAGGAAGTGCTGTCAGAATCTCTATGCAACCACTGTTGAGCTCCTGCCATGTGCCAAGCACTGTGCAAAGGCACTGGGGCCTCCAAAGAGACAAGGATACCAGGCAGGAGCACACAGTCTGTGGGAGAGATGGCCTGTGGAGTTTGGGGGAGCACTCAGAAACCTTTCTGGGCAAACATTTCCAGAGTCCTTGACCCTCCCGCGATTGAGTGTAAAGAACACGAATGGAAACACCAAAGACCCTGAAGGGCCAACTAATATTTGACAAGGGAGCCGAGATAACTCAATGGAAAAAGATAGTCTCTTCAATACCTGGTGCTAGGAAAACTGGGTGTTCATGCAAAAGAATGAAGCTGGACCCACATCCTACACCACATGCAAAAGTTAACTCAAAGTGAATTAAAGATCGGAAACCATAGGGCACCTGGGTGGCTCAGTCAGTTAAGCATCCGACTCTTGACTTCGGCTCAGCTTATGATCGCGCAGTTTGTGAGTCTGAGCCCCACATCAGGCTCCGTGCTGACAGTGCAGAGCCTGCTTGGGATTCTCTCTCTCTCCTCTCTCTGCCCCCTTCGTCTCAAAATACATAAATAAATGTAAAAAAAATCTGAAACCATAAGGCTAGAAAACATAGGGAAAAAGAAGCTCCCTGACACTGATTTTGGTGCTGACTTTTTGGAGATGACTCCAGAATCGCAAACAACAAAAGGAGAAATAAACCAGAGGGACACCTCAAACTAAAAAGCTCCTGCACAGCCAAAGATACAATCAACACAACGAGAGGCGGCCTACAGAATGGAAGAAAACATTTGCAGACTGCATATTGGATAAGGGGCTACTATCCCCCATATATAAGGAGCTCATATACTTTGATAGCAGAAAGCAAATAATTCAACTAAAAAATGAGCGGAGGCCTTGAATAGGTATTTTCCCACAGAAGACGTACGAATGGCCAACAGGTACATGGAAAGGGGCCCCACATCCCTCATCGCCAGGGAAATCCAATCAAAGCCACATGAGCTATCACCTCCCACCCGTGCGTGTGGCTAGTGGCAAAAAGACGAGAGAGAACAAGGGTTGGTGAGGATGTGGAGAAGAAGGAGCCCTCGTGCCCTGCGGGCGGGAACGCAGATCGGTGCAGCCGATTTTACGTGGAAAACGGTAGGGAGGTTCCTCAAAAAGTTAAAAACGGAAATTCCATATGATCCAACAATCTCACTCCTGGGAATACATCAGAAGGAAATTCACTCACCATCTCAAAGAGATAAAGACATTATCTGTACTATGTCCGTCACAGCGTTATTGACAGTAACCGAGATGCAGAAGCAACTTAGGTGTCCACTGATGGATGGATGGATGGGTAAAGAAAACGCGTGCACACACACACACACACACACACACACACACACACACACACAGGGATATTATTTAGCTACAGAAAAAAGAAGGAAAACCTGCCATTTGTGACCATATGGATGAATCTTGAAGGCATTATCCTAAGTGAAATGAGTCGGACACAGGAAGACAAATACTGTATGATCTCACAGGTATGTAGAATCTAAAAACCTAGAACTCCTACCACGTGAGGGGATGTGGGTGTCAGCTCGCCTCATCTTGGGGGTCATTTTGCAGTTTGTGCGTATATCAAGTCATCACGCTGTAGGTCTTGAACGCAGGCAATGTTATAAACTAATTATGTCTCAGTAAAAGTGGAGGGAAAAAAATTGCTGCCTTGGCCGGGTCAGCCTCACACCCTCCCGGGAGGGACATCGCTGCCAGGTGGGCCTCCAGGCTGGTGCGGAGGATGGAGGACAGAAGGAGGGGGGCTTAACATGACGGTAAGTCTGTCCAGGTAGCATAGAGCTGGGAGGGGGGGGTGCGGTTGGCTAACGGGGGGCACTGAGTAGGAGTTGGAGAGAAGAGAAAAGGGCAAGTGAGGATTCTTTCTGGAGACTATGATCTGGATGAGCTTTGAGGTTGTTGAGAGATACATATTAAATGTGGTTATTACCTTTAAAAAAAAAAAAAAAAAAAAAGAAAAATGGCTCCAAGACCCCTTTTCCCCTCAGCGACAGTGCCTGCAATCCAGCCCCCAGCTGAAGTTCCTCTGCACAGAAACAAATGCAAAAACCATGAATTTTATAGGATAAACAACAAATGGAAACGTAAACAAAGGACAATGTTAAGTACAACTTAAGTGGAGGTGGTTGGAGGTAGAAAAGAGGGTTGTCAAAGGATCCAAACAACAGTAGTTCGGTAATGGATCACCAGAGAAGGTGAATGTTACCCAGAAGCCTTTCTCAACAAGACCCCATTCCATGTCAGCGGCTACCCTAGCACCGCATTCATTGCTGCTATGGCGTTGCCTCCTTTCATCCGGTATTTGTTCAGAGTGCAAGCTTCTTCTAATCAGAAACTTTGTCCTTTCTCTACCTTTATAGGCTAATCACCTGGTACCAGAGTGCCCTCTACTGGCATCAGAAGATGCTGACTAAATAAACAGTCCTTTCAAAAAAAAAAAAAATGCATGAGAGGTGTTTGTTTGAGTGGCCTCAGTGGATGAAGCTGAGGACTCTTGCTTTCAGCTCAGGTCATTATTTCACAGTTCCTGAATTCGAGCCCTGCATCAGAGCTCTGTGCTGACAGCATGCAGTCTGCTTGGGATTCTCTCTCTGCCCCTCCCCTGCTCTTGCTCTCTCGGTCTCTCTACATAAACAAACTGAAAACAAAATTTATCAAAGGCCAGTTTCATGATTTTTTTTTTTAAAAACAACTGATCGATTTTTTTTTTACAGCAACTGGGAAAGGCTCTCATGTTATTTTTATCACATTGTAATATTCATCTAATTTAACTATTTTACAAGGTGAATATTTGAGCACAGTGCAAGGCAATCTTTCACAAATTATGAAAGAAACCTCGTAAATGGGTAATACAGTCCATGCCTTGGGTTGCACAAACTGGTTTTCTTCAAAATGTTACTTCTGGAAGCTATTATCCCTAGCTTATGATGCTCTTATAAAAACACAGTCTGAATTTCCTTAATAGAAAAACTTATTTCATTTTACACGTAAGTTTTTAAATGATTTTTATCAAACTCTCAACTAATTCCTGACACGCCCAGCAATCAAATTTATCATATTCAAACTTCACTGAAAGAAAACACCAAGCATCATTCATTAGTACTTGCTACATACAGTGTACTTACATTAAATATTAATAACCCCTGAGATGCGACATAGATGATAAAAATAGGTGTCTTAAGGGGCGCCTGGGTGGCGCAGTCGGTTAAGCGTCCGACTTCAGCCAGGTCACGATCTCGCGGTCCGTGAGTTCGAGCCCTGCGTCAGGCTCTGGGCTGATGGCTCGGAGCCTGGAGCCTGTTTCCGATTCTGTGTCTCTCTCTCTCTCTGCCCCTCCCCCGTTCATGCTCTGTCTCTCTGTCCCAAAAAAAAAAAAAAAAAAAGTTGAAAAAAAAATTAAAAAAAAAAATAGGTGTCTTAATATTGTATATTCATGTTTATCACGTCGTCTTACGGGGTCTGGATTTTGTCTCAGTTTATTATAAAAGTATCTACAACAGAGGATACCAAAAGCAGAGGAAACAGGAGCAAAATAGACAAGTGGGAATTCAAACTAAAAACTTTCTGTACAGCAAATGAATCAACAGAATGAAAGGCAACTTACGGAATGGGAGAAAGTATTTGCAAACCACGCATCTGATAAGGGGTTAATTTAAAATATATAAGGAACTCCTGCTACTCAATAGCCAAAAAACCTAATAACCCATCTTTCTTTTAATGGGGAAAGGACCTGAATCGGCATCTCTCCAAAGAGGACATATAATGGCAAACAGACATATGAATTTAGAACCAAGCAAAGTACAGAAAACTGGGTATTACCGGAAGGTGGGATGTGAGGGGGCTGGTTGAATTCATGGGGGACAAAGCAGACCCTCAGTGAGAAGTTGCCACTGAATCAAAGACTGGAAAGAGGAGAGTGAGTTACAAGGTTATAAGAGCCATAGGTAGAGGAAAGAGCAAATCTTCTAATGTAGAAACGTGCAAGAAAGAACAAGGTGGCCGATGTGACTGCTGCAAGGTGAGCACGAGGTAGACAAGCTTAGGTCAGAGACGTGGTGGGAGAGAGGCCATTTTTTTCAATGTTTATTGTTGAGAGAGAAAGAGAGAGAGAGAGAGAGAGAGAGAGAGAGAGAGAGAGAACAAGCAGGGGAGGGTGAGAGGGTGGGTGAGAGAGAGAGAGAGAAAGACAGAGGATCCAAAGCGGGCTCTGCACGGTCACACTTGGGGCTCAAACCTACAAACCGCGAGATTGTGACTTGAGCTGAAGTCAGGGCTTAATGGAATGAGCCACCGGTGCACCCCAGGAGGGAAGCCACCTCAAAGAATGTGCCTCTGACTGAGAAAATGGGAATCTTTACAGGATGTCGGGCAGAGGAACTGCATGGACCGATTTATATGGTTCTGTGTGCTGGGAACCAGGCAGAAGGAAAGACCAGGGTGGAAGCAAGAAGACGAGCTTGGAGACCGCTTGCCACGTGCAGCAAGGGATGCTGGTGGCTTGGACCAGAGGGCAGGAACAGAGGTGGTGACACACTGTCGGATGCCAGATAGTTTTTGGACAATTGGGAGACGACAGTGTTTCCTGGATGTTGGTGTGCAGGAAGAGTTTGGGGTCGACAGAGGAATCTAGGGCGGCTGCAAAGACTTTCGCCTGAGCGACTGGAAGAATGGAGCTTCTTCCAACGAAGCAAGCCAGACAAGTGTGCGAGGGAGAATCAGGAGCTCAGAGATGCCTGTGGGGTGTTAGGTGCCCGTTTTGAAGTCACTTTCAAAGAGGGGTCATTGGCTAGGGCCAAGCTCTTTAGAAACCTTTCCATCCACTCGGGTTGAAGGGAAGTCTATTCGCATAGGAGAAAACGCATGAGAAGGAAGTAGCAGGGGAAGAAGATAAAGCATCTTTTGCGCCAAGGAGACTGAACAGGCTGTGGAGGCTCCAGGCGGCGGAGGTGCGGCGGCTCCCTGCGGCGGGGCGCGTTGAGAGGGCGCCCGACCTCGCCCGCGGCCTCGGCCTCAGGTCCTGGCCCGACCTGCCATTGCTGCCCGGAAGGGGACAGACCCTGGAAGGGGGCACAGTTACGTTCGACTTCTCTAGGTAGTTGTCTGGTCACCTTTTACAAACCAGGACTTTGAAGAAGGCATCAGCTTGCTAACTACACGTGTTTTCCAATCACGCCCCAAACACTGCTAACTGCCAAGTTGCCAGAGAAGGATCCTGTGGTAACAGGGAGCCTGGTAAAACATTCTTAGAGATGTGCAGAAAATTACTGACTAGGATTCTTTTCCCCCACACCAAGTGACAGGTCACTGTGGGTTACCCTGCTTGCTTGTAGGAGTCCGGTGTGCACGGAGTTCACACCTACCGCCTAGCCCCATGGCGCGCGCACGCGCGCACACACACACCCCCCACACCCACCCAGGGCTACCGCCACCCGAACGGGTCACCCACCCCTGACTCCGCTGACACAACTCACCTTCGTTCCTGCCTCCTGAAGCATTAGTCTGATCTGTGGGGTGTTTCAGTTGCCTTCTTTCACGCCCTGTCGCCTAGGGTTCCTCTTCCAGCCCCGCAGCGCCTGAGCGCTGACATCCGCGGGGTCAGAGGGCCAAAGCTCCTCTCTGAAAGGGCCGGCCTTTCCCGGGACTGGCCCTGTACCTGTACCTCGCCGCGGTCACCGAGGGGCAGTAGGACTAGCCTGGCCTCCTTGCGGGACGCTCCCACAGTCAGCAAGGCTGGCCCCGACCAGCCCCCACCCTCATTTCTAGTTCAACCCTGCTGGCCCAGCCCCTTCAGGCACCGCCTCCATCCGGGCCCAAATGAGGCCTACCTAGTGGTGCACCTGGCGGTTTCAAAGGTGCTCGGAGTCTCAGGGGGATGGGCGTGGGCGGTTCTGCCCGCTCTCCTGCCCGGCCCAACCTCCCCCACCAACCATCCCCCGATTAACCTGCCAGTGACTTCACCAAACGAGGTACACATGGAGCTCCAGAAACTTAGGGCCTTACCACTTAATATTTTAACCAGTTCCCCACGGCTCCCAATAAAACTACACTGTAACCACTGCGACTATCCTTGGATCCAAATCTAGGCTCCTTCATCATCCTCTCCTTGGCCTAGATCCCTACAAGTGGGTTTGCAGTGATTTCTAAGCTTTTCAGCATTGGCGTAATTAAAAAAAAAAAAAATTCTTGTTGTTGTTGAATCAGGCTTTTTTTGTCCATTGCTTCCGAGTTTCTGTCACTCTTTGACTTTGCCACTTAAAATTGTTTTTTTAATTCACGAATTCTTTAATTGTTGTAATTGCATTGTCTTGCATTTAAATCCTTGATGCACACACTGGATACCCATTTCATTGTTTAACTTTTTTAGTTTAATTCCAGTTAGCGTAACAGCATTGCATTAGTTTCCAGTGGACACTCATTTTAACTCAGAGAGAGTTATCTGACACCATTTCTAAAATAATCCTAACCTTGCCCCTGCTTTGAAGTCCCATCGTAATTCTGCAGAAACCCGTGCGTTCCTTTGGCTCTAACTCCAAACTCAGTTCTGCTTTGTCTGGTGTACCAGTAACACGATGTTTTGTTCGTTGATCTTCAAAGTATTCTGAACACTAGAAAAGCCTAAATTGGCTAAGCACCTGAAAATCCTTGGCTGTTCCTTCAAATGAGTTTTCGAGTCAGTGCATTAAGTTCCAGAATATAATAAGCACTATTGCCTGGTGACCTGAGGGTGGATTGAATTTAGACATCGATTTAGTTCTTCTGAGTTGCAGAGTCTTCACTAAGGTTTTCCTGGAAAATCCTTGTGCTCATAAGTGATTCCAAGGAAGATGTTTGGGGGTATCCAATTGCTGTATAGAGAGCACCCTGGAAACTGGCTCAGGTGCCCTCTGGTGGGGGCCATGTCAATTGAGTGTTCTGGTTTCAGATTCTGGTTTCTCTGATGAAGGTAGCCTGAGAGGGTGTAGGGAGAAGAAGAGGAGAAAACTCTGGAATAGCACATTTTAATATTTTTATATTATATATGATCTGATATACATACAAATGTATCTACTTGTCAAATGGAGGAAATTACCTTATGGTAAACATTTCTATTTTCATATTCCAAGCACCACATCAACTATGATTTTACATATTCACATAGGTGAATGACACTGCTATTCTCGTGATTATAAAACTGAACATGCTGTTTTCAGTGACCACAAGATACTTCATGGAACAGTTTGAGAAGCAGGATCTTAGGTAGGAGCCAGAATGCCTGGGTCTGAATTCCCAGTTCTGCTCGTTATGAGCTGTATGACCTTGAGCACACTACCTAAAGCTTCCGTGTCTCAGTCTCTGCATCTGTAAAATGAAGGTAATAATAGCACCTACTGGGGCACCTGGGTGGCTCAGTCGCTTCAGTGTCTGGCTTTTGATTTCGGCTCAGGACCTGATCTCAGGGTCACGTGATTGAGCCCCACAGCGAGCTCTGTGTGGACAGCGAGCAGCCTGCTTGGGATTCATTCTCTCTCTCTCTCTCTCTCTCTCTCTCTCTCTCTCCCCCCTCCCTCCCTCTCTGTCTCTGCCCTCTTTCTCTCTCTCCCTACCTGCCCTTCCCCAAAATTTCTCTCTCTCTCTCTCTCTCTCTCTCTCTCTCTGAAAACAAATAACCTTATAAAAGTGATCTCAAAATAAACAATAATAGTATCTACCGCACTGGGATCTTGGGAACATAAAATTAGGAAATAATACATGAACAACTTAGAAGGGTACGTGGCACATAGTCAGTTCTAAGTGTATGCATTTAGCCTGATTACTGTTGCTGTATTTTGCGTTCCAATACAATGTGATAGTTCAGGCAGGTGGCATGCCAATACAAGTGGTCCCCATACAAATTATACTGAAGTTATTCTTCATACCACCGCAAGTGGCAGCAAATGGGGAGCATGAGGCCCAGAATCTCTCCTCAGTACTTCACACAACTTTCGCCAATGCCACTAGCCAACAGTACTTTTTTCCCCTTCTAATACTTTTAACTTACATCCTCTCTATACTACTCAGTGGACGATGCTCACGGACTACAGTACAAATAGCACCTCCTAGATTGAGTAGTAGATCCTTTACATGACCATCAGAGGCAAGGGAAAGCCACTGACATGGAAATAAACGAGTCTTGCTAAACCAAAGTTCCTCAATCATTTCATGTCCATACTGTTTACGTTAGGCTGCTTTAGCAGGTACTCTGATGAAGAGATTAAGGCTTTGGGGTAAAAGCTTATCAGAAGAGCTGTCCCCAGAGCTTTGCAGTTGGTAAAATGCTATAAATGTGTAAATCCCAGTTCTGGCTCCATAAGGAAGAAAGACTGCAATTTCTCCTTTTCTACGAACCATTTGCTTAAGTTTTGAAGCCTTGTCCATCTATCACCCTGCTTCTCCCCTTGCAGTGGACTCGAACATTCTTTAATGTATCGTCTCATCCACAGATTCAACTTTTCTTCACTTATTTCCTTCTTTTACACTAAAATCTAACTTTCATTCCCATCATTCCACTAAGAAATTTTGAGGGTCATCAGGGACCTTTGTTTTTTTGTTTTAATTTTTTCAAGTCTTTATCCTGCTTCACTTCTCAGCAGCAGCTGATAACAATGCCCATACCCTCCCTCTGCTCTTTGAACCCCACCTTATTTCTAAAGGACGGCAACCCCTGACATTGAGTTCTTGCCCCTTGCTATCTGTCTTTTGAATAGCACTTAAGGCTTCAAAACCAGATTCTCCAATTCACATTTCCAGCTCTGACCCCTTTACCTAGGCCATGTGTACTTTTTGCTCTATCGTCTAGGTGTTCATAGACAACATCCTCAACTGCACACTCAAAAGTCATTACTTGACATGGATTACCTTTGTAGACAGTGATTCATGTACATTTTATTGGGACTCTTTTTGGTGTTACTTTGAGTGTGTCTTTCTTATTGAGTCTTAGGAGGCACCCTTACCCTTAGGATGCTGACCAGCATACTTTGTCTCGCTTTTCATTTATAACACGATACTTATCACAAGGGCTGGGTGATCACTGGTTTGCCTTTGTTTCCTTTTGAGTAATTTCTTAGTCCATAGAGATCTCAACTTATGGAAGTCTTCTGAAGTTCCTTTCAGACGCACACTTGACTATATTGTTAGGAAGGTTAAGTTGGCTAGAGCTACCTCTTCTTCCCAATCCAGATTCTTCTCCTCAAAACTGTGTGCATCAAATATCTTAACCCAGGTAGCCCCTGGTTTGGGGATTCAGGAGATAAGGACCTTCTAGAGAAGTCAGAGCTATGGACTGAGTTGGCTGAAAGCTATCTTAACTTTTTGATTCACAGGGAACACCTTAAAGTGGCAGCTAATTTCGTGCCATAACCCTAATTCCTTTCTATAGGGATCTACAGAAAATCCCTCCTTATTCTTTAATAAGCTTCATCAGTTTCAGATATTCTTACAAATTTTAGTTTTTGAGACCTTAAAGATTTCTTTAGGACACAGTAGCAGGACAACGCCTAGCACTCTCATTCACGGAAGACTGATCAACAGAGTGTCATGTTACTTGCATGAAAGTACCCTAATACAATGTGATTCATTTATAAGAGATCTAGAAAAGAAAAGAATTTTCAATGTCTCTTCAGCCACAAAAAGGACCAGTCAACAGAATGTTCTAGTTCCCCTGACGGGTATAGCTGTCTAATGAAACTTGCATGTATATTACACAGCTTGTGTGACTGACAGAAATGAGTTGGTCAGTGTATCTACCCCATTGCACCCACTTAGGATTTACAGTGTAAATCCTACAAAGGAGGGTGAGAGTGCGATCACATTAACTGTTCTGCTTGGAAAACAGTTGGGGTTTCACTACATATCAATAAATTAGAATCTTGAATGGCACATTAGTCTCTTCTGAGATTGAATTGTGAAATCTCTGAAAGGCTGATTAACTCAAGTGAGTGGAAAAAGAAAATGACTTTCTGAACTTGCAAAGGTAGGAGCACTATGTTACTAGATAAGGCCCTGACAGAGCAGACATGTCTACTATTTTACTGGCATTTCTTTTCCTTTACAAATCCAACAAAGAGAAAACTCCATTCCTTTGAGAAGGACGTCTGCATAACGACCTGCTAGTCATTCTTGATAAAGACAATAAATTGCAAACTTCTAATTACAAACTACAACAAATCGTCATTAAAATAACCCGTTCGAAAACTGTCACTAAAGGGATGAGATTACAAAAGAAAGTCAGAATTCAAGATCAAATGATCACTCAAAGTTTGCGCAAGTTTGAAACACCCTGAAAAATATTAGCAGGGACTCACACCTCTGTATGCCAACATTCACAGCAGCATTATTAACAATAGCCAAAAGGTGGACTAAACCAAACGCTCACTGTGGTATATATAAAATGTTGTTTTACTTAGACTCTCAATCAACTTCATCTCTATAGAAGAATTACATCACTAGTAGCAAGTAGGAACGATATCAACCTAACCTTTAGATCAGTGAGATTTTCCATATGAGCCAAAACATTCTCATGTACTACTACTAGTGAAATAAGGATTCCTTTTCAGTAGGACAGACATTAAGAGACCCACTTACCAAACTTGTCCTTAACAAGTTGCTCTGAAGATCCTGAATTTGGGCCACTTGATGTTTAATGGTTTCTTCCTGTCTGGCATTTTGAACTTTTAGCCGAAAATGCAGATCTTAAGATAATTATTCTCACACATAAATTTTAAAAAATACCATATAATTTCTGAACACATGAGGGTATTATTACACAAATTCTTAAAATTTTATCAAGAGGAAGATTTGGAAATTGTGCCATTTTCTTTGTGTTTTGTGGATAAGGTACAAAATTGAGAGATAAGATGCCACGATTCTGCATTTCAAAATAGCTCAAAGCTGGAATCTGTATCCACTTAACAATGATATACTGGCATAACTAATACATTTCTCATACTACACTGCTTATCTGCTCTATAAATACTCACGCT
The DNA here is from genome assembly GCF_028018385.1 of Neofelis nebulosa. Lineage (NCBI taxonomy): Eukaryota > Metazoa > Chordata > Mammalia > Carnivora > Felidae > Neofelis > Neofelis nebulosa. The sequence continues at coordinate 6,323,087 of NC_080796.1, read as the reverse complement.
ATTTTCTCTGAGGGCAAAATTCTACTTTTGCATATGATCTTTCACCTTCTCAGCATGTCTTATGGCCTCTGCATGTCCATCCTGTGCTTCTTGCAACTAAAATAAAGAAAACAAACAATGCTCACTACTGACAATCTAATAGAACACCATCACCTATTTCTGTAACTAAATTATTTTCTTTTTTGACTTGAGAGAGAGAGAGAGAGAGAGAGAGAGAGAGAGAGAGAGAGAACATGCACAAATGGGGAAGAGGGGCAGAGGGAGAGACAGAGAAAATCGTAAGCAGGCTCCAAGCTCAGGGTGAAGCCTGATGTGGGGCTCGGTCTCATGACTGGTCTCATGATGTGAGGTTTGGGATCATGACCTGAGTGGAAATTAGGAGACAGGACGCTCAACCAACTAAGCCGCCCAAGTGCCCCTGTAACTAAAATCTTATTGGACTCCGCCGCACTCTCCCCTACATGCTGATGATGGCTACTTTGAGGTCATAACAGCAGAGTTGAGCTGCTACAACAGAGGCTATGGCCAACAAAGATGAAACGTTTCAATACTCTTACAGAATAGTTTACCAACCTTACTGTACTACAAAAACATAACGTTTTTAATGACTTTAAATTATATATGATCAGATAACCGTACAAATGTATCTACTGGTCAAACAGAGGAAATATAGGAAATTGCCTTATGGCAAACATTTCGGTTTTCATATTACAAGCACTGCATCAACTATGATTTTAAATATTCACATAGGTGAATGACATTGCTATTCTCGTGATGATAAAACTGAACATGCTGTTTTCAGTGACAACAAGATACTTCATGGAACAGACTGAGAAGCAGGATCCTAGTAGGAGCCAGAATGCCTGGGTCTGAATTCCCAATTCTGCTGGTTATGAGCTGTATGACCTTGACTACACTACCGAAAACTTCCGTGTGTCAGTCTCTGCATCTGTAAAATGAAGGTAATAACATCACCTACTGGGGCGCCTGGGTGGCTCAGTCGCTTCAGTGTCTGGCTCTTGATTTCGGCTCAGGACATGATTTCAGGGTCATGTGATTGAGCCCCACAATGAGCTCTGTGTGGACAGCGAGGAGCCTGCTTGGGTGTCTCTCTCTCTCTCTCTCTCTCTCTCTCTCTCTCTCTCTCTCACTCTCTCTCTCTCTCTCTCTCCCTACTTGCCCTTCCCCACAACCTCTCTCTCTCTCTCTCTCTCTCTCTGAAAACAAAAACCTTATAAAAGTGATCTCAAAATAAATAATAATAGTATCTACTTCACTGGGATGTTGGGAAGATTACAATAGGAAAAAACACATGAACAACTTAGAAGGGTACATGGCACATAGTCGGCTCTAAATCTCTGCATTTAGCATGATTACTGTTGCTATATTTTGCGTTCCAATACAATGTGATAGTTCAGGCAGGTGGCATGCCAATACAAGGGTCCCCATACAAATTATACTGAAGTTATTCTTTATTCTACCACAAGTGGCAGCAAATGGGGAGCTTGAGGCTCAGAATCTCTCCTCAGTACTTCAAACAACTTTGCCAATGCCACTAACCAACAGTACTTTTTTTCCACTTATAATCCTTTTAACTGACTTCCACTCTATACCACTCAGTGGACAATGTTCACAGACTACAGTAGAAACAGCCCCTCCTTGATTGAGTAGTAGATCCTTTACATGACCATCAGAGGCAAGGGAAAGCCACTGACATGGAAATAATAGAGTCTTGATAAAATAAAGTTCCTCAATCATTTCATGTCCATACTGTTCATGTTAGGCTGCTTTAGCAAGGGTTACGGGCTCTGATGGCCATGCACTCGAAAATCCACAAATATCTTTTGAATCTTCAAAAACAAAATCCAAAAAAAAAAAGTCACCTACTAAATTTCCTACTTTAAAAGCAATTACACATAAAAATCAAAAAGTATATATATATTAAAAACCAGAACATTAAAGCAGAAGCCCTTGTACATGCTCTCTGGATCTAAACTACTTTTCGGCCTCATTTGGCCATTAAGTCTATAAACTGAGCATGGAAGTTCAGGGTTAGGATAATGCAATGCTGACCTTACCAACAATATAAACAGTCGATTAATGCATGTTTTCTCTGTTATATATATATATATATATATATACACACACACACATACACAGGTATATATATATACATATATATAATATATATGTCACATACTGTCTTCTTACCCTATAAACTAAAGAAAAGGTTACTAAGAAAATCGGAAGGAAGGGGTGCTGGGTGGCACTGTCGGTTAAAGGTCAGGCTCTTGCCTTTGGCTCAGGTCATGATCTATACTTCTTGCGTTCAAGCCCCATGATAGGTTCAGCACTGGCAGTGTGGAGCCTGATGAAGATTCTCTCTCTGCCCCCACTTCCCCTACTAACATCCTCTGTCCACTCTCTCTCTCAAAATAAATAATTTAAAAAAAAGAAGAAAAATAAAATCATAAGGAACAGAAAATACATTTACAGGATAGTACTCTATTTATTGAAAAATATCTGTGTGTAAGTGGACTCCCACGGTACAAACCCACCTGGTTCAAGGGTCAACTGTATACCTGTATGATGTCTCCACTAAGAGATTACCGGAACTTAACATAGCGCCAAATTAGAAAATCAAAACCCCGTTCCTACTTTCCCATTCTTTTCTGGACACTATGGCCATTTTATTGGCCTTCAGACATCTTCACATTTAAAACAAGTATTTTCTTGGGGGGCCTGGGTGACTTAGTCGATTAGGTGCCCAACTGTGGCTCAGGTCATGTTCTCAATTTCATGAGTTCGAGTCCTGCATTGGGCTCCTTGCTCTCAGTGCAGAGCCTGCTTCGGATGTTCTGTTCCCCCCACCCCCCTCTCAACAATAAACAAACATTCACCAAACAAAATATCCTCAATATATAGTAAGTCACTAAAAGCCACTGTGATCATTTTGTCTTCTATTTCTATAGCACGCTTTACAGTTTACAAAACGTTGCCACATTTGTTCATTCCACATAACCAAGAGGTGGGTATTAGTGCCATTTTTAGGAACGAGGTCATTGACATTCAAGCAAGTTTTTCCAAGATCCCACAGCTAGGAAGTGACGGAATCAAGATGCTAGCATGTCTTTTGATTTCAAATACAGTGCTTGTAGCATTGTGCAGCAGCTGCCTGAGCCTAAGAGATCAGGACCTTTTCACCTCCTTCCCTAGTTGTCACCTTAGAATAGGTCATCATTACTTTAACCATATTACTACAAGTAGGACTGCGAAGTTATTTTAATTATCCAAAATGGGTTTTACTTATTGAAGCACCACTAAACCAAACTGTGGTCATCATAATCCCAATGTTCCTTGTAGATCTACTTGACAATCCAAATATATTATTATCAAGTCCCAGGCCTTATCTTTGGAAGGTTCAAGTGGTAAACACCATAATCCAAACTCTTTCTGGATGTCAGTAGGAGTTTGACACATCTGTATACACCACAGGATCATACACTTGGCCATAGGTTGACCTAGAGTAATTCTTTAGTGTTTCAGATAACTTAACTCCAAAACCCAAACTCATTGCCTCCAAGCCTTCGTTTTCTGCACTAATACTACACAACTTTCATTATGTCTGCAAATTGGCAGAACTCTACTATGTTGTGTGGTCATAATTAACACATAATTATTTTATCACATATAGGAAAACATACAAGGAAATCGTTTCTGTGGGCAAATGCAGAGATGAGAGAGTGAAGTCAAAGCATCTCTTGGACGTTTTAACATCACTCCATGCTTATACTTAAAAATAAGAAGAAGACAGTACCTCAGGAAGAGAAGGTGATTCTACATCTTCCTCTTCTCCTAGTTCTAATGCTGACATCGTATCTAGAGAATACGGTCACAGATAAATTAATGAAAACATGTGTTACTATGAATTTTAAACACATACACAAGTCTATCTCCATTCATGAATATTTCAATAAAATAAAAGCAATAGCAGAAAAGATGTTCAGGGGGTTCAAGATTTTCCAGAAGTAAAAGGGGGTCATACTTGGGATACTTATAAAGAAAGATAGCAAGAGAAAAATATCTTCGCGAATAAAGGATAATATATTTGGATCTACATACTTTCAGATTTTTCTCGTACTAGCATTTAATCATAGGAAAACAACTCACAGAGATTCACTAGCTTACCACTTCTGTCATTTTTATGCACTCCACCAGCAGAAGTCAAACTGCCATTAACTGTTTGCTCTGGTGGCACATTTTCAATAATACCAACACCATCTTCCTTTGCTTCCGTTGCTGACTTTGCTGTTCCTTCCTAGAAAAACAGCACAAAACAAAAACCCAACTTCAGAAAAATATCACATTAATTCATTTGGTCACACACTCACCCACTCAGAAAGACAGGCACATCCTGTATCTGTCAAGTCATAGCCACGATCCGGGGCAGAGCTGGAAACAGAAATAAAAGACAGAGTCTCTTCTATATGCTAGTAGCGGTAGAGATGCATGAAAACAGGTAAGGACAGAAAAATACCATCCACTAGTTCTGCAAGGGAAGTGAATAACGTACAGTGAAGGCACAAAGGAGGAAACACTTACATTTGGGAAGCTCAGCAAACACTGGGAAGATAGGGCTGTATCTTAAAAGACACACAAAGTGCACAGGGAGGGTGTGAAGGGCATTCTAGAAGGAGCAAAAGGATCAAGTATGAAATAACATAGTAAGTGACAACACCTATGCGATATGGCAAAACTGGAACAGAGTTCTTGGCAATGGGATAGATAGAGATTACTGGAACATGAGGACGAAACAAAAAAAAAGGGGGGGGAGCAGTGTTATGCTAGAACATGAATTTTCTCCTTCAGATAATGGGGATCCATTGAATAAGCAGAAGAATGACACTGTCACAAGTATATTTTAGAAAGGTCACTCTGGAAGCAATGTAGGAGGAATGTCAAGGAAGCAAAACCAGAAGAGTACTGCAAAATTATAGGTGAGAGACTGAATTACAGGACTAACATATGAAAAATGGTAAGCAGGTACAAACTATCGAATGTGGTGAGTGACAGCATGCGGTCATTTCAGGGAAGTTCGGAGTCCAGGACTTTTCCTGTTTCAGGGATGCTATTTATCAGACTAGGGAACACAAATGACAGAGCAGATTACAAAGAGTCAGGAAAGAGGAAAGGGAAAGCATCAGAAACAATGTCTTTAAACTAGGGCGTATTAAATTTAAAGTACCCAGGGGACGTAGGAAGAACATGTTAGGGCCGCCTGAATGCCTCAGTCAGTTAGCACCTGACTCTTGATTTTGGCTCCGGGCATGATCTCACAGTTCATGGGTTCAAGCCCCCCATCTGGTTCTGCGCTGACAGTGCAGGGTCTGCTTGGGATTTTCTCTCTCTCCCTCTGTCTCTCTGCCCCTCCCCACTGGTGCTCTCTCTGTCTCTCTCTCCAATTAATAAATGAATAAACTTTAAGAAAAGAAAAAGACAGAAAATTCAGATCAATACAGTCCAAGTAAGAAAAAAGCCCATCATAAATATCTATAAAACATATTAAACTGATATAATGCAAACCTACACAGAACTCTGAAGTTGTGAAAAGGAAAGTAAAAGGAGGCGGGAGGAGTTAAGATGGCAGAGGAGGGGGATCAGAATTTCCCTTGTCCCTCAAACACAGCAGTATTGAGGTCACAACACTCGGAATACCAGGAGTACAGGCTGCAGAGGGACAGAAAAATCTCCACAGGTGCAAACAGACAGCTTGGCGGGAGGACAGAAGGGTGTGTATGCGAATTGGGAGACATAAAATGGGCAGCACAGGCATGGAGTGGGGGAAGCCCTTTGGTGGAGAAACCAAAGGAAGATAGAGAGAGGGGCTGCGGGAAGTGCATTTGGATATGAGAAAGCCTGTCTGGACCACAGACCAAGGAGAGGTCCAGAGAGCCAGTTTCTACTTTGCAAAACAGCCTTAGAGGCTAAAAAACAGAATTTTCAAGGTTGCCAGACGTTCTCTAGAAAAGAGCTACCACCTCCCATGCCTGGTGGGGAGGGAGCCGCCCCTAGGCTTGGTAGCAATCTCAGGGCTACCCTGGGAGAGAACACCTTGAGTATGGTGGAAAGGGGAGGTATTGCCCTGCCCAAGGGAAAAAGACCCTGCAGGCACGAGCCAGAGGCCCTCTGTCCACTGCACAGAGTGGCGCTACTCCAGAACCAGGTCCGAGCAAAGCGGGATCCTACAGGGTTTTGAATCCCAACTCAGTGCTCAGGGAGCACAGGAGACTGTGCAGCAAGGCAAGCCAGCCCCCCAGGCTATTCCGTGAGGACGGCCTGAACAGTGAGTTTTGAGACACCTCGTGTGGGCAGGAGAGATTGGGGTGTCGCCATTTCTCTCCCCATGACCTACATCGTGGGGCATCAGGGAACGGACAGTGAGCCTCAGTGGAGGCAGGCCCATTACACCAAACCCTGCCTCTCTGTGCCTGGTAACTGCTTCTCTATGGGAGTGACACTGACACTGATGGGACCAGACAGCCCCTCCCCTATACCAGCACAGCCACCAGTCCCAGGCACCAACAGACAACTCTCCTCTGGTTTCGTATCTGAGTTTGTTTGTTTTCATTTGAATTATTGTTCTTTTCATCTTTTCTTTTTTAATGTTTATTTCTGTATTTTGAGAGAGAGAGTGAGTGATCAAGCAGGAGAGGTACAGAGAGAGGGAGAGAGAGACAGAATCCGAGCAGGATCCATGCTCTCACTGCAGAGGCTGGTGGGGGTATCGAACCCACCAACAGCGACAACATGACCTGAGCCAAATTCAAGAGTCAGACACTTCATCAAATGAGCCGCCCAGGCGCCCATCTTTTCTTTCCTTTTCTGTCCCTTTCTCCTCTTTTTCCCTTTTTTGTCTTTCTACTCTCCTCTTTCCTCTTCTCCCGTTGGAATCAGCCTAGTAGTCTCGAGTTGATTTTCAGTCAAAGCTAATTATATATATATTTTTTTCTCTTTGTTCCTCTGTTCTGATTGTTTGTTTGTTTGATCGGGCATTTTCTCCATACCTTTCCAGATCTCCTTCTTCCTTTTCCTCCTTCTCTTTCTGCATGAAGCCATAGAGCTCCTTTGAGTCACTGCCTGGTCTTTTTTTCCACTCCTGTCATTTCTCGCTTTGTTTGGGCTAAGGATTCTTCACCACCCTCTTCTCCTTTTTCCCAAGATTACATCAACAAACAAATCAAAGCACACCGGGTGGAAGGCCCAAACTACCACTCCAAGTAGTATGAGAAGCAAGCAAAGATGCACCAAAAGAGTGCACACAACACACTCCAAAAACACTCGTTCGACCGCCAGGTCCTGGACAGTGTATGACCCCTTTTTATTATAGTAGTACTCACAGGTGTGGGACACAGAACAAGCTATTACAACACATAAAGGACAAGAAACTAGCCAAAACGACAAAACGGAAGAATTCTCCTCAAAAACAATTCCAGGAAGAAAGGACAGCCAGAGAAGGGCTCAAAAGAGACAGAAACAATATATCTGATCAAGTTTTTGGAACTGTCACGTTGAATGCTGAAAACGAAATGTTGTCAAGGAGATACAAAATAAACGGGATGCAGTGACAGCAAGGATGGGAGAAGCAGAAGAGAGAATCGGTGAAACAGAAGATACAATTGTGGACAAAGAGGAAGCAGAGAAAGGAAAGAAAGGAAATTACTAGACCACGAGGCAGGTACTAGAGATCTAATTGACTCGGTGAGATGAAATAACAGCCACATCATAGGGGTCCCAGAAGAAGAAGAGTGAGAGAAAGGGGCAGAAGGTTTATTTGAACAACTTGTAGCTGAGAGCTTCCCTCATCTGGGGAAGGAAACAGGCATCCAAGTCCTGGCGGCACAGAGAATTCCCTTCCAAATCAACAAAACCAGGTCAACACCACGACATGTCATAGCGAAACTGGAAAAATACAAAGATCAAGAGAGAATTCTGAAAGCAGCTAGGGACAAACGGGGCTTAATCTGCAAGGGAAGACACATAAGGGTAGCAGCAGACCTGTCCAATGAAACTTGGCAGGGCAGAAGGGAGGGGTAGCAAACGGTCAGTGTGCTGAATGGGAACATATGCAGCGAAGAACGCTTTCCCCAGCAAGGCTGTCATATGAATAGAAAGAGAGAGAAAGGCTTCCCCAGACAAACAACACCTCATGGAGTTCATGACCACTAAACCAGCCCTGCAGGAGATCCTAAGGGGCGACTCTGTGAGTGGAAAGCAGCAGAGACGACAAAGGACCAGAGGCCTCACCAAAAGCATGAAACCTTCAGATAACACAATGACACTAAATCCATATCTTTAATCACTCTGAATGTCAATGGACTCAATGCCCCCATCAAAAGACACAGATAATCAGAATGGATAAGACACAAAACAAAACCAAAGAACAAGATCCATCTATATGCTGTCAACAAGACACTGATTTTAGACCCCAGGACACCTCCAGATTCAAAGTGAAGGTGTGGGGAACAACCTATCATGCTACTAGAAGTCAAAAGAAAGCTGGAGTCGCCATACTTCCACCAGACAGACTAGATTTTAAACCAAAGACGGTAGTAACAGATTCAGAAGGGCGTTTTATCATAATTAAGGGGTCTATCCATCAAGAGGACCTAACAATTGCAAACGTTTATGCCCCCAAAGTGAAACGCCCACATATATGAATCGATGAATCACAAACATGAATAAATGTATACATACAAATACCATGATTGTAGACGACTTTAAGACTCCACGCATGGCAATAGGCGGATCGTCAAGGCAGAATATCAGTAAGGAAACACAGATCCTATGTGTCACTGGACCAGATGTATTCAGATATACATACATATATATTGGCCTTAAGATATACATTTACATACACGGATATCAACACCGATATATTGAGATCTTTTCATCCAACAGCAGTAGAATGCACATTCTTCTTTTTTTTTTTTTTAATTTTTTTTTCAACGTTTTTTATTTATTTTTGGGACAGAGAGAGACAGAGCATGAACGGGGGAGGGGCAGAGAGAGAGGGAGACACAGAATCGGAAACAGGCTCCAGGCTCCGAGCCATCAGCCCAGAGCCTGACGCGGGGCTCAAACTCACGGACCGCTAGATCGTGACCTGGCTGAAGTCGGACGCTTCACCGACTGCGCCATCCAGGCGCCCCAGAATGCACATTCTTCTTAAGTGCACATAGAACATTCTCCAGTATAAGTGACATCCTGGGTCACAAAACAGCCCTCCACAAATATAAAAGGACTGAGATCGTACCTTGCATATTTTCAGATCACAACAACGAGCACTTGCTCATTCTTTCTCTCTCGCCCTCCCTTTCCAAGAGAAATACAAACATTACAAAAACATTTAGCTCACCTCCTTTCAAGAAAGAGAAGAAAAGAACAATAAACCTTGTGGGGCAATGAGTCATGGATGAAAACCACACACAGACAGAATTCCATAACCAATATGTTGACAATGGAGTTGACAGAAAGTGATGTACTAAGAGAACAGACACTAAAGAAATGTTTTCTGCAAGGAAATATTAGGGTAGGGGTAAACCATTAAAAAAGAGCATGGTGGGGGGGGGACACGTCGGTGGCTCAGTCAGTTCAGCTTCCAACTTCAGCTCATGAGTCATGATCTCACGGTTTGTGGGTGTGAGACCTTCATTGAGCTCTGTGTTGACAGCTCGGAGCCTGGAGCCTGCTTTGGATTCTGTGTCTCCCTCTGTCTCTGCCCCTACCCCACTTGCTCTCTCTCTCTCTCTCTCTCTCTCTCTCTCTCTCCAATATAAATAAACTTTTAAAAAATAAAAATTACATTAAAAAGTATGGGGGGATAAGAGGAAAAAAGGAAACAATAGAAGACACGACCAATCAATCAAGCATGAGCTTAAGACAAGGAAGAAAAGGAGAAAGGTGAGTAAAATAAGGTAAGTGGAAACAACATACATTTTTCAGCAGGTACATAAGTAGGATTGGGAATATAATATGAACAATAGTCTCTTTGAAAGCTTTTCAAGATATATATATATATATATATATATATATATATATATATATATATATATATATAATCTATACGTAAAACAGAGGCTTTGATTCACAGTATATCCCTAATAATACTGACTTTTATCACTCTACAGTTATCTGGTTATAAATACTGTAATATTTAAGTTTTGTCACTATAAATTGTTCAATTACTGGCATCTATTGCTTCCTAAAAGCTATAAATTATTACTAGACTAACGAAAAAACAGAAAAAGAAAGGTTTCTAACACATCAACTGTCACTATGGAGAAAGAATTGGGAATGAGAATTCTAGAAAGAAATGTGAACCTTCAAAAGATGTATGTAATGGGACACAGATGGGGTTAAAAAAAAACAAAGACTGAGGAATTTTTATTTGCAATTCTAAGCTCACAATGGGAGGATACTAAAAATATACGGTAATCTTCTTTCGTATGTAACTCCTGATTTCCTCAATAGAATTCATTTGCGTTTATACGTATGAAACACCAAAACAGAAGATAAACTGACCTTACTTTTTAAATTCACATATTTAATTGTGCCATATCATGCGTATTTCATTACTTTTCAAATTCCATTCTACGGAATTCCATTTCCCTACTCCTTTATTCACATTCAACAACTATGACATTGCTTCTTACAAGCAAGACTTCATTCTAGGAGCTCCAGGAGTCAAACAAGTGTGTTTCCTAACCTCCAGTAGCTTATAATGATTTAGGGGCTTTGAAATGAATATTTAACTAAATATCAGATGTCTGAAACTTAAATTTTAGAATCTGACACAACGATTAGGAGGAGATATTTTTAAAAGCTAGAATATCAAAGATTTCTGAAATTAGAAATTTGACAACTTGGCTAAGAAGAGCCTCTGCTCATAGAGCTACTCTTCTCAGCAAAATACGTATTCTTCAGGGAGATGCACAATTTTAACTTAAATACAGGGAAACACCTTTGTAAGGTAAATGTTGAGAAATAATGTAAACATCTAAGTTTCTACATTTTCTAATATTATTTTAGACTAAATGTAGAACAAAGGATACAGACAAAGGGAAATCCTGTATCTCTCTCTCAAAATAAAAATTGCCCGGGGCGGGGGCAACCTACAATAGATAATTAGATCCAATAAGATTTCATTAGGCTTCAGTATTATCAGTCATGTTAGTATCACAGTAAGAATCCTTATCCTTAACCAAATGTCATGTTTCCTCCATTATGGGAAAGCTTTGCCCAATATAATTTGACGGTCATTATATATTTTCCAGCCCATTCTTTTCTCAGCCTCCACCTCTAGGAATTACCAAAGTAAAAAAAACAAAACAAAAAATTCAACGTGTCATGTATCTGTCAAGGGGTTTGTTCTTGCTAAATTTCCATTACACACATAAAATGATAATGCACAGGCTACTCTTAAATTTTCCGAGTAAATAAGGGAGAAAACTAAATTCAGAGCAGGAAAGTGACTTTCACAGGAGGGTACTTTACCTTGGTACCGAAATCTAAGTCTTGGCTAGCTGATGTAGGCCATGAATCATCAGGACCAGGTTTGTCAGAAAGCCTTTAGAGCAAAAATATACAACAAAAACATGTTCATTTTTTTAAAAACAAAATTTTCAAAAATTATGGGAAAGGTCAGCTATCTGTTTATTCAACGAAGTTTCTTGTTATAATTAGAAGTTGGCCTCTGTTTTTTCTACTAAGTTTTATTTTAATTCCAGTAATAGTAACATCCAGTATTATATTAGTTTAAGTTGTACAATACAGCGATTCATCAACTCCATACTCACCCCGTGCTCATCATGACAAGGACACTCACTCCATCATCCCCATCACATCCTTCACCCCGCCCACCACTCACCTCCTCTCTGGGAACCATCTGTTTGTTCTCGGCAGTTAAGAGCCTGTTTCTTGGTTTGTGCCCCCCTTTTTTCTCCCTTTGCTCATTTGTTGTTTCTTAAGTGCTACATGAGTAAAATCATATGGTATTTGTCTTTCCCTGACTTTGCTTAACTTACTACTCTCAGGCTCCATCCAGGTGATTTCAAAAGGCAAGATTTCATCGTTTTATGGTTGAGTAATATTCCTGTGTGTGTGTGTGTGTGTGTGTGTGTGTGTGTGTGTGTATGGATATACATATACACACACGCACATACATATAGGACTTCCTTTTCATTCACTCATTTGTCAATGGACCCTTGTGCTGGCTATTGGAAATAATGCTGCAATAAACACAGGGGTGCGTGTGTCCTGTGGAATTCGTGTTTTTGTATTCTCTTGGGTAGTATCCAGTAGTGCAATTACGGGATCATAGGAGAGTTCTGTTTTTAATTTTTTGAGGAACCTCCATACTGTTTTCCACAGGGGCCGCACCCATTTGCATTTCCACCAACGGTGCAAGAGGTTTCCTTTGTCTCCACATCCTCGCAAACACTTGCTTCTTGTGGCTTGGAGTGTAGCCATTCTGACAGGTGTGACGTGGTATCTCGTTGTAGTTTGGGGAGCATCTTTTCATGTGTCTGTTGACCATCTGTATGTTGTCTTTGGAAAAGTGTCTGGTGATGTCTACTGCTCATTTGTAAACTGGGCTTTTTTGGAGGGGGGTGATGTTGACATGTATCATTTTTTTAGACATTGTGGATACACAGTGGACATTGTGGAATATTACACAGCTATAAAACAGAATGAGATCTTGCCATCTGCAACATCATGGATATACCTAGACGATATGAGGCTAAGTGAAATAAGTCAGAGAAAGACAAATCCTATATGATTTCACTTCTATGTAGAATCTAAAAAAGGGAACAAAAGAGCAAATAGAGAAAAAGCAGAAACAGACCCATAAATGCAGAGAATTGGCTGTTGCCAGAAGAGAGGGCTGGTGGGGGGTTGGACAAAGTGGGTGAAGGGGAGAGGGAAGTTCAGGGTTCCAGTTATAGAATGAATAAATCACAAGGCTCAAAGGTACAGCATAGGGAATCTAGTCAGTGGTATCGTAATAGCATCATACATTAACAGATGGGAGCTACGCTTATGGCGAGCATCGTGGAACATCCAGAGTTGTTGCATCACATATTACATTGTGTGTCAGGTAGACCTCCGTTTAAGTAAATATACCAAAGTTAATGTTTCTATGATATGAGTGGAAGTACTAACTAGAGATTAAAAGACAAAAACTTACCAAGGCCAACTCTTTTCCTCCACTGGTCTTGCCTTATTTAGGTCCATAATAACTAGCAAGACCTTCCAAGCCTTCAGGGGCATTCAGCTACCCAAGGAGAGAGACTGCGAACAAAATGGTCCTGGTAGTTGTGCCTCTATTTCTCTATATGCTGCCTGAATATTTTCTTCCCGATGAGCTCCCACTCCTACATCACTCTTCGACACGGTTCAGTGGCATTCTCCAACCTTTCAATCTTTAGCCTATGAAGGCACACACTCCTACAACAAGGATGGGCTCAAATGACCGAGGGTAGGAGCCATGTCCTGCTCCTGGAAAACAAGCTAATTGGGAGTCTCAGTCATCCGCACAGTCACCTCAACATAGGCATGTTATCACCTATCCAGATGAAGCTCCCTTACTGGTTTGACAAGTCAGTCCTACCCCTGCCCAGCCCTACAGGTACATGGGAAAGGCATCACAGATTTAGGAAAAGAGGTGGAGTGAGGAGACAGCTTGCCTTGGGCCATACATCTCTGTTGTTCAGAATCTCCACCACCCACCCCCAATTCCTTGAGAGGATCTAAGCCATCCTCCCTAAGTTGGGGTGGAAGTCGATGATATCATACTTCTATTTGCTGTAAACAGACTGTCCCAGCAGCGCAAATGATTTTTAATCTCTCTCATCAGAAAATCTGAGGTATGCTCACACCTTCAATGAAACCAACACACACAGGAGCAGAAACCTGGTCAGGACCCTCTTGAACTCTCTATTTGAATATGCCTTTCTAAACAACTCCCCGAATCCTGGGTCCTTCATTTCTGTCATTTACCTATATCTCACTGGGCAAAAACCCCCATATTCTGACATCTCTTCTAAAACTCTTATTCCCACCTAACTCAGTGTTGTTCTTCTTGAAACCCGGTCTCCTCTGCTAATTCGATGTTTACCCTCCTTCACTGTATTCATTAGACCCACTCCCCAGCTTTCTATTATTTAAATTTTGCCTGCAAGGTGAAGAAAAAAAAATGAAGAAAAGAAAGAAAGAAAGAAAGAAAGAAAGAAAGAAAGAAAGAAAGAAAGAAAGAAAGAAAGAAAAGAACCCAAATTGAAATCTCATTTCTGTCACTTATCATATCCAAATAGGTCACTTCAATCTCTTTTGAGTTTCAAATTCTCCATGGAAACAACCATTGGTCAAGGAGGTTAAATGTAGGTTGACGTACCAGAGGGTATTTTGATGAATCAATCTCTGAGGTTCCTTAAATCATGAGATTCTAAGTGCTTTTGCTTTGACCTCTGGAAAAATGGAGAGTCCTTCGCTGGCAGAAGTGGAAAAATGAATGGAAAAAAAAAAGGAATACCAAGAAAATCAGAGAGAAAGTAAAAAGGCAAAAACACAGTACAGAAAAGTCATGGGAAAAACATCTCAAAAAAAATAAAAGCTTCCTAGAACTAGTCAAGGGTACTAGCCCAAAGGGAAACCAGACTGGGAACTTAGGCAACAGAGAATCATATAGCAATATCCTCGAAAGAGAGGCTGAATTTAATTAACATAACATGGTCTACAACTAGATATCCTTCCCTTACAGAAAAATGATTTGTCTCAGAAGAGGAGATATCACCATATCTAAGGCGCTGCCTGAAGAGACCTTGCTTATTATGTGAAAGCTGTGACACCATGGCCACAGCTGACATCCACCCTAAAATCTCTGATGGCAAAAACATGGCAGTAGTTACCACTGCACTAATTATTTTGTTAGCACTAGTAGTCAAATATATAAGGGCAAATGCTTGGACTAACCTGGGTTCTTAAGAAAACCCTAAATTAGAGTTCCGACACCATTACCTTTGACATTCTGAGTTGATCTGCCCTAGGATCCGGATCTTCATCTCAGTGCTGCTGAGGAACCAAGGAATGGATGTGGAAGCTTCACGGGCTGATGGGCAAAGCCCCTCAGCTACCCATTAACTATGGAATCATGGGGCGAGTAATCAACTTCCCTAAACCACACTTGCCAAAGAAATAAAAAGTAGGCTACAATAACACAGCTACTTTGCAAAGCTATGCAATGACTATACAACTGAACGGATGTTACGCATAGGATATAGTGTCTAGTCCAGGGTAGAACACTCAACAACTGCTTTTGTTCTCCGCATTCCCTTAAGAAACACATCATTTTCAGTTCATTCATTTCCTTTCCTTTCCTTTCCTTTTCCTTTTCGTTTCATTTCATTCCTTTATACTTTCAGAGTGAGTGCACACAGAAAGAGGGAAAGATATCCCACGGAGCCTGTCCGCGCAAAACCCGACGTGGGGCTTGAACTCACAAACCTGAGGTGAAATCAAGAGTCACACACTTAACCGACTGAGCCACCCAGGTGCCCCAACAAGTGTCATTTTTACAAATCCATACAAATCCTACCTGGTTATAGAGTCTTCCTCAGCATTCTTATCTGTTCCTAAAGAAGAAAGCAAAATACATGTTAAATCAACAGAATTCCCCCGCC
This sequence comes from Neofelis nebulosa, assembly GCF_028018385.1. NCBI lineage: Eukaryota > Metazoa > Chordata > Mammalia > Carnivora > Felidae > Neofelis > Neofelis nebulosa. Next base: position 6,307,350 of record NC_080796.1, on the reverse strand, counting down.
TTCAGTAGAGACTGTTCAGTTTTAGGATGAAACACCCCCTCACAAAGTGGGCTCTATAGCTATTGTCCTTTGCAGCATGTCCAAACCACAGCAAACAGACTCTCCCTGGCCTTATTTCCAATGGCAAAGTAAGAAGGAAAGATTGCCATTCCAGTTAGGTAAAGTTCTAACCTCTTGAGACTGTCTCTTTCCATTGCTAGAGAGTCTATCTCCACCCACCGCACATCACAGAGGAGGATGCTCCCAATGTGAGTGCTATGTAGTGGTTCATGATGTCATTTTTCTCAACCCTCCCCATTAGGTGACACACATCTAGAGCAATCATGCTTTTTTTCATGGAAGGCATAGGTCATCAGATCCTCTCCTGATGAGCAACAAAACAAAACAAAGGGCAAAGAATGTCTTGAATGCCTACCTTCAATTACCAGGGAATTTTAACTTTCTAAACATTCAAAGATATCCACTGTATGATTCTAACTATATGACACTCTGGAAAGAGCAAGGCTATGGAGGTAAGGGTTGGGGTGAATGGAGGGATAAAGGGGCACAGCACAGAAGACTTTTAAGACAGTGAAACTCTTTCACACGATACCACAAAGGTGGATTCACATCATTACACATTTGCTAAAACTCACAGAATGTGTAACACCAAGGATGACCACTAATGCAAATTAGAGATTTTGCCTGAAAATGATGAGTTAGTGTCCATATAAAATGCACGACTGTTCTCAGGGTGCCTGGGTGGCTCAGTGGGTTCAGCGTCCAAGTCTGGATCTGAGCTCAGGTCATGATCTCACAGTTCATGGGATCAAGGCCTGCATCAGGCTCTGTGCTGACACCACAGGATTCTTTCTCCCCTCTCCCTCTGCCCTTTTGCTGCTCACACACATGCATGCTCTCTCGCTCAAAACTAAACCAAGGAACTGAAAAACATATACTACGAAAAATGGACCACTGTCGTGCAAGATGTTGACAACAGGGGAGGCTAGGTGTGTACGGGGGTATGGTATATGGAGACTCTCTGTACTTTCTATTATATTTTGCTGTGAACTTAAAACTTGTGTAAAAAATAAGGCTTATTAAATGTATAGAACAACACCAACAACAAGACATGGTATCCACTGAAGCTACTCTTAGCATATATTAACGCATGATACAGTCACCTTGAAAATGAAGATAGAGATCAAAGTAACACAGTAGGGGGACTGTCTCCCATATGGAAGTATATGAAAATACATAAAGCAAAATGCAAAAATACAAAAGTTATTTGTATACTTAGGCAAGAAAACATTTGGTGAATATGATCAAATATCTTATAACTATAAACAGGGATTCAGCATATAGGAATCAAACCTGGGTTTTCCATATAATTACGAGATTTCATTCTAATTTTAAATCAAAAATCATTATGTTGATCATATCTAAGAATCATAATGAAAGCTTAGCCACATAAAAAAAGATTATAATGAACTAATATTGCCCTAGTAATTTTTGTGCAAATACCTACCTCATATGGATGATGAAACTGAAACCAGTACCATGGTAACCATCATATTACTTGCTAGCAAAATAAAATCTTAAGACAGCACCAAAAATTAACTCAGGGCTATAATTCCTATGCAGAACAGGTTTCATCCAGCGGGCCAAAGATGGCTACCCTCCGAACATCCTACTTGAATGACTGGCCCTTGGTGGTTCCCTGGGATCTTGGATCTCAGGAGGGTTCCCACCATTCCCTAGCTGGTTAAGAGTCGCTCACTCTGCCTAAGTGCTGGTACAATCAATGTGCTTCAGGCCGTACACTTGATTTCCTTCTGGAAACCTGGAATTTGGGGATATGTAAGGAGAAGATGCCTATGTGATTAGCATTTGATGAAACCTCGGGCACTGAGTATCCATAAGCCTCGTACTGTCAGACAACATTTCACTTGTGCTGCCCTAATTGCATGCTGGAGGAATTCACATCCTGCTAACTCCATAGAGAAAGGGTTCCTGGAAGCCTGCGCTTGGTCTCCTCTGGCCTTCACCCCATGCACCTTTCCTCTGTGGTGATTGGCCTTTCAGCCTGTCCCCGTACCAAACCACAGGCACGAGTACAAGTATATGCTGAGTCCTGTGAGCTCTTCTAGTCAATAATCAAATCTGGGTGTCGTTAGGGTGCTTCCAACACAACTGTGTTATATGAAATTTTTATTATTTGGGTTGATGTCTTACACGTGGTTACAGTCAGAAGGTTATGTCACAGAACACTTTTCCCGGAAACTCTTTTTCTTGGGATTCGTTGAAAATTCCTACATTCCTATATACCCATTTGAAGAAAGGTTTCAAAGGAATAGATGAAATCATGTCAGAAAGTGTGAAACAAGCAACAATCCTATTTTACTCAGAAAAAAAACAAAAGAGAATCCTGGTGGTTGCCACTATGTTCTACCATATACAAGTTCCTCTCAAATATGAAAAATCAGTTAATCTTCTCCCACTAACTAGGTCTTAGTTCATTTTTTCTGGCAGATTGGAATCAAGAGAAGTAACAGGGATTGTTCTAGAAAAAAACAGAACTATCAGACCCAGTATAACAACATACTACTGATTATAGTGTTTTGCTTGTTTGTTTCTTTTCCTTAATTTCTTAGAAAATTAAAAATATAGTTCACCTATTAAAGGCAGTTATTGCCAAAATAATCAGAAGTCATAATTACTGTGTCCTCATTCCTGCTGCTCTCCTCTGTTCATCTGATAAAGTTCTACTCATTCTTCACGTCCAATTTAAATGCCTGCACACCACCTGGAAACCTCTGAATCTTCTGAGAGTTCTCTCTCACCCCCTAACTTTTGATATTCAGGAATCACAAATTCATATTAACTATACTGTTTCGGTCTCTGCTTTATCTTTCCCCTGCCAGTGCCGTAGTCAAACATGAGTTCTTAACTGATAATTTTCGCAGGGAAAAAAAAAGCCACCAAATATTATTGGTATTTCTTAAATGATTAAAAAAAGTTAACCAAAACAAATGAGAAAGACACAAGGCCCAGAAACAAAAATTAACGGAGTAAATTGAACCCCCTGACGTTTTCAATCTACACAGCTGAAAGTTTCATAATGGACTAATACTAGGCTAAGAAAACAGGAGCTTCCTCTGCCTCCCAGTCTCTATATGTGGTTTCCTATAAGCGATCCTCCATATGAGGCTTCAGCAAACTACGGCCACAGGCCAAATCCAACCTGCCATCTGGTTCTGTAAACAGTGTTTTCTTGGGGCATAGTCCCATGTCTTCACTTACATATTGCTATGGCTGCTTTCACACTACAAGGGCAGAGCTGAGAGACCACATCACCTAAAATATTCACTGGCTCTTTAGGAAAAAGGCTTGGTGATCTGTATTTTATGCATCAACCAGAGTGTCCTAACTCAAATCTAATCTTATTAGTCTTCTGCTTCAAATTCTCCAAAATCCCTGCATCAAATACTGCTGGCTCCCTCCTTCTAAGAGCCATTCCGTATTCTTCATTCTCGCTGGAGAATCACAACTTTATTTGGATATTTATTGTCTCCATACACAGAGAAGGTGGCCTCACCCTGGCTTCAAAAAGAGAAAGGATTATTCTAAGCTAATCACAGTACCTGATTTACCAGGGACCCGTTGAGGAATGAGTGTGTGACCTAACCTAGTCTTTAAAATGTTAGAGGAAGTCTACTGCAAGCCTCTTCCTAGTGAAAAGAAACACCTAAAGAAAAGCAGTCTTTCCCACCCACTGGGTGTTCCCCTGAGAATATGATACCTGGAACCGTTGCTAATTAGCCACCCCAGAAAGGAGAAATAAAAATACCACCAACTCCAAAACTGAACAAGAGACGACTGGCATCCTGATGACATCACTGAACCATCAAAACATTTCTGGTTCCTACTGCTTTAGTCACTGATAGAAGTCACCTATTATTTGCCGCTAAAAGCATTCTACCGAAGAAATTTCCCAAGGCCTATCGGGTAAGATCTACTCCTTTCTATAGCACTAACAAACTTCCATAAGCTTGTCTTACCTAGGTACTCACCTCATTCCCAACCACTGCCATAGCACACGTTTTCTACCAGCAAAACCCAGCTGCTCCTAAATCCTGCTAAGTTCACTCGTACACCTTCGCCTCTGCACTGCTGTGTACTCCACCAAACACGTAATCGTGATAGTTTACAAACACTGTCAAACACACCAATGTTGGTCCTTCTGCCTCTCTACCTGGCAAACTGAACTACTCACTCTGCACGCTTACCGTAGGTTCTACCCAGTCTTTGAAAACTCGGATTCCTCACCGGGAACTTACGGTAACTGGAACAAATGCCAATACAAAGTAACAATGATAATTATAAGCTCTACGAGACTCTGGCACCTAGAAAGCACTAAATAGAGTAAATAATACAAAGGACAGTGGTAACAACAAACTCCTGGGGTGCAGAGACTGGTTTTGGAACGTTTGTATTCTACAACAACAGGATAACACTTAGTAGCTAACAGGCACTTAAGAGTTACTTGTGAAGTGAACAAATGGCCATGAATAAAAATGAATTCCTTTGAAAATTATTTTTAAAAACCACAGAAAGTTTCCTGTTTCAAAAACCCCAGGGACAGCTCTATTCTGTTATGAGCACCTTAATGATCCAAACACTGTCTGCTCGATCTCTGTCTTTCCTGTAACTTCCAAAACTAACTTACAGAAGGTCTTTGGTAACAGCCTACCAAGTTAAAGCTTTCTTCCTACTTTTCAGATGGTACAGTGCACTAGTGTCTGGCTTCGGCTCAGGTCATGATCTCACGGTTTCTGGGTTTGAGCCCCGCATCGGGCTCTGTGCTGACAGCTTAGAGCCTGGAGCCTGCTTCGAATTCGGGGTCTCCCTCTCTCTCTGCTCCTCCCCCACTCCTGCTCTGTCTCTCCTTCTCCTTCAAAAATAAATAAAAACAGTACAACATTTTTTAAATAGAAAAAATTAAAAAGCAACTGACTGTTACGCCAACAGTTCCAGAAAGAAGGGTGGGAGGTGTCTCTGGGAAAGGCTGTGACAGGCAGGGATGTGGCTCCTCTGAACCCAGAAAATGGGGAGAAGGAAGAGTTGACTTGACTCCCCGATTTCTAGGCAAAGAGCTTCCCTATGCCACTCCACTGGAGCCTGGCTCTCTGATACTGGGGGGGAGATGTTCCCCAAAGAGGTGGGCAGAGAAAGGGAAGGAGAGAGGAAGTCGGCTTTGGTGGGACATGGGCTTGTGGCCATGCCCTCAGGGGGCACCCGGGCTGAACAAAGGGCTGACAAACAGAAGACCTGAACTTGTCCTTTACTTGTTCTCTGCCCTTGGGACATCATTTATTCTCTCTGGGCCAGTTTTCACATCCGTGCGATGGAAATCATCCACCACCCGTGCTGACATTGCAGTGCTGCGGACACGTGGATGGACACGTTTGGGTTATGAGAGGTAAAAACCTGGCTCTGTGCCAGACAGACCTGGGGGTGAAGTCCCTGGCTCTGCACCCTGTCGGCCGTATGCTCTTGAGCAACTCACGCCTCCCCTCCAAGCTCGGTTTCTCTGTCTCTAAAGTGGGGACAGTTGCACTCACCTCAGAAAGTTACCTGTCCACACAAGGTACGGCACAGAGTAGCCTCCAGTAAATGGAAGTTCTGATTCCTGAAACGATGTGCCCCAAGAAAGACAGAATTCAGAATCAGCCACCAACTCACTACTGTAAGCCGTGCCTTCTGACTGCAGATCCGGAGTGAATGGGCGCTAGAGGCCTTTTGCCCAAATCTGCGAGGTTCTGTCCCTGCCCCCCTGAGGCACCAAGGGGGATGCCACACAGTCTCTCTGATCAGGCGATGGCCTTGGCCTCCTGTCAGGCAGAAAGCTCATTCCATGCCCCAAACTCGGCTGCTCCCAGGAGAGAGGATGCACGCCCACACCTCTGGTCACCAGGGGCAAAGTATACCCACCCCACCACCCCACCCCCCCTCCCCGCGGCCAATAATCCAAACTAGACTGACATGGGTGGGACCTCCAAGGACGCTCCTTCTCCACATGTGGAAACTGAGTCCTTGAGAGGGGAAAGGACTTGTCCAGGGCATCGAGGGAGCTGCTGGCAGAGCTGGGACCAGGGTCCCAGCTGGAGCCCTGCCCAGAGGCAGATGCCTTGTTCACACATTCTTCTGCCTGTGGCCCCCACTCCCAGTTGAACAGCCAACCATTTCCTTGAAAACACAGCCATTCCAGTTGCAAACATCTGGAGAGCACATATTACAACCAGGTTTGGTTAAACAATGAGCAAAGAGTCTGCAGGTTTTTAACCTGAAGGCTTTTCGGGGAGGTGCTAGAGACACCCTCCCCTAACATAGTCATCAGAATATTGTAGGTCTGAATGTTTTGTTGGAAGGTGGTCTATCTACACAGAGCTTTCTTCAGGTCCCCACAGGGCCTCTAAGAGGGCTAAACTGGAAACATCTGGGCCTTTCTGAGGAATTCCACACATCCCACCTTATTCCGAAATGCGAGAATGAGGGGTGCCTGGGTGGCTCAGTCGGTTAAGCGTCCGACTTTGGCTCAGGTCATGATCTCGCGGTCTGTGAGTTCCAGCCCCGCGTCGGGCTCTGTGCTGACAGCTCACAGCCTGGAGCCTGCTTGGGATTCTGTGTCTCCCTCTCTCTCTGACCCTCCCCCATTCATGCTCTCTCTCTGTCTCAAAAATACATACACGTTAAAAAAACAAAACAAAAAAAAAAGAAGAAGAAACGCTATAATGTACAGTCAGCCCTGGAGCTGATTCTTTCAACAACGCGGGACGCGCCACACCTAGAGACCTACACGCAGACACATATGCCCGAGCTTTCTGCGCAGGGAGGGGCAGCAACCGGTCCCGGCTTCAAGGCTGTCCTTTGGTGGCTGTCTGCCACCAGGCGGGGAGGGGCTTCTTGGTGCTCAGTGATGACACCAGAGGCGGACACCCTCAACACACATCCACAGGCGCAGAAATGAGGCCAGCCCCCAAGGGCTGCGGGCATTTGTGGTCTCAGGCTGAGGACTCAGGATACAGGGCTGGGGCAGCTCAGCAGTGGCAGGGTCCCAGGATGTGAAGTCACGTAAGGAAGGCAACAGACTCACACACAATCACACGTACACGGTCACGGCCTCTCCCATGTACACAGAGACTCATGCATCACACAGATGCACCTCATACTCGCGGAAACACGTAAACACACAGACCCGTGTACACGCAATAAGAAGATGTACTTGGATATCTCCAGACCGATGCACAGACATTCTCAGAGGCACACACTCACAGCCACATGTCCTCGCCCACACAGGCGTGTGCATGCTTTACACACACGCACACACACGGTCCAAGCATCTAAATGCTTCCCAGGAACCAACCACTATGGATTCTCCCCTCTGCGGGCAGTCCAGGGCTAGAAGCTAAAGGCTGGACTGGGTTCCCAGTTGGCCCCAAGGAGAGGGAAGGGGCAGAGGGACAGCTGAACCTTGCTTGCTTCTCACTCTACTGCATGTGGGGGTGGGGTAGGGGCTAAGGGACACCCAGCTGCCAAAACAGCAGGGGACGAGCCCACAAATGGAGTAACCCACTTGCCAGGGGCTTTCAGGGATGGGGGCGGGGGGAGTCTCTTGGTTCCTGGGGGTGGCTCCAAGCATTGAGAATATGTGGGAAAGGGCAGATCTGGGATGAGGGGCATTTTTCCAGTGAACCTTTCCCCCCTTCCGAAGTCTGGTCTCCCTTCTGCAGCTCCATTCAGCCCCCCACCACCCAATACGCCCAGTCAGAACCCCCAGGCGCTGGCCTCACCTGACTGAGACCCAACCACAAGAGGAGGTCCTACCCACACATATCCAGGGGTGCCCCACACGCGGGGGGCCCTCCCGCTGCACCCGCCCCTGCACGCAGCATAAAAACATCCAGAGTCCCCCTATACCCCCACCCCCAAACTCGGCCGCCTTCAGTTCCGCGGGAGGTACATACCCAGCCAGGTGAGCCCCAAACCGGAAATGGCCGTCCCGCCGCCGAAACCGGCTACCTCTCCTTCCAGACCCTTCCCCGGGGGGCTTGGAAGCCCCCTCCCCCAGGATCGCGCCCCGAGCCCCCGCCCCCGCCCCCGGCACCCACCTCCTTCTTGACGGTGCGCAGCAGCCTCCGTCGAGTGTCGGCCTGTGGGACGAGACGAGGGGGCACACGGTCAGCCGAGCGCTGGGGACGGGGCCGGGGCTGCCGTCCCGCCGCCCGCTCGCCCTGCGCCCGCTTAGCTGCGGCGCCGGAGGCCATGGCCGCTCGCGCTGCGTTCCAAGCCCAGGCGGCGGCGGTGCCGGCTCTCTGGCTGCGAGGCTTCAGCCGCGTTGGGGCGGGGCCGAGCGCCCGGTTACGTCAGGCCGCGCCGCGCCGCCGCCCGCGCGGAGGGGGGGGAGGAGGAGGGGGGGGAGGAGGAGGGGGGGGAGGAGGAGGGGGGGGAGGAGGAGGGGGGGGAGGAGGAGGAGGGGGGAGGAGGAGGAGGGGGGAGGAGGAGGGGGGGAGGAGGAGGAGGGGGGAGGAGCGGGGAGGAGGAGGGGGCAGGAGGAGGGGGGGAGGAGGAGGGGGAGGGAGAAAGAGGAGAGAGGAGGAGGAGGAGCCGCCGCCGCCGCCGCCGCCGCCGCCGCCGCCGCCGCCCGCGCCGCGCCGCCAGTGAGGAGGAGGAAGAGGAGGAGGAGCCGCCGCCCGCGCCGCGCCGCCAGTGAGGAGGAGGAAGAGGAGGAGGAGGAGGAGCCGCCGCCGCCCGCGCCGCGCCGCGCCGCCAGTGAGGAGGAGGAAGAGGAGGAGGAGGAGGAGCCGCCGCCGCCGCCGCCGCCGCCGCCCGCGCCGCGCCGCCAGTGAGGAGGAGGAAGAGGAGGAGGAGCCGCCGCCCGCGCCGCGCCGCCAGTGAGGAGGAGGAAGAGGAGGAGGAGGAGGAGCCGCCGCCGCCCGCGCCGCGCCGCGCCGCCAGTGAGGAGGAGGAAGAGGAGGAGGAGGAGGAGCCGCCGCCGCCGCCGCCACGCAGCCTGGCCCCTGGCGGGAAGGTCCTCGGGGCGACGCACGCTCTGGGCCCCTACCACCCGCAGCCCCGCCTCCGCGGGAAGCCCCGCCTCCCACGCCCGGCGGCCCAGCTACCACTCCCCCTCCTTTGGGCAGGGCGGAAATGTATCCTTCATTCCTGGAGCAGCTCCTGGCCGGGCTGCAGGGAAGTGGCCTGAGGCGGTGGAGCCTGTTACGGACACGCTCCAAGCCCCATGGTTCCCATCTTTAAATTGGATGTAATAGGGGCGCCTGGGTGGCTCAGTCGGTTGAGTGTCCGACTTCGGCTCAGGTCATGATCTCATGGTTCGCGGGTTCGAGCCCCGCGTCGGGCTCTGTGCTGACTGCTGAGAGCCTGGAGCCTGTTTCCGATTCTGTCTCCCTCTGCCTCTGCCCCGACTCCACTCGTGCTTTGTCTGTCTCTAAAATAAACAAACATTAAAATATATGTGTACGTATAAAATGGATGTAATAGGACCGCCTCTTCGGAACGATACCAGACATAAACGAGATAGTGAATATAAAGCACTTAACAGAGACCTAGGAAAAAACACCAGCAACCATAAAAGCTGCCATCATCATCATCATCATCATCATCATTGGGTCTTCCAAGATACAGTGGCTCTCCACCCAGACTGGCCAGGCCTTACGTGGCTCCCTCCCCCACACGCAGGTCACTGCGAGAGTGGCAGAGAGGGATCCTTCCAGGACCCCAATAGGGCACTTGTCTGCCAGGAGTGAGTCAGCCAAGACCCTTTGCGACCAACGCTCGTTCCACCAAGTTCCTGACCGCGTCCACCCAGACGGCAACTCGGGTTTACAAACGTTTATTGACACCTACCACATGCCAGGTTACTGTACTGAGGATACGGAAGTGAGCAAGATGGGCAAAAGCCTGCCCTCACAGGGCGTGGGAGGTAGACAGAAAAATAAATAAGCAGATGATGTGGTATGTTGGAAGTTTCTGGAGAAAACTGAAGTAGGCGAAGGAGACAGGTGTATTTTTGAAGTAGGGTGCTTGAGGGAGGCCCCGTGAGGAGATGCCATTGAGCAAAGAAGAGAAGAGTAGATTGGGGGATTTCTGGAGGAAGAGCATTCCAGGCAAAGGGAACAGCAAGTGCAAAGGCCCTGAGGTAGGAGGGTGCCGCTGGGTGGGACAAATAGCTAGGAGGCCAGTGGGGCTGGAGTGGCATGAACAAGAAGGACTGGCAGTCTTCCAAGGTCCTGTTAAGGCCTTGAAGTCCACTTAAAGGACTTGCATCCTGCCCTCAAGAGCCCCCCGGGTTTCAGCCCTCCGGTCACTAGGACTGGGGACAGCTCAGAGCAGCCCTCTTGCTGAGGAGATTCAGAGTCCCTTGTCTCCATTTGTCAGTGCCATAAGCCAGGGAAGATGATTTTCACTAGCCTAGGGAAAAGAAAAGAAGCTGGAAGGATAATGGGCATTCCCAGAGTCCAAGGGGGGCCTGGAGGACTGGGCTGAAAGCAAGGTAGCTCCAGAAAGAGAGACCCTTGGGAATAGTCGCCTGGCAAGGACAGAGTGGTTAGGGTGCCACCACTCAGGTGGAAGGAGCTCCAGGGGTTGGAGGTTCCCGTTCCAAGGAGGGAGCATCCTACTGGCCTGGCCTGAGACCTACGCCTGCTTCTTGCTGGGCAAGGGGAGTCTCAGCCACAATCCCACCACCCCACTATCTCCAGTGAGAGTCCCTGGGGAGCCCAGAGAATGTGAAATGGTTGCTTGGTAGCCAAACCCCCCCCCATATACTAGAACCATATATTGAGGACCCGCTGTGTGCCAGCCACTGCATTAAGGGCTTTAGAGTTTGGGTTGCCTGCTTTCAACACAACACGGACATGAGCCCAAGCTTCACTTTTGGCCTCTTAATACTATCTTCTTCAATATATTACATTGTGAAAGGTGAAATGAAAGAGTCACTTATGTCAACAGGTTTTCAAATGGAGCCAGAGGCCAGTAAGGAGATGGGCCTTATGCACATCCTCACCGGTAGGAGAACCACAAGTGTTGGAACCGGGCCAAACTGCATGTCTTCCAGGGCCTCTGCCCAAACACCCGCAGCTTGCTATAGTGAGAGACCCCGCTTAGTGATAGCCTTAGAAACCAGGTACGGTCACCAAATTTATTCTCCTGCCACCAACACCAATCTTGGTCATCAGAATTCTTAGTAAATGACATATACAAGCATTCCCTTTTGTCTTCAAAAACCTCTTACTTTTCTTCCCTGGATGGGGGTGGGGAGGGTAGAGGCACTCTTTTGGTTGCTGCCCACATGTGTCTTTCCCAAACTGCAATTCTGAGACCCCAGATAAATAACTTTGTTTTTATTTCAGCTCTGCCTCTTCTCTCAGTTGACAGATTACATCCTGCATCGCTAAGTAGGAATGCACAAATCCTTTCTTCACAGCTTCTAGGCCTCTTAATTTTGATACAGTTTGAAACCTGTGGGGGTGGTGGGCGGAGGAATTCAAGCGCAGCACAAAGCATCTTGGTATATTGATCAACTGAATTCATCAGTTGTTAACTGCGATTCATCAACTGTTAACATTTGCTGCCTTAACTTTATGTTCTCTGTCTCCCTCTCTTTACAACAAATTGCACACATTGATTGTATACATCTCGATGACTTTTCTCCTATGCACTCCCCTGTAACACCATCACTATAACCAAGGTACTAAACATACCCATCACCTCCAGAAATGGATGTGTGTTCTTTCGTGGTTGTTTATTTCTTTGGGTAGGAACGTGTAGCATGTGATCTATCTCCTGGCAGCAGAGGCGTGGGAACAAGGTGTGGGAGGGAAACATGAAGGAAGCAGAGAGGGAGCAATTGATGTGATTTTATGCAAGGTGGTGTAGACAGCCATCCCTTTTACCCAGGTTTCTCCATTACTTTGCAGAGGCCTGCTAATTATTCCTCTTCTCCTCCTTTCCCTCTCTGTGATCATTTCTTCATCATCTTTGCACAGATTCTCGGCGCTTTCTTTTTGTCTTAATTAGGCTTCTTGGTGGTTTGGCCGCTTAGCTGCTATCTTGATTTCTTAAAGAACCACCTTAGTTTTTTCGCCTTCCATTTTGTCAGCCTCTTCCATTAGGTTTATTTTGGTGTGTGATTGTGTTTTCTCATTTCAGGTGTAAATAAATCCATACATACATAAGTTCATGCAAGAATGTGTGTGTAGATCCAGTATATGTACCAACTGTATATCCAAATTGCATTTAGTTGTCTACTGCTTTTTGACTGTGTATCCCCAGTTTTCTGACTAAAATACCACCTTCTCTCCCACTGCCCTCCACTCCTTTTTTTTTTTTTTTTTTTTTTTTTTTGCCCAGAAAGAACACTGGCAGATTCCTGCATGTCATCAGGAAGGTAATGATAATCAGATCAACTCTGTGGCAATTGGGGTTGTCTATAAGAGTTATAAGTCAGGGGCGCCTGGGTGGCTCAGTCAGTTGAGCGTCCGACCACCAGCTCTTAGATGAACACTGGCAAGCCCATCCTCTGCCCAGTTGAATTGCCCATAATAACTGGGAGCCCATTGCTTTGCCTGAGCCCACCTATGCAGTAACTATTCAAGAGTTATGGGGGTCCCTGGGTGGCTCAGTTGGTTGAGCGTCCGACTTCAGCTCAGGTCATGATCTCGTGGTTCCTGAGTTCAAGCGCCACATCGAGCTCACTGCTGTCAGCGAGGAGCCTGCCTCAGATCGTCTAAGGATCTCTCTCTGCCCCTCCCCCACTTGCACTCTCCCAAAATTAAATATAAGGAAAAAAGAGTTTTGTATTCCAAGAGGACAGTGGAAAATCTCCCCTCTGATTCAAATGCTAGTGTAAGCAACTAAGCCCCCACACCAGACTCGAGTTTCTTTTTTTTTTTATTTTTTTATTAAAAAAAATTTTTTTTCAACGTTTTTTATTTATTTTTGGGAGAGAGAGAGACAGAGCATGAACGGGGGAGGGGCAGAGAGAGAGGGAGACACAGAATCGGAAGCAGGCTCCAGGCTCCGACCCATCAGCCCAGAGCCTGACGCGGGGCTCGAACTCATGGACCGCGAGATCGTGACCTGGCGGAAGTCGGACGCTTAACCGACTGCCCCACCCAGGCGCCCCAAGTTTCTTTTTTTTTTTTTTTAAGTTTATTTATTTATTTTGAGAGAGAGAGAGGGAGCTCTCCAAACTGTCATCACAGAGCCTGATGCGGGGCCCGAACCCACAAACCATGAGATCATGACCTGAGCTGCAGTCAGATGTTTAACTGACTGAGCCACCCAGACACCATGAGGCTGGAGTTCCTGAGAGAATTGTGTGCAGCTCTCTCAGATGACAGCTGCGTTTTTGGACTAGAATACTTCCTGATTCCAAGGATGGAGGCAACCCCTTAGGCATGCATGCTATTGGCATAAAGGACCTCACATTATATTGAGGCATAAAGACATTCTTAGGTCTCGAGTGCTATTGAAAGGTCATCCTAGAAATATCTGTGAGACAGAACACTCCATAAAATGACATATGCTAAGAGTGGGGGGTATTTCTGCGAGGATGCAAGCAGATCAAGTCTCTGCCTCGAGGACTGGTAGTAGGGCAACCTGAGCACCTGCCCCCATTGTAGAGCCAAATGTTCTGGACTTTGTATCCCCCCACTCCGCTGAACTAAAGCAAGAGGCTTAGCTCTCGGAGGGAGTTCTCACATGGCAGGACTTTCCTGACGTGGCTCCAGAAGCTACACCATGGCTCATGAAACACAACCAGGTTGTAATGTACTTGTCAAGGCCACCCCTCCTCACTGGCAATGACTTTCACCCACAGCCTCAGACTCTGAATCTGTCTCATGCTGGGAGGAAGTGTGTGTCCTGGGGGGTATCCTTCATCTCAAACCAGCTGCACTGCACATAAACACTGGGAAAGGCAGCACAGTGGGATCCTCCTTCCCATGAGATCATGTGACCACAGACCACGGATCTGTAGGCATCTTGATTGGTGATGTTCAAAATCAAATTCATGGGGAGCACTGTGTGATGTACGGGATTGCTGAATCATCATGTCGTATACCTGAAACTAATACAACATTGTATGCCGACTCTACCTCAATTTAAAATTTTTTTTAACGTTTATTTATTTTTGAGACAGAGAGAGACAGGGCATGAATGGGGGAGGGGCAGAGAGAGAGGGAGACACAGAACTGGAAGCAGGCTCCAGGCGCTGAGCCATCAGCCCAGATCGTGACCTGAGCTGAAGTCGGACGCTCAACCGACTGAGCCACCCAGGCGCCCCTCTACCTCCATTTAAAAAAAATAACAACAAAACAAAATCCAATGGAGTACGTTTGGAGATCTAATTCACTATATTAAGCAGTCCACAAATCCGGCAGCATCGCAGCTAGCAAGCAGAGAGATGCTCCGAGGAGTTGTACAAAATGGGAAGTTTTCCTAAGGATAGGAGGAGGGTGAGGTCGCAGGCTAGGACATCTTCTTCGGCGGGGGTGGGGGGGACAGGAATGGCAGCGTTTTCATCATGCATGTGACCTCACTCGTGATGATTAGGAAATTTCAGAATGACTTTTTAGGAGGTCACATTATAGAACTGTAAACATTTGCCCATCACTCACGTACTTGACTGTGGTCTCTGGGCAGCTGTATCACCCATGCCGGATGGGCTCTGCAGAACAGTTCAGAGGAATAAATCAATATAGATGCAGAAGAGAAAAGACAGGAAGAAGCTGATGATGGTCCTGAAGAAAATACTATCCGGTTCACAATCGGTTTTCATGTAGGGACTCTGTGTGCCTGGCTTGGGGTGTGTCTTTCAATGTCACTAAATTCAGCCTCTGAGAAAACCGATTAAATTTTGTTTAATCTTTGTTTATTTTTGGGAGAGAGAGACGGGGCACGAGCGGGGTAGGGGTAGAGAGAGAGGGAGACACAGAATCTGAAGCAGGCTCCAGGCTCCGAGCTGTCAGTACAGAGCCCGACGTGGAGCTGGAACTCGCGAACCGGGAGATCATGACCTGAGCCAAAGTCGGAAGCTTAACCTACCGAGCCACCCAGGTGCTCCCAAAACCCGTTAGATTTATGGCTAAGTGACCTTCATAATTGTACCTTCCCAACAAGTTGTCACAGATGAAATCCATCCCTTCATCTGTGCGTCTATGAGTCTGTCTATCCATCCATCACCGATCACATGGATCTGTGTGTCAGCTGTTGGGCTGACAGTTCCAAACACTCCGTCCATAGCCACCAACTCTGTTCAACAAATCAATCTTGTTTGATTGTGATTAAACAATCATATCTTCTCCTCCTATCTTTTTTTTTAAGGAGGCTCCACATGGGACTTGCACTCACAACCCTGAGTTCAAGACCTGAGGCAAGATCAAGAGTGGGACGCTTAACCGCATGAGCCACCCAGGCACCCCATCTTCTCCTCCTATCTTATTTCCATATGCCCCTAATACATCCTCTGTTCCAGCCAGGCAGATTTCTTCACTTTTACCCACATATACCACGCTCCCCACACATGCAATACCATATTTCTCCTTCCTTGTGGAGAGGAAACAAAGACTGCTTTTTAAAGACATTTCTAAAACAGTTCTTTCTTTTATTTTTTATTTTTATGTTTTTCAGTTTTTAGAGAGCGAGAGAGAGAGGCAGAGGGAGAGAGAATCTCAAGCAGCTTCCATGCTCAGCACAGAGCCTGACGCAGGTCTCTATCCCACACCCTGTGATCAGGACCTGAGCTAAAATCAAGAGTGAGATGCTCAATGGACGCTCAACCGACTGAGCCACCCAGGTGCCCCTGAAACGGTTCTTTCTTTCTTTTTCTCCCCAGATTTGAATTTTTTAATTTTTAAATTTACATCCAAGTTAGTTAGCATATAGTGCAATAGTGATCATGAGTAGATTCCTTAATGCCCCTTACCCATTTAGCCCATCCCCCCACAAGTCTTCCAGTAACCCTCTGTTTGTTCTCCATATCTAAGAGTCTCTTATGTTTTGTCCCCCTGCCTGTTTTTATATTATTTTTGCATTCCTTCCCTTGTGTTCCTTGTTCTGTGTCGTCAAGTCCTCGTATGAGTGAAGTCATATGATATTTGTCTTTCTCTGACTGACTCATTTAGCATAATACCCTCTAGTTCCATCCACATAGTTGCAAATGGCAAGATTTCATTCTTTTTGATTGCCGAGTAATGCTCCATTGTGTGTGTATATATATATATATATACATATATATATATATACACCACATTTTCTTTATCCATTCGTCCATTGATGGACATTTGGGCTCTTCCCATACTTTGGCTATTGTTGATAGCGCTGCTACAAACATTGGGGTGCATGTGCCCCTTCGAAACAGCATACCTGTATCCCTTGGATAAATACCTAGTAGTGCAATTGCTGGGTCGAAGGGTAGTTCTATTTTTAACTTTTGGAGGAACCTCCATACTGGTTTGCAGAGTGGCTGCACCAGTTTACATTCCCACCAGCAGTGCAAAAGAGATCCTCTTTCTCTGCATCCTCACCAACATCTGTTGTTGCCTGAGTTGTTAATTGAAATGGTTATTTCCTATCCTACTTCCTTCATGAGAATTTCGCCAGCAGCCATCCCCCACCCCAGTCATTGTTTACCTAACATTTTTAAAGCCATTAACAGGTTTTAGCACTTCAGGGTATGTTATCTTCAACCATACACTAAATTGGGTTGGTTTGGGTTGCGTTAGGTTCTTTGACTTGAACACTGGGGTCAATGTCTTCTCCTCCTGTTTCTTTTGTCTATTAGCGATCCACAGGAAGACTGGCCTATAGTTCTTCTTTCTTCTACTTAGGTTTTGTCTGATTTTGGTATTAAGATCACAGTGTTCTCATCGGATGGATTGGAAAGTAGCCCTTTTCACCACTCACGGAAATATTGCCATAAGATTAGAATGACACCTCCAATGAAATTTTGGTATTTAGCCAATAATAGCAATAAGGACTGGTGTGTGGGTGTGTGGGTGTGTGTGTGTGTGTGAGAGAGAGAGAGAGAGAGAGAGAGAGAGAGAAACAGAAAAAAAACCTGTTAAACTATGATTACATTTATTCAATGGCTATAAGACTATCTAGAGGTTACATTTCTCTAAGTATCAGTTTTGGGGGCGCCTGGGTGGTGCAGTGGGTTAAGCCTCTGACTTCAGGTCAGGTTCAGGACTCACAGTCCGTGAGTTCGAGCCCCGTGTCAGGCTCTGTGCTGACAGCTCAGAACCTGGAGCCTGCTTTAGATTCTGGGTCTCCCTCTCTCTCTGTCTGCCCCTCCCCCCCACCCCCCGTCAAAAATAAACGTTATGAAAAAAGAATCCATTTGGGAAATTTGTGTTTTTCAAAGACTTTGTATATTTGGTACACATTTTTCAAATGTATTGGCATAAATGTGTTCATAAGATCCATTTGTTGTCTTTTCTATCTCTGCTGTACCTATAATGATGTCTTCTTTTTAATTCTTAATTTTTTAACATTTATTTATTATTGAGAGACACATTGGTATCAGTTATGTACTATTATCAATAATACTGAATGGGACATAACCTATATATTCATGGGTTGTTACATAAGCTATATTTTTTTCTTCAATGATTCATCTTAGAAATAGAATACTAAGGAAAAGGTGTGGATATTTAATATTTTGGTAAAAACGAAAGATTGGCGTTCCAAAAAGAAGTCACCGAATTAGGGTACCACCATCAGTATATGAGGATTCCTATTTACCCACAGCCTTGATTGCAGAGAATATGATCAATCATAATTAGTCAATTTGGTGATTGAGAAATAATTTTTCCTTTTACCTTCTTTTCCTCAAATTATTAGTGAGATTGCATATATTTGCACATATTTAATAGCCATTTGTATTTTATTCTTCTGTCACTTGATCTGTAATCATTTCCTATTTATAGAGAAATGTTATTTATATAGTCTGTGGGCTTATTTGCATATGAGTTACAAATGTTTTTCCTTAAAGTCTGTGTCTTTTAACTTTGTGTTGTCTTTTGTGGTACTGCTGTGTTCATTTTTTAAAATTGTGCTAAAATACGCATAATATGAAATTTACCGTCTTAATCCTTTCTAAAATTTATTTCTTTATTTTGGTGGGGGGAGGTGCCAGTGGGGGGGCGGGGCAGAGAGAGAGAGGGAGAGAGAGAGAGAGAGAGAGAGAGAGAGAATCCCAAGCAGTCTCCGCAGGGTCAGCACAGAGCCCAACATGGGGCTCGATGTGACGAAACTGTGAGATCATGACCTGAGCCAAAATCAGGAGTCAAATGCTTAAGTGACTGAGCCACCCAGGCACCCCAACACTGACATTGCTTTCTAAACTAAGAAAGAACAAGGTGGTATCTTCTATGTTAGAAGAAAGACTGCAATCCTAGCTTACTTGTTCTTTAGAACATCTTAGAAAAAGCGTTGCCCTATGGAGAAGCGATCAAAAACCATGACATCAAAGTAAATTTTTTAAAATTAAAAAAAAAGAGAGAAGTGTTGTATGTTTGGCAGGCAATACAGGAAAGCATTATTTTCTGGGTTTTGTAATGTCGCCAATATTTAGACTTTTTCTTAACGCCGCAGTTTGCCACTTTTGACCCGAAATTTGTTTTTGCAGTTTTAATTTTTTCCTCAAAGCGGTCTTCAAAATTCTGGCAGTTTCAGACCCCGTGAAATGTAGATTGGCACTTGTGGCCAGGCATCAACTCATCCTGTCCCCACCCCTACCCCTCAGCCACCTGGGCACCTGGGATCTTGTTCGCCCCATAGTCCCAGGTGCCCCCAAAAGGGCAATACACATGTGCCCAATGAATGGCGAAATGTTTTGTTATTATTGGTGGTTGTCATTATTATTGTTAGCAACAAAAAGGAGAGGAAGAGGTTCCTGACATTTTGTTGAGGAAGTTAGGACGAGGGTGGCTTTGAACTTGTAACACTAAGTTGGCAGCTGAACTTGCACACCTGTGGGATATACTCTGGAGCAGAAGCACTAAAGACAGTGCCTACATTCAGAATCGTCCACCGTCATCTTTGCCTAAGCCTGCTCCCGAGGACTCTAATGGAGAGGGACCAGGGGGGAGAAAAGTCACAGGCGCCCCAGGGACGTGGGAATCTGCGGAAGCCACTGGAGGCCACTCTGTAGGTGTGGCTGGGAGCCCAGAGGCTGCTGACTGGATTCCTGCTTCCCAGGAGCTGCCTCCTGACTCCCCTGGATGCTGCAGCTGTCCCCTGAGGTCCCCAGAACCCATCATGATACACAGCGCATGGCGGGAATTTGATAACGAATTTGCTGATTGAATCCATGGCACCCTTTGAGATGCGGTTCTGTTGGTTTTGAATGTCTGTGGTCTTCAAGATCCTCTACAACCGAGACTCTTAGCTTAGGGTCTACGAAGCCCCTGAAACCGGATGTAAACTACAGGCTCACGTGTGCTTTCCAGGGGGAGGCATCTACAGAACCCACCATATTCTCTATACTGTTTAAGGCTCCCAAGAAATCGAGAAACACTGGGAAAAACGAAGAAGCATGTGCCACTGGGAAAGTCATCCCAAACCACTGTTTTACAGAGAGCGGCACTCCAGGAGCAGGAGGAGCCTTTGGGATGGTCCAGTGGGGCTAAGCCGACAGACCCAAACAGATGCCTGAGGACCCAGACAGATGCCTGGATGGGACAAACGTGAGGTCCCAGGACATCGTCTGTCCTGCACTTTCCCTGGGATGGACCACAAAAAGTCTTCAGACTTAAGTGCTTATTGTATAACCAATACCTGTTCATTTCTCCGTCACTGACTGAGGCCTCAGTCTGTGCCAAGCTCTGTGCTAGATGCTGGGGACATGTGGGGGCTAGGTTCCCGGGAGAGGGGACACAGTGAGTCTGTCTTATTTGTCTCCGTTCTCTAAGCTCTGGCTGCTGTCCAGCACATAGAAGGCACTCAATCATTAGCCACTGCCTTAGACAATGGGACAGAAAAGTGGTTCAGTCTCTGGTGTTTGGAACCTAGGAACCTCGGTGCGAATCACAGCCTGTCCACTCACGTGCCGTGTGACTCTGGGCAGGTTGCGCCAGCTCTCTGAGGTTCAGTTTCCTGGAATGTAGGGCAGGAACGAACTTCAAGGGGCCTGGGGGTGGTTAAGAAGCTGACGGGTGAAAAGAGCCTGACTCAGGCTGAGCGCCTTTCCAGCTCTAGCTCTGGGCGTTAATATTGTCACCACGATGTCAAGGAGCTCAGGTGAACACTCGGACCTCCACTCAGCTTGCAGGGAATGGGGAGGACTCCCCAGATCACCTCCGTGTCTCTTCCACACGAGGACCGAGGGATCAGAAATGGGGGTGTTGCCAGGGACGGTAGAGCAGCATCTAGCAGAAGGGAAGGACATCTGGAAGAGAAAGCTTCAGAGGCTGGGACAGAGGTTGGCACAGAAGCCAGGAATGTGACCCGCATGAGCTGGTGGCCTCAGCACAGGAGGCTAGACAAGGTCCCCTTAACAGGACCCAAGACTCAGGGCCAGTGCCGGAACAGCCTGCTCCCGGCCTCCCGCCCTCCTGGCCTCCCCAGGTGCTGGGTCTCCGGGTCCGCGGGCTCAGAGGCCCATCTGCCCTGTTCTGCTCCATCTGTACTGTGTCCAGCTAAGGGCACTGCCTCCGCTGCCCCCGCGTCCCCAGCGCTCAGGATGCCCGGGCAGGAGAGGGCTCTGTGCAGGGCGCAGCTGGGCATCTCCATGGCTCTGGGCCGCCCGTCAGCAGCTGGGCCTGCGTCCCTCTGGACACCAGCTCCTTCCTTGGGTTTCTGGCTCTGCTGGTCTCTGCAGGAATGTTCAAGAATGCTGTCCCTTCCCCTTTCCCCACTACCCCCTGCCCTCCCTCACACCCCTGCCCACAGCCCTTCCCCTCTGCCTTCTGCCAAAAGAATCCAGAGCAAAGCAGCGTTCTCTCCTGGCCTTGACTGCCTGGGAGAGTGGTGAGAAGGGACAGTTCTCTCAGGTTCATGAAATAAACATTTGGTGGCAGAGGTCGTGAGGGTCTGGGGATCCTTCGGGAAATCCTGGAGTGGGGTCACAGGCTGTGGGTAAGGAGTGGACCGTCCAAGAGGAGATGGGACTCTGTCCCCTGTCCCTGCAGGGTCTAGGGACGGATGAGGAGTCCTAGAGCCTGGATTTGGGGGAGAAAGGAAGGAGCAGGGAAGGTGCCCCCTCTGAGCCAGTACAACCCCTCCCTGAGTCAGGCGGGCCTTAGCCCAGACTGCTTGGACGGTTACTCAGACCAACATTCAGTGAAACACTGAGAGTCCCAGACTTCATTCGATAAACCACCAAAGCACCAGCCCAACAGGCCGCGTTCCCAGTTGATTCACATTAGCTGCTCAGCCAGGGTTGGCCAGTTGAAGGGAACCTAATTCTCGGTAGAGCCGTCGTGTGAGAGTTGGTTTGGGACGTCCTGGCTTCTGAGTCAGCTTGGGAGCCGAGCAGACGCCTGGCCACTGACGGTGCTCAACTGGCCATTGGGGAAGGCTCCACACGAGGCGGCTGATGGTGTGAAGGTGTGGGGGCAGGATGTGCACAGCTGGGCTCCTTCCTGTGCTCCTTCAGTGGGGCTTGGTTTGGGGAAAACAGTGTCATGTTTTGGGTCAGGGATTGATAGACACAGAGAAGAGGCTGAACTGCGATTCAGGCTGCTTTTGTGGCTCAGACGCCTCCTCCAGGAGGAACGTTGGGGCAGGAGGAGTTGAGGACTGAAGGGAGGGAAGCCCTTGGTTCAGGAGTCAAGGGCATGATCCAAAGGACTTGCTTGGGGGTTCAGGGATCTCTGTCCCCGGGAACCCGTTGCATTCCTGTCCCAGATCCATCCCTCATCGGTGTTGTGAATCTCTGAAGGTCTCTAAGGTTCCATGCCGGCAACTATAAGATAGGGGTCCCCAGGCCCTGCTTTGAAGCAGGCTCCAGGCTCTGAGCTGTCAGCCCAGAGCCTGACGCGGGGCTCAAACCTAGGCATTGTGAGATCACGACCTGAGCTGAAGTCAGGATACTTAACCGACTGAGCCACCCAGGCACCCATATCTGCTGGGTTTTTTAAGTGCACACTGCAAGATCCTGGAGTGCACGATCAGCTGGTTCACAGGAGATCAAAAGTTTGAACTGTGAATAAGTCATTACTACTTTCGCTGTGATCTTCTGCCGGCCAGGTGCCCACCAGCTCTTATTGTGTG
Organism: Neofelis nebulosa; assembly: GCF_028018385.1. Taxonomy (NCBI): domain Eukaryota; kingdom Metazoa; phylum Chordata; class Mammalia; order Carnivora; family Felidae; genus Neofelis; species Neofelis nebulosa. Next base: position 6,285,069 of record NC_080796.1, on the reverse strand, counting down.
AATGCATTTCCCAGAGTGGTATGAGCTGGATGTGGAAAGACAATGTGTTCCGCATCTAAGAAGACACACACCTCACCCCCAGCAGCGGGTAACAAAAACAGCATCCTGCCGCACCCCAGGGTGCACCCCGCAAACAAATCAATGGAAGGTACTGTGGAAATTCAGTCATTAAGCAAATTCAATGCTGATGGAAGTTTATTCAGTGTACCCGTATAATGGAAAAGGGGAAGGTGCCGCGCCACATGCTTTTTTATTCCACCTGTGAGAAGTTCTCATTGACCGCAACAGACAGACCTTAAGGCTATGACCATGGAAGTAAACATGGGTTAACAACTCAGCCTTGTTGACATTTCGTGGGAAACAATGTCTCAAGCTAATGTTTGCACATTAACTGGTTGCTGAACATGAGTGGAGCTAGATCTCTCCTTGAAACACCGCTGCCAGGTTATTTTCAAATTAATAAACCGGGTGTTTTAAAAGTAATTCTTCATTAATAAAAATAAATTATTTAATTAATTAAATCATTCTGTAACTACTGAAGATCTTCGGATTAACATAAAAATGGAGCAGATAACAGAGAAAGTTCTCCTATGCCCTATCCTCTCCCCCCATCCTATTTCTTCTATTACTCACCCCTAATCGTTTTGTGCTATACCTGTCACTATTAGTGAACCAATATTGACGGATACTTGACATTGACGTTCACTCCTCGTGTTGTACATTTCTATGTTTTTTAAAGATTTATTTTGGAAAGAGCGCGTGCACACGTGCAGGTGGGGGAGGGGCAGAGAGAGAGAGGGGGAGAGAGAATCCCAAGCTGTCAGTGCAGAGCCTGACGCAGGGCTCCAACCCACGCACTGTGAGGTCATGACCTGAGCCGAAATCAAGAGTCGGGTGCTTCATAATCAACTACGCCACCCAGGTGCCCCAATTTCTATGTCCTTTTTTTGGAAAAAACATTGAATATCTGGTACCAACCAACCAGAAGAGTCTCACTGCTCTAATGATCCCCTGGTTTCATCTGTTCACCCCTTCCTCTTTCCTTGAGACCCCTGGTCTTTTTAGTGTCTCTCCAGATCTGCCCTTTCCAAAATGTCATACAGTTGCAATCATGAACATGTCACGGTGACTTGGATGGCCTTTACTGGAAAGTCTAAAGGCTCTGTTTCTCATTATCTTCTGCTTCTTCCCATTGCCTTCCTTTGGCACCAAGGAAAACCCTGCTCATGGTTATTAACTAACCGGCTCCATAAGCCCCCTTCCGTGCCCAGTCGACCAAAGCTGCCTAAGTGCCAAGTAGCACCACTCGTGACTGGCACGTCGTTCTAGATCCCCCCCCAGGGCCTATCGAGGAAATTCCTCATGACACAGCAGACAAAGAGGCTCCATCTAATGCCAAGGTAAGGTCTCCTGTCTTTGTCTGAGATTGATATGTTGCTTTGGCGGTTTATCTCGGGTTTGATGGATTTCACGCAGGACGACCTGACAGTGTATATTATGGATGGCATATGCAGTTTCCATGGTGGGGAGAGTGTCATTTGGGAGTCTCTTACCAACAGATACCTGAGTCAAGAGGGCACTCAGAAATGACAGCATCCATTCCAAACTGGACAGCAGTGAACATCTTGGCATTTCTCTTCCTTGGAAAAGAATTTTATAATTGCCAATCAAAATGGACCTGAGACCTACTGTCCAGGAAAAGTTGGTGCCTTTTGGCATAAGTACACTGGATCTACTCTTGCTTTTGGGTTCCCTTGAGTCGACTGCCTTTTCCCATCTGGTTTCCTAGACTCCCAAGAGAACAAAAGCCCCATGCAAGCAGAATACAGTATGACCTGACTCTCACTGTGTTTTCATTTCTGGGATTGCAGGGGGACTCAAGGCCCCGTGAAAATGGTACATGTTTTACAATCATTTGCCTATGGAGGAAAAATCCTCAAGAAAGGAAAGGTGGGGCTTTCTTGCTGGTTTTAGTCTGGAAGGTTACCCTATTTCCAGCTTCCTGTTGGGAAAGGGGACATTTCTGGAAGGACCGATTTTCCAGATAAGAACCATGGCCAGTGCTCCAGTCCCTGGGAACAGCCATGCTCCCTTATACGGGGCGGGTCTGTGTGTACGGGCTTTAGGGGCAGGGTCTCTGTGTGCGTCTGCGTGGTGTGAACGTGTGGTGTGGGCAGTGCCTGTGGGTAAGAACATGTGTTTCCCCAGGAGATGTATGCCCCATGTACACGTCACAACGCTGGGTCCTTCTTCTGAGAAAGAACCCCATCGCCCGGCACGCTTTGCGTACATTGTCTTGTTCACCCCTCGCCACGGCTGTGCTGGCGTTGGCTTTCTCTCCCCGCCCCTCGGAGAGAGGGGCTGAGGTGCAGAGATGAAGGGCCCAAGCTCAGGAGCTACCATGTGGCCCCCAGCCACGTAGCTGCAGCTCTGAACTCTGACCTGCACTCCTCACACGCACTCGACGTGGGGCGAGGGAGTTACGGCATCTGGGAACATGCCTGGAGCGCCAGAGTCCACCCAGGTCCCAGATCCTGCCAGCCTTACAAGGTGGCCTCATCGGTCACGCAGCAACCCCACCCCCACCCCCCGCAGCCACAAGTGCATTCAGCTGACTTTGGCACGGCCATTAGTGTGAAATGCAGGTAGGAAGCCCTGTGCTCCCGGTCGGCCTACAGTTTGTGAGAAGTGTGAGGCCACCTCGGACAATGTAGGTCAACACCTGTCAGTGCTGGGGTCACTCCTCAGCCTCTGGCCCAAAGCAGATAAGACTCAGGGAGATATTTTAGGGCATTTAATAACAGGATCACCACAAGCCCTGGAAGCGTTGGGTTGTGTGAGCCTAATGGCCGGGGACAGTGACAAACAGGAACTCAATATGCGCTTTGTTATCAGCCTGGACTCTGCCTCTCTCTCCCTTCCCGCCACTCTCCTTTGCCTCCTTCCTTCACCGAGACGGGTGGCCCGGAACAGCTCAGTTCTTGCTTGTTAGCCTGTTGCTGCCAGGCAGGCTGGGCCCGTGTCGTGTCAAGCAGAATCCCCTACGTGAGCACAGCAGCACCGCCATTGAGTGATAGTTACCCTGTGTCCTCCTGGCTGCCCCCCGAGGGCCTGGTGGAGCAGCATCCTGGGACAGGGCCGAGGCCAAGGCCCCGTCCAGTGCCACGGTGAGCTGACCTGCCTGTGTCTGAGACACAAACCCTGCTTTCTAGGTTTCTTTCTTTCAGTTGAATTCATGTGTGAAAATGTGGGCATGCTCATCACAGATGACATTGATCAGTTCCTTGTTGGGGATGGCTGTCGAGTCCTACCAGTGACATCTGGTTCACGCAGCTGTTTGCGAAGGGTTGCACCAGCTCGTAGACTGTGTGTGTGTGGGGGGGGTGGGGGTAGAGGGGGGCAGGGCTTTCCTTAGCAAGAAATGCCCCCTCATCGGACTAAGAATCTCATGACTGGCAACCGACATGGACTTGAGAGGACGTGATCCAGGAATTTTCAGCAGCGTTCTCTACTCTGGCCTTTGGGGCTTCTACTGGATGGTCTCCCGGCTAGGTCTCTAAAGTCACCCAGAGGACACATGGGAGCGATCTGATCCTCATGCTTTTCTGTCCATTGCAGGTGGTCTCGGGATTAAGTGAAAATGGTGAGTTCCATGGAGTCCCACACTTGCTGGGGAAAGATCTAGGTGGTGAGAGACGCGGGGCTTTCCTGCTGGCTTTCATTGGGAGTGCCACCCCGATTCTGGGTGCCTGCTGGGAACGGGGGCTGGGGATGTGGGGAACGAGGCTGACACTACAGGGAAAGAACCGTGGCCATTTCTTCACAAGCACTTTTGCTCCCTTTGGGTGGTGAGGGTTTGTGTGTATGGTGGTGGGCTCTTTCCTGTGTGAATTTAGGTGATGTGGCTCTGAGTGTGTGTGTGTGTGTGTGTGTCTCCCTAGACTGGTGTCCCCTCCAAAAACACAGGTGACAACATCAGCTTCTAAGTGAAAACTCCCATCACCATTGTCTCATGCAATTATATGTATTTCAAACTTGATCAAATTCTGCACTTTGTGTACAGTTCATTGTATGCTAATAAACTTGGGGGGAAATCCCACTGCCAGCTAGGAAGGGTTCCCAGCATTCTAAGTGGACAAAACTGTTTCAAAATCACCATTATTGGGTCAATAACCACTGCATTTAGTGGTAGATCTCACCTCTGAGCAGGCTGTTTCCTTAACGCTATGGCAGGTGGATCAATCCTAATTTAAGAGAAGGAGCCCTAATGGTATCTAATTGGCCTCTGGGACAAGGGAGGCCAGAGAGGGGGATGGATTATGGGGAATAGCACAGCCTGTGGATGGGGAGCCAGGCACTGCGACGAGGCCCTCGGCCCTAAGCCCCATGGACTGTCTCTCACGCATCCCCTGCCTGGGGACCACTTATGAGCAGGGATGAGGCAGGACGAGCCGGGGTGCCGGGTGAGAGCACTGCATGGACATCGTCCTAAAAGCCCGGGGAGAGGGCCTTCCTTCCTGTCCCAGCCTCTTCTCCATCTACCAGACTCTTTCCTTCATTGACACTGGGGAGGGGCAGACAGTGGAGTCAGGTCTCCTGTTCTCCCACCCAGGACATATCACAGGGATGGAACCAGAGCCAGGCCAGACACAAGGAGGTTCCCAGGCCTGATCCACTGGGGGCCAGGGGGGACCAGTTTGTACTTTTCACCTGCTTCTGGGGATCACCTGACAACCAGTCCTTGTCTACACACTGTTGGCCAAGAGTTGTTTGGCTGGAAACACATTCATACAAAAGGGATCTCACCCCACGTGACCAGGGCAGCTGTAGAACATTCTAGTTGCAGAGGAGGTGAGAGGGGCACAGGCTCCAGTGCACAGGGAGTTGAGCAAAGTGGTGGGGGCTGATCCCACGGTTAAGGTAGTCCTCGCTGTACCTTTCCCTGGCTCCGAGGACATCAGTTGGAGAGTTTTTCTGACAGGTATTGGAGTTCTCGGTTCTAAACCCCATCCGTTCTAACCCTTCCTTCCACGCGTGGGCACAGGTGCCCTAGCCCTGGGTGGTCACTACAAGGGCACTGACAGCACCGCCCTCACTCTTGTCTCACACAGTGCTCAGCACTGGGAAGCGCCTCTTGTAAAACTTCTGGGCTGGGATCTAGTTCAGGAGTGGAAAGGTCCCTCCTCAGCTTGTCCCAGCCTGTCGGGCCCCACACTAAGTTGGGTATCTCTCCTGGCTCTGGTCCAGATCCGAGAGAGGGGGGGTGGTTTCCTGAGGACAGTGAGGTGCCCCCCCACCCTGCTGCCCTGATTACATCCAGCACAGCTGTGGGGGGTCATGCTCTTCGCTCTGCTTACAAGTGGGCCCCTGCTGGGATTCCTCTAGGGCTTGGGGGGTGGCCGTCCTCTCTGAGTGTTCCCAGGGACTCATGGAGTGCCTGGCACATGTGTATGAGCCCTAAGAACCTATTAATGAGAGACCGTGTCAGGCCAGCAAATCCTCTGCAGGCACCCCCAGGGCAGGCACGTCAGGTCTTCTGCATCTTTGGATCCTACAGCTGCACTATCCGGGGGGAAGCCACTAGCCAGACGGGCCGGCTCATGTTTAAATGAATTAAAGTAAATGAAGCTAAACATTCCATCCCTCATCACACTAGCCACAGTTCAGGTACCCAGCAGGTGCATGTTTACAACACAGAGCATTTCCATCCCGACAGACGGCTCTCCTGGGCAGCTGCTCTGAGCCTGGCCCAAGGTGTGCTCATGGAACCCACCTAACCCACCATGTGTCCGTCACAGTGGGAAGGTCAGGTTGGTTCGTGCCCAGGTGAGAGCTATCACGATCCAGTGCAGCTGGGGAAGTGCCCGGTGAAGGTGGATCCTTTCTCTCATTTGCAGGTTTGCAAGGGTGGTCAATGTCTCCTTGAAGGACTCTGACTCCACCGAGCCCAGGGAAGGTCTGAGGACCCAGAGGAAGGACAGCTGATGCCGGGTGGGCCAGCATGGGCTCAGCTGGAGCAGCAGGGACAGGGGAGACCCTCTCTCTAGTACCCTGCTTGCTCATGCTTGTGTCTGTAAAGATTGGATTGTCCACTGAAGATATGATTCGAGCAGCGAGGATGAAGAACCCCTAGGTAGGGAACAGCCCTCAGGTGTATCAGGAAATGGTTTCTGGGAGCTGTCAGGTTATACCTGCCGCTTTGGAGACTGAGGGAGGTGGGTATGAAATCAGAGAGAAAAGGAAATGTGCGTCCTTCTCATATTTTAATGCTGTAGGAGTAAGAGCTGTTATGTCTGTTGGCAAGCTTTTCTTGCTTTGTTATTTAAAGTCTCTCTTTCCGCTAAGACCTGCTCTCTTCTGCTCTGCCTCTGCCAAGCATCAAAGCCTTGGTTGCAGTAGGTTCCCACGTCTTGGGACTTGAGCAGGGGCAGTTTACTGGGTCGGATTTGGTGTGATCTGTGACAGAGGTGGTCTGATGAGGCATATTCTGGCATGCACACTTGAAACGGAGACAAAGTGCTTCCATGTGAGCTGGGTGCTGGGGACCCGGGGACCCTCTCCCTCTGCACCTTCAGGTCACAGAGCAGCGCCTGTATGGGCTACCTTCAGCTTTGCCCCTGGGTGAAAGGGTGCTCCCTGGGTGAGCATCACAGAGAACGTTTCCTCTCCAGCTCCTGCAAGTGCTCCTGGGACCGTCAGAAGAAGTGAGGTGGGAGGTGCTCCCTGGAGCAAGTTCTCTCCTCCTCTCCTCACCCAAATCCTGGGTCCCTGGAGCCGAATAAATCCTGTACTTGCCTCCACGTGGAAGGGACCTCTGTGCAGCTCCCCCCACCCCCACCCCCGCTGATACCCTCCCTGGTTGGCAGGATTTCTAGAGGCCTGTGTGAATGCCACTGGGCCCTCGCACACACTGGGTCTCCAGGCCCCGCTGAGCTGTCTCCTGGGAGTGAACAGCCCCAGGAAAGAGGCTCTTGGCAGTGGGGCTGGGGTGCCTGCCCCTGTCAGATCCCACTCCTCCAGCCACACAGCAATGGGCCTGCTCCCCACACCATGGTTATAGCCCTCCGTGTGATCTTTCTTGTGCCTGCCTGGGTGCTCCCCCTCTCCTTCCAGTGCTCAGAGCAGAGGCTGGCAGGCACAGGGGTTTCTACGGCTGCACCTGTTGAGGTTTTCCCCTCGCTTCACCTATAGACTGGGGGACTTTGGGAAAGTTAGGTTACCTCTAATGTCATGGTCACTGTCCCTAAGGGGCTGGGACTTATGTGGAGGAAAGGGCTGTGGGAACGCCCAGTATCCCCCAGGTACCTAAGGTCAGAGCAGGCACAGGCCAGCCACACAGTATGGGGAATGGATTGTCTTCTCCAACGGCCCAGCACAACCATGAAGGTGCCCCTGGATTTGGCCGGATTAATTGATGGATTGATTGGTTAGGGAAGGTGGCAGTATAGCCATGGCATGCACACTTGGGTTCCACTCTCCCCATATTGGAGGAAAATACAAAGGTGGAGGCTGACCAGGAGACGGGAAATGGACAGGAATCTGGAGGCAGGAAGGAGTCCAGGTGGTCATTGGGGAGGGAACTTGGGAGGCGGGCAGTGTATTGCACACAAAGTCCTAGGGACAGTGACTGCCTCTTGGAGGGACGGGGTGGCTCAGGTGCTGCTTCCTGGTCCCAGGTATGGAATCCGAGGACTAGGAAGGACCTGGAGTCCCTGGACCTGCTCCTCATCACATTGGAGAAAGGTGGGAAGAGGGCCCCAGGGGGATTGTAGTGTGAGGGCACAGTTGCCATCTGGGGTCAGGGATGTAATCCCAGAAGCAGCAGCCCGAGTTCTCACCTCCCCTGACCTCATCCTCTCTTTCCCACGGCCACCCCATCACTGTCGCTGCCCTTGTGCACGCAGAAGTCTGTTTTACAGATCCTGAGGATTAGGATTCAGACGCTAGCCATCTGCATATAATTTACTTCCTACTTCGGGCTCTTTTCTATTTATTTCTGGCGCTTAAGTCTCCTGTGTGACTCTTCCCTGCTCCCTCTTTGGATGATTCCCATCCTGAAGGACCCAGTCCCATCCAGGCCCAGGAGGGCCTAGCATCTCCAGCGTCTATATAATCTCCCCAGCATCCCGTCACCAGCTTTCCCAGCAGCACCCTGTTTCCAGGGCTGAGCAGCCCTGTGTGGTGGGTTGGGCACCAGGCTGGAATGAGGAGGGCTGGGATCGCTCTGCTGGCGGGCCCCCCTGGGAGCCTGTGTCTGCCCTGGCCGAGCCCGTCTTGGTGCTCTCCTGCCCCAGAGACGGGGATGGGGGCCTCTGCAATCACATGACTGTCTTCTGCCTTTACAGCTACCAAGATCACACAATTTTAAAACAAGAATTATTCCATCAGGAATCTGATTCCAGAAATCCTCCTGTCGTGGATGAAAGAGAATGTGTCAAGAAAGAAGGGGCATGGAGTGGAACAGGAGGAGGAAATGGAGTGCAGAGAGGCAGGAGGAAGTGCAGAAGGCAATCAAGTGCCCTTCAGGGAACCTGGACGCCCAGGAGCTCGCTGGGGCAGCCCACAATGCACGTGACCTTGCAGGAGGACCTGAAGGTTATGGCCACGTGCCACAAGTGAAGGGTGTACTGACAACGTAGCCCAGGGAGCAGATAGCCATGCCCTGCCCAGCCCTAACTTTGTTGGGACACTGACTCCTGACTCCACGGACTCCTGGATTTGGGCGACAGGGCTGGAGGCCCCTGCGGGGCCACATGGAGCAGGTCACATTGTGTTCTCTGGGAAAGGTGTCCCTGGAGGGTTCAACATCTCAGTCCTGCAGGACCCTATGCTGCCCAACCCTCTCAAGGGAAACAGTGAGCACATCAGCCACTCAACAAGGTGAGATAGTGCAGGGTGGGCTGGGTTTTTTCCCAGTTCAGGCTCCAGGGGAAAGAGGGAGGAGGACAGAGGCCGGGGGTCTCCCTGTGAATCAAGAAGGTGGTTCCCCTGGCTCAGCTCCGCATCCTCATGGGCACAGAGCAGCCTGTGTTTAGATAGGGGCCACAGCAGCCTCCAGTCCGGGCTGGGAGTTTCCCAAGGCCAGTCACCCCCCCAAACCCTTCAGAGTTCTCTGGACGCCCTGGGTCACCTTGTGGCACCATTTCTCAGACTTGGATTCTACAGATTTGTCGTATATGCAGAAAAACCAAAGAGAGCAGACAATTTTGAAGCAAATTCAATGCCGTGCTAACTTGGAATATGTTAAGGAGTAAGGTTTTCCAGTTACTTACATTTCTCTTTCCAATTTTGTAAATAAATATAAGAAATAGAACTTGTATTATATTTTAAAAATCAGTGTCTTCTGTGACCTTACCTTGCTGGAATATGCTAAAGACATATAATTCATGATTCCAATAGGACGCGTACTGATTGTGTTTTAATTGAAAGCTGTAGGCAAAGTTTGATGGGGTGTTAGGAAGAAGGATTGTGAGTGAGGAAAAGAGCGGAGAGTTTCACAGTCCACTGTGACTGTGCAGGTGTCATGATAGTCTGTATTGCATGTGGGGTGGGGAGCAGGGTCACCACTCTCACCACCCTGTATCATTAGACCTCTTGTTCCTCACAGGGCCCAGAGGGTGGGACTTGGGCTTTTCCTCTTGTAATTCTTTTCGTTAGCTTCCCCAATTGGAGCTTTGTGTAGAGAGGAGCTGGTCTGTTTCCCTCTGGGAGAGTGGTAAAGCTTTCCTTGCCCATAGGAAAGGATCCGGTCTATAAGGGCCACCTATGCTTGCTTGGACCTTGCGTTTCAACATCTAACTTAGCCAAGGCCAATTCCTACCTCCTGTCCCCGGACGTGAGTCAGAGGACCTGGGACAGGACAGACGCCTCACCTTGGTGTTTCAGCATCCTTCTGTGAAAAGGATGAGAACAGTTCTCCAAGGCCACTCCAGTTCCTCGATCTCGGACACCAGCTTCCCCAGCTGACCACCTGTCTTGATCTTATCTTTCTGAATGAGCACAGACAAAATGGGCACAAGAAACCATCCTCACAGGGCTCCTTCTGGCATGAATTGACACACTGCAGGCAGCGGACATCACCACATTTTAGGAACGTGGGTTTTTCTTTTGTTTTTTTCGTTTTTGTTTTTTTTTTAATTTGCATGATATTCATTTATTTATTTATTTATTATTTTGTTACTATTTATTTATTTATTTTTTCAATATATGAAATTTATTGTCCAAATGGTTTCCATACAACACCCAGTGCTCAGCCCAAAAGGTGCCCTCCTCAATACCCATCCCCCACCCTCCCCTCCCTCCCACCCCCCATCAACCCTCGGTTTGTTCTCAGTTTTTAAGAGTCTCTTATGCTTTGGCTCTCTCCCACTCTAACCTCTTTTTTTTTTCCTTCCCCTCCCCCATGGGTTTCTGTTAAGTTTCTCAGGATCCACATAAGAGTGAAAACATATGGTATCTGTCTTTCTCTGTATGGTGTATTTCACTTAGCATCACACTCTCCAGTTCCATCCACGTTGCTACAAAGGGCCATATTTCGTTCTTTCTCATTGCCCTGTAGTACTCCATTGTGTATATAAACCACAATTTCTTTATCCATTCATCAGTTGGTGGACATTTAGGCTCTTTCCATAATTTGGCTATTGTTGAGAGTGCTGCTATAAACATTGGGGTACAAGTGCCCCTGTGCATCAGCACTCCTGTATCCCTTGGGTAAATTCCTAGCAGTGCTATTGCTGGGTCATAGGGTAGGTCTATTTTTAATTTTCTGAGGAACCTCCACACTGTTTTCCAGAGCGGCTGCACCAATTTGCATTCCCACCAACAGTGCAAGAGGGTTCCCGTTTCTCCACATCCTCTCCAGCATCTATAGTCTCCTGATTTGTTCATTTTGGCGACTCTGACTGGCGTGAGGTGATATCTGAGTGTGGTTTTGATTTGTATTTCCCTGATAAGGAGCCACGTTGAGCATCTTTTCATGTGCCTGTTGGCCATCCGGATGTCCTCTTTAGAGAAGTGTCTATTCATGTTTTCTGCCCATTTCTTCACTGGGTTATTTGTTTTTCGGGTGTGGAGTTTGGTGAGCTCTTTATAGATTTTGGATACTAGCCCTTTGTCCGATAGGTCATTTGCAAATATCTTTTCCCATTCTGTTGGTTGCCTTTTAGTTTTGTTGGTTGTTTCCTTTGCAGTGCAGAAGCTTTTTATCTTCATAAGGTCCCAGTAATTCATTTTTGCTTTTAATTCCCTTGCCTTTGGGGATGTGCCGAGTAAGAAATTGCTATGGCTGAGGTCAGAGAGGTCTTTTCCTGCTTTCTCCTCTAGGCTTTTGATGGTTTCCTGTCTCACATTCAGGTCCTTTATCCATTTTGAGTTTCTTTTTGTGAATGGTGTGAGAAAGTGGTCTAGTTTCAACCTTCTGCATGTTGCTGTCCAGTTCTCCCAGCACCATTTGTTAAAGAGACCGTCTTTTTTCCATTGGATGTTCTTTCCTGCTTTGTCAAAGATTAGTTGGCCATACGTTTGTGGGTCTAGTTCTGGGGTTTCTATTCTATTCCGTTGGTCTATGTGTCTGTTTTTGTGCCAGGAACATGGGTTTTTCAAGATAACTGAGGCAGATGAGACATCTCCTTCCTTCTTTAAAATGTTCAGCCATACTCACTCTCTGTGGAAAAATGAGCATGATAGTAGAGTTTCCTAAGGACCTAAAGGAACAGGGCTGCGTGGGGTTTTATCCTCTTTGCTTGCACAGACATGTCACGTACTTACTACGTGTCCTCCCTCTACTAGGAAATGCCATGCACTACAAATATAAACATAAGTCACTCTTGGTGCTGCTCTTCTGATATTTGAGATGCTAAGTAGAATTAAAGACTCAGTTGGTCATTCAGCTTTGACCTGAGCTGGTAAAATAGACCAGACCTGGAGTGTCCAATACTGTAGCCACCAACCGCCTGTGGAAATCGAGGCCCTGGAATTCAGCTCCTCTGAGTTGAGCCGAGCTCTGAGTGTGACATGCACACTGATTCTGAGGACAGAATAAGAAAAGAAGAAGAAGAAGAAGAAGAAGAAGAAGAAGAAGAAGAAGAAGAAGAAACTTTCTTGTTGAGGTTTTAAAAACAATGTATTTTTGAAATCAAATACACGTTGAAGTGGTACCATTTTGCCCATTACAATGATTTGATTTTTGACTTGTTTCTTTTTACCATAGAGCTACTAGACAATGTGTAGTTGACATGGGTGGGTCCCATTCTATTTCTGCCTGCAATTGCCAGTCTAGGCTGAGAGATCCTCCCAACTCACAGAACCACTCCAACCTGGCCGTGGCTCAGACCCACAGCAGCAGCTGAGAGGTTGAACCAATCAATGGGAGAAACTGAATTCAACATCTCGTACAACAGTCCAAGTCATGATCTGTTCAGGGAAAAGAAAGAATATGTCATCTCTCAAGCCTGGGTGCTGAAAATCTACTCCCACCCACAGCTCCTAGAACAGAGAGCCCAGGCATATACAGTGTCCCTAGGGGCACACACTGTGTTTGTGATGGAGGTGGCCTCCATAACACTTGCTGTATTCATAGAGGATTCGTCCCCTGCACTTTGCCATCTCCCATGTGCCTTTTGTAGAACACTGACCAGCAAAAAGGAGGTTGCAGAAGAGTGGACTCCTCCTCTAGGAGATTCTTCTCTGGTTTCCAACTCCTTTCAAAGGGGGCTCAGTTCTGAAATGAGATGGATTCAGAAGGGGCTCCTTATGTTAAAGGGTCCTCTTGCCACCCTACCATACCAGGACTCACCTATTTCATCATCCGATTATGTTTTAATTTAATTCTGGGAGGACTGAGATTTCCTGATGACAGAAATGGTGCCACATGTGTTTTTATTCCACATGGAACCGAACTTTCAAAAGAAATAGCAGTTTCAGACATTTTGAATATGAGGATTGATAAAGGTGAAGAATTATCTGTGGTCAATAAATATCATGTTTTCCTTGTCTTGTGGACAAAACCAGACATGAATATTTAATTTCATTAATATTACTCTCTCTATACAATACTCCATAGTTATGTTGCTTACACAAATATGCTTCATCTGTCAAGCATATAATGTGTCATAAAATTCCCATTTCAATTTGACTCACTGTTTAAAATTAAAACCTTCTGGTTTACTACTTAATACACTTAGCTTCTATAGGATATGAATTCTCACTCACATTAGCGCAACGATTTGAAACATGTGGGCCCAGAACCTAGTTTTGAGGAACCGTGGGGTACCAAGCTGAAGAGGGGAAGGAAATTGGCTGTGCTTGGTTCCACTCCTAGGAGATAAATTCTTCACTTTGATTTTATTGCCACCCAGTGACTAGAAAGTAGAAATCTCTTACTGCCACCACGTTTTCCTGCACAGTAAAATATAAGATTATCGGTGTATCAAAGCCCACGAAGCATACTTTAAACAGATTTGAGCTTCAAAATATGGGAAGGTCATAACAACAGTTGGTAAATTAAACACATTTTAAATATCTTTATTAGTGATCTGTCGATGAAATTTGAGAAGTTTGTGTTGTGTCTCACTTATTTGGGTCTTTATTCTTCAACTGTAGGAAAGCGGAGGGATTGTAGTTCTTGAGTGACTTTGGCAGACACCCGAAGAAGGTTGGGCGAACCGAGTGGTAGTAAACACGGCTGGCCGCTAGGTGGAGCTATGTCAAAGACGATGGAAGCACTTCCCTGTTCCTGGCCTCATGCAGGCTTAAGGCATCCACTCTTACCTTCTGAAATGCCCACCGGAAGGCAAACACCCACCTGATCCTGCAGTTGCTCCGTTCAGTAAGCATTTCTGTCTCCTGATAACCAGGGGTAGCCTCACCCCCTGCTTCTTCACAGGACGATTCAAAACTGTAGCCGTTTCAATTCGTAGGTACGTGTTCAGCCTTCCCATTTTCCGGGGAACTTTGATCCATCCTTACTGTGTGGCCAAACTCCGCTACACCCAATGTCCCCTCAATTGTTCCTACCTGTAGAAACCTTTCCTTTTGTCCCAAGACAAATGGTGTTTGTACTTTGCTCTCCCAGGACAACTTGCGGCGGGGGGGGGGGGGGGGGGGGGCTTCTGATAGAGGGTGTGGTCTTAAATTTTCTTTCATGACACAAATTTAGAAGAGAGCTGGGCCTGTGGTCTTGATTTTGGATATCAAATACAAGGAGAAAAGTAGACAACAAATAGTGACTCTTGGATTGATCTATGACTTAATGCTTTGAAATCCATCAGACTTCCCATACATTGTCTCCTGACCTTGCTTCTCCCTACACTTTCCTGGTTATCTAGGAGTAATACAAACAACAGAACATAATGGAAGGGAGAAAACTTGATTGCACACTATGTAAAGAATAAAGCAAAGGAAACTTCCCTGAATTGTGGCACGACATCAAGAAGGGGAAATATTAAGATTATCTAAGAATTATTTCTAAGTTCCTACCTCAGAAGTCAAGTGCTTCTCAATTCTCGTGCTTCTTGTACATTTTCACACATGTCCAAACTTGAGCTGAACAAAGGAAAGCAAACATGAAACTCATGCAATGCCAATATCGAGAAGTGGTGGTTGTTTTTGACTTTGAGAGACATTGTTCTAAATGGACTATAAATGCTCTGAGTTCACACCTTTGTCAGCCACCAACAGATTTAAACCTCATACACTTTACTAGGATTACCAAGGGGTGGAAATGCTGTGAAATGGCTAATCAATAATAGTTTTGATGTGAATGTTAGTTTAGATAGAAGATGCAGGATAGGATTTAGTGTAACATTAGTAGTCTCATTTCTGTTACAGTCGGTAGCAGAAGTTTCAAAACAGAAACGTTGTTGTCCAATTTCCTGTGATTTTGCACCACTCCAGTTTGCTTCACAAATCCTTGAAAATACATATTTGCAATCACAGAGAGAAATATCTGGGGAGAAATGATGGTGTCCCCGGAGTGAGCTTTTAGAGTACACTTCTCGAAGCAATGATTGTTACATTTCATTAAAACATTTTAGTTTTTAACAGGGCCCCTGGGTAGCTCAGTCAGTGAAGCATCCGACTTTGGCTCAGGTCGTGACTTGTTGTTTTACACGTTCAAGCCCCACATCAGCTCTGTGCTGACAGCTCAGAGCCTGGAGCCTGCTTAGGATTCTGTGTTCTCCCTCTCTCTCTGCCCCTCCCCCACTCACACTCTGTCTGTGTCCCTCTCAAAAACAAGTAAACATTAAAAAAATTTTACGTTTGGGGCGCCTGGGTGGCTCAGTCATTTGAGCATCCGACTTCGGCCCAGCTCATGATCCCGCGCTTTGTGAGTTTGAGCCGTGTGTCGGGCTCTGTGCTGACTGGCTCAGAGCCTGGAGCCTGCTTTGGATTTTGTGTCTCCCTCTCTCTCTCTGCCCCTCCCCTACTCTGTCTCTCTGCCTCCCAAAAATAAATAAACCTTAAATTTTTTAAAAAAAATTTTCCTTTTAAGTAATCTCTGCACCCATTTGGGGCTCAACCTCACGACTCCGAGATCAAGAGTCACACACTCCACGGATCGAGCCAGCCAGGCGAGCCCTCATTACTTTTTACAAAATCTAACTATGAGAATATATTTAATGCATTCACACCAGTGGGGTCTGTGCCTAATTCCTTATAGATAGATAGATATCGACCCTTTAACATTGGGTTCAAAGAGATTGGGAGGAATCCTCCTTTTTCTTAAAGAGACTTAATAGACATGGCTTAAGACAAGGTTTCTTAAACTGGGCTCTGTTGACATTTTACGCAATGTAAGTCTTGTGAGGAGCTGCAGGATGCCTTGCAAAATGTTTAGCTGCATCCCTGGCCTCAGCCTGCCAAATGCCAGCCGTGCCTTCCCCACTGTTGACAACCTTAAATGTATCCAGAATTTGCCAGATGTCCCCTGGGGGCCCAATTTCTCCCTGATTAGGGACCACCAGAAGCCAATATCATGTGTCCCAGAGAACTGGGAAGGTACTCTCTCCAGGTACAATAATCTAGTATGTACCTGAATTAAGTAACAGTAATATTGGACTAATGGGGCATTGAGAGGGTGTGAATACAGTGAGTGAGAGAGAGAAACTCCAATGTAAGTCTGGAGGCCAGGATTCAAGGGGAGGTGAGGGGAGCGCTGAATGCTTTTAGGTAACTCAAATGATTCCTATACATTCATTAAATTAATTGGTTTCTCACATTTTAAAGAAGATGGCTAAGGAGATAGCAAGATGGAGAATTTAGATGATTAAACCATTACTGAGTGCCGACCATCCAATCCATGCCTGGCAACACGGATGTGGTTTTGTCACACACTGACTCTGGGTCTGGAGATTCCAGGCAGAGATGTGATTCTCAGTACTCAGTCTGACAAAGTGGATTATTTCATTATGTTCCTAAAGTATAGCCTAGGAGATCCTGAACAGTACCGTCCACTCTATTGCTGTGCTGTGAATGATCTCCATCTCCACTCTCCTCTACGGTAGCAACCAGCTCTGAGCGGCTCTCGAGCCCTTGAAATGTGGTCACGTTTCATGTGTCACAGTGGAAATCTTAACATTTTGGATGGATAGGATCAAAAATATATTACTCACATTAGCTTCACTGTTTTACTGTTTTTGATTTTCCTTTTTCCAGTGTGTTTACTGGCAAAGCCAAAACTATGTATGTGCTTTGCATAATTTTTATCAGACCTGGAAGGTGGAGAGTGACCTGGAAGGTGGAGAATTGTGCCCTGTTGGAATCCTGAAAGTCACCCTTGTCCTGGGTTCATGTCTAGGCCAGGTAGTACATGCAGACAGAACGGGGGATCCTGCTAAGTCTGGGTCCTCCTTGCATCTCAGCTCAAAGCCCTGGACATTTTTTTTTCTTTTTTTGCAATGTAAATACATATCTTTATTACTTAATTTTATACCTTTATAAAATCTATATTAATTAATACCTTTCCTATTGTTTTTCTGATGAAAACATACATACAATGGCAGAGTAGAAAATCTTAAGATTTAGAACATATAAAATTAATAGAAGTCTCATTCTACCATTCAAAAAGAACACGATAACATTTCTGTTCACCTTTCCCATATTGACACAAGAAAATTTTCCCTTAGTTTTAGTTGAAAATTTTCTTTTTATTATCTTTTCTTAATGTAAATATTATTTTAATTACTATTTTTCATTTTATGACTTTTTCTATATGTGCCATCCCTGATTCTAAACTCCTAGACTAATTTGGTAGAGAAAAAACATGTAATTAATGTAGCTGTTAGTGTTTTATCAAAAACACAGGCATGTGTGTTTCAGTGAAGAGCTAAAGGTAAACTCCTTGTCCCACACCTTTGCTAAGAAAATAAATATGCCTTCTGTGTAATTACTCTACATCAAATTGTGTTTATAATTAATGGGTCTATAACCTGACTAAATTACTTTAAGATATAATGATTACTTCTAATATTTCATCTGGGACAAAATTTAAACTTTGTTCTAGAGGTGTCCTGGGACTGAGGTTGGTAGAAATGGGTATGGATTGTGTTGCAAATAAAAAAATGGGACCTCTCTTTATTCTCAAAATATTCTCTTTTTCCCTCTTCACCCTGCAATTTTGACTAGTTATTATAATTGGTGTTGGAGGGGTCAGGTCATTTCCCTTCATGTAATTTATTTTCAAAACAGAGAATGACAATGTGTGAGACCAGGATTCAGCTTTTGAAACACAAGCACTTAATCTCCAATGGTGTCCCTGTGTCTGTAGAGCCGCACCTGTCCACACAGCAGACGTTGGACGGTGTGCACCTGCATTCCCCATGAAAGCTCTGTTGCCATGGTGATGAAATGATGTAAGATGCCCGTTTTTCCAACTGCCAGTCTCTGAGCTGAGCACTTCAAATCTGATAGCGAGTGAGTTCTCAGATCTATACCTAGCGTCTTCGAAGATGGGCAATCTGATTTGTTGCTGCCGTGGTATGTTCATAAAGATCTTCTTAACACTGTCTGCTACTAACTGGACAGTTAGCTGTTGCTCAAAATATTTTTCCATGGTTTAAAATCTCCTCTATCTGGTCGTTCGGAGTTATGAATATGTTTTATAGTTTTGTTTTATCTCTTGATTTTCGGTTATTCTATCAAGATAGCTCTCTTGATATTTTTTCTTCATTGAGAAAAGTGGCCTATATCCTGCACCCCTTTCTTGTCACCACTAGGTATTCCTAGGAGAAAACATATGGCAATGTCTATTGTAATGTAGGATCTTTTAAAACTCCAAAAGTATGTATTCAAATTATTCATTACAGAAATGTAGAGTGAATCCAGAATGGTTGATATGGAAGGTATCCATCATTGTTTTTAACATGCTTTCCCTATAAGCTTTATACCAAAAATGGGTACTGGGTTCAGTATTTGGGGAGATGTGTTCCTTCATTCACATAAAGAGTTGTCCAAGAGAGACCCTAACAATATGAGAGTTCCAACAATTTGTGGCCCCCACACACGCATTTACTTTTATCCTTTGGGTGTTATCCAGAATTACACTGTATACATTGGATCACTCTGGAGAACGATCATGAATATTTCTGGTCAAGGGCCACAGAGAGTGGGATCCAGGGGTCACCAACAGCTTTTTTTTTTCTTTTTCCTTTTCTTTTGTATTCCTTTTTTTTTTTTTTTTTTTGATGCCTCTGATTCTGTCAAAACTAAATTATGTTGAGGTAAAATGATAGTTTTAGGCAAAGCAAAGCAGCTGTGTGTCATAGAACGATGGTCTGGGAACTCAGAGTCCCAGGTTTGAATCCACCTCTGGAACTTGCAAAATCGTAAGGTCTCATTTAAGATCTATCCCCTCTAATGAATCTTTCTGACCACTTGTCATACACCGCACACTTTGCATGCAATAATTCATTCAATGCCATCACAAACATATGTGATGGTTTGTTACTCTTCCTACTTCTCAGGAGGAGAAACTGAGGCACAGAGATTCTTGTGTCCAGGAGCATGAACTCCTAAGAGTCAGGATGTGAACCCAGGCCTGTAGTCCCAATGCTCATGCTTTAACTACTGAACTGCACTTCTACTTAGCCATGGGATCACTGGCTGTGCAAAGGAGTTCCAGCATCTGTGTGTATATCAGGAATCACCTGGACCAAGGAAAATCCCACATGCTGTCTATTATTATGAGGTAGTCTCTGTGGTCCCATAGCCCAGGGAAACTCTCAAGGCAGATTATTATAGAACTTGCCGTAGTCACTAATATGAAAAGGATCTAGAAATCTTACATGGTTCTGGTCAGTTCAAAGATTCTGAAAGTTAGTAGGCACAAGTTAGGAAAACCTGGTCAAATTCTGCCAGTGCTGAGCTACTCCTCAGCACTTGGCCTGAGTCCAGTAAGGACTGAAGAGATCCTTTAGAGGTGTTGGATGGCATTGTCAATACGAGTGAGTCCTAGTAATGCTGAAGTTCTGTGAGCCTACCCATGAGACAACGAAAATGAAGCCTCAAAGTACCAATTCACAATGAACCTTGTGCCATCACCCTCATTGCTGCTCCCTCGTACAGCTGAGTTAGAGAACTGGTCAGCGCCTGCTCAGTCAGTTTCATGGTGTGGTCATTCTTCAGGACACGGCACAAATCTGATAAGAATCGGGAACATAACGGGCTGGTGCTTTACTCAGCGGCTGGAGCATGCATCTCTTGCTCCCTGGGTGATGACTTCAGCCCCGTTGCATGTGGTGTGTGAAGACTCATTCAGGAAAAAAGATTCAGGGACATAATGTAGTATATTCGGTAACATTATCAGCATGAGCCCTAAAAACAGCTTGATTCCCAAGAACTACACACTGTAGGGAACGTGACCAATAAGAACTCAAACATTTGATTACCAGCCCGGTGTCCATCCTCCCTGTTTAGGCACTCTCATCCATGCTCCAGTGGGGCCTTTGCTCCTTAATGAACTATCCCATTGCTTGCTAGTAAATGAAAGCCAATAGCTGACATGCTTAATGAATATATATCCGGGTAGCATCGCAAGGCAAGACGAGAAGAAAAATAGCACATAATTAATAATACTGTTTGGTTTTCAATGGTGGGCTTTCCTTATGTACAATTTGTTAATCATTGCTGAGCTTCATAACAAAGGATTTATGATTAACTAACACAGACTGCCGTGCCTAGATTCGAATCTAGTCTCTCAGTAAAGGGTTGGTTATAATCACCTGCAAAACAGTAAACAGCAGATGAAAGACCAATGCAGGTCCGGGTGATCCTTAGGGAGAGTCATGGTGGTGGAGAGGGAGGAGGCTTCTCCAGGCCATGGGTATGGAGGGGTCCATCTAAAAGGAGATGGGACATGGGCCCCTGCCACTGCAGGGTCTCAAGAAGGATGAGGAGTCCGTAGAGATCAGATTTTGGGGAAGGAGGAGGAACTGGGAAGGGGCCCACTCAGAGCCAGTACAACCCCTGCCCTTCACCAGCCAGGCCTTAGTCCTGGCTGCTCAGATGGTTCCACAGGCCAATAGTCAGTGCCACGTTAAGTGTCCCAGCCTACATTCAATAAACCATCAAAGCACCAGCCCGATGGGCCAGTTTCGCAGTTAATTCACAGTAGCTGCTCAGCCAGGCTTAGTCAACTGAAGGGAAGCTAATTCTGGGCAGAGCCGTTATGTGACAGTTGGTTTGGAATGTCGTGGCTTCAGAGTCAGCTTGGGAGCTGGGCAGACCACTGGCCACTGAAGGTGGCCAAGTGGCCATTGGGGAAGGCTCCTTGTGAGAGCCCTGGTAGTGTGGATGGCGGGTGAGGATGGCCACTGTTGGGCTTCCCCTGCTCCTTCAGAAGGGCTTCACTTGGTGGTAACTGCATTGTGCCTTGGGTCAGGGGTTGAAACCTAGAGGTGGGAGGCTGAGTTAGGATTTGCACTTTTCTCCTAGCTTAGGCACCTCCTCCAGGGCATCAACTGTCTTCCACAGAGACCTTGGGGAGGAAGATTTGATAAAGAGACTGGGGGAGCCCCTGGCTCAGGGGTTCAAGGCATGATCTCAGGTGCCCTGGGAAGGTCCCAGATTTTCAGGGATCTCTGTCCCCGGGCAACATCTACATTCCTATCCTGGACCTCCCACTCTTCAGAATAGTGAATCTTGCTGAGTCACTTAATCTCTCACAGAAAATATGGGTCACAGGCCCTGCCCTCTCTGCCCCACGGGGTTGATATGGGGATCCCAGGAGGTGGTAACAGGACTTCCCCATGAGCTGTAAAGCATCCTAGCCATGGGCAGGATGAAAAGGAAGCTTCCATCCTCCTTTGTCCTGTAGCCATCCAAGTCCCCACTCTAGATTCAACCACTACCAAGTGTTTAGGTTAATGTTCCGGACATGTAGTGACTGAACACTTACACACTGCTTCTGAACCATCGGTCATTTTTCCCCGAAGACTTTTCCTGCATTTAATCACTTTCAACTTCATACCATAAGACATATAAGCAGCCCCTAAGAAAGTTTTCATTGTGCAGTACAGGGAACTTAGGCACAGCCCAACAGGCACCAACCCCATGCTCTCAATGACTGGATTGCTCTCATTTCTATCCTGTCTCACCCAGATAAAGGTATTTGCCCACACAGTGTCTGTTGGAGCTTTTCTTCTGTGTCTTTCGTGGTAAGGGTACTCAACCTACAAACTCACTCTTACTGATTTTCAAGCAGTTCATCACAGGCCCTATGCTGCAAGGTAGGTTTCCAGAACTGACTTCTTTTGTATAAATGAAACTTGGTGCCCTGAACACCAACATTTCCTCCCTTTCCCCTCCCTCCAGCCCCTATTCTATTCTCTGTTCCTATGCATTTGACTATTTTAGGTTCCACATGTAAGTGTCATCCTGCAGTATTTGTCTTTCTGTGTCTGGCTTATTTCGCTTAACACCAAGTCCCCCAGGGCCATCCGTGTTGTCACAAATGACAGGATTTCCTTCCTTTTTAAGGCTGAATAGTCACCCATTGTATGGACACACCACATTGTCTTTGTGCATTTGATCATCAATGGACCTTCAGTTGTTTCGCTATATTAACTTTTGTGAATGCAGAACAAGGGAGTGTAGGTATCATTCAGAAGACCAGATTTCAATACTTTTGGATGTGTTAGCCCAAAGTGGGATTGCTGGATCAAATGGTACTTCGTTTTTAAATGTCTTGAAGCACTTCCATATTGGTTTTTCATATTCACTGCATCAGTTTACATGCTCTGTTGGGCAACTTTTAAAAGGTCATTGATTGATTGATGGATTGATTGATAGAGGGAACGGGGTGGAATCAGGGATTTGATCCCAGACACCTTGAGATCATGACCTGGGTCGAAATCAAGAGTGGGACACTTAACCAACTGATGAAATTATTAATATGGTCAGGAAGATCGGGCATTCCTGCTGGAATCAGTGTGGAAGTTACCCTGAACCCAGGTTCCTTGCAGGACAGAGGCTTGAGGGTGTGAAGAAAAGACAGATTTCCGAGGGGAAAACCTGTGACTATGGTGACAGTGTGAGAAGAAAATGTATTCACTGTGTTGTGTGTGTGTGTGTGTGTGTGGTGTGTGTGTGTGTGAGACAGGCAAAAGTGAGCGACAGGGAAACACACAAAGAGAATGAGACACACTCCTAAGAGAGAGAGAGACAGGTGAGAGAGAGAGAGGAGATGTGTGTTTCCCCAGGAGACACGTACCACTGACACTGCACATAACAAAGGTCTACACTCGCAAAAAACTCCTCATGCTGCACACTTCAAGAAATACAGTTGAGCATGGCTCAGCAGTAACACTCAATCCATGCAGGTAACCAAGCCTCTGTATGCTCTGGCCAAAGTTCATATGAGGAACACTCCCTGAGTTATTCTTGAGCAGCACCAACAATATACTGAGGAATATTCTATGTCCTTCTAGGTGACCCTAAGGAGGAAAAACTGCGAGCCAATCATGCAAGGAAGTACGAGGTTGTTGCTGAGGTAAGCTTGCCCGTCTTTCCGTGAGAAACGCAAGTGCTATGTTAGAGTGTTTCCAATCAACATCTGTGGTAAATATGACAATGTACATTTTGGATGATATTGTTACTTTCCCTGATGGGGAGAGGGGTGAGTGGTTGCCTCTTGCCAACGGTCACCTAGGACAGGGGGACATTCACCACTGGCAGGGCCAAACCTGGTAACAAACAGTGTCCTAGGATCTTTTCCGTCAGAAGCAATCTGTCCTGCTTGGGTGAAGAATTTCGTAGCAGGCATCCTCGGTGTTCTAGAGAGACACATCCCCAGGAGAAACAACTTCTGACAGACATCCCATTCATTTGCTTTAGTGGCCTTTGACTCAACCGCTGTGTCCCAACTTGTACGGTCAAGACGCAAAGAGAACTGAAGAGTGGTGCAAATAGTGTATATCATGATCTTACCCTGATGGTGTTTTCTTTCCTAACATTCAGGTGGCTGTAGGAGCACAGGACAAAGGTACGTATCCTGGAAACTGTTTCTTGCTGAGAAAAATGTTTAGATGGTGATGCAGGTGGGGCATTGTTGTTGTCTTCATTCTGGAGAGCTACCCAAATTCCAGAGGCCTGGGAAGACTGGTGCCTGTGAGTTGGGGGAAGGACCTACATCCCAGGTGAGAAACTATGTGATATTTCTACAGTAGGAGAAAGATAATGTATTCCTTGAGTGTGGTGTGTTTCTGCGGGCATGAGTCGTGGGGTTTTTCTCTGTGTGTGTCTGTGTGTCACGTGATTGTGACTGTGAATGTGTGTAGAGTGTGTTTTCTTGAGAGACACACAGACTAAGCCACACAAAATGACACAGACACACTGCAAGGCAGACAGAGAAAGGTACATGTGGGATTGCCCAGAGAATCTGTGTCATTGACACTGCACAATGATGAATGTCTACATTGTCACACACTCCTCCTACAGCACACTTCAAGAAATACTGCTGTGCATGGCTCAGCAGTGACACTTAGTCCATGCAGGTAACCGAAGCCTCAATATGCTCTGGCCCATGTTCATATCAAGGAACAGTCCCTGAGTTATACTTGAGCAGCACCAACATGGTACTGACAGGTATTCTGGTCTTTGTAGGTGTTCCTGAGGAGGAAAGGCGCCGGCCGCATCCTGTCTTGAGTCACCAGGCTGTTGCTGAGGTGAGCTTCCTGTCTTTCCTTGAGGAACACAAGTGATTTCTTAGACTCTTTGCAATCAACATCTGTTGCAAATGTGACAATGTACCGTCGAGATGATAATGTTATTTTCCCTGTGGGGAGAAACATATGGTCAATTTCCATGGTTGTTTCTTGCCAACGGTCACCTTGGTCAGGGGCACATTTACCACTGGCAGTGCCAAACCTGGAAATAAACAGCATCCTAGGATTTTTTTGGCAGAAGCACTTTTTCCTTTTGGGTGAACAATTTTGTAGGCTGCATCGTCAGTGTTCTTTAGAGACACATCTCCAGGAAAAACAAATTCTGACAGGCATATTATTTTTCCTTTTGTGGCCTTTGACTCAAACACTGTGCCCATCCTGAATCCCAAAGTCACCAAGCGAACCGAACAATGGTACACATACTGGACATCATGATCTCACCCTGATGGTGTTTTCTTTTCTAACATTCAGGTGGCCGTAGGAGCACGAGAAGAAGGTATGTGTCCTGGAAACTGTTTCTTGCTGAGAAAAATGTTTACATGGTGATGCAGGTGGGGCATTGTTATTGTCTTTATACTGGAGAGCTACCCTAATCCCAGAGGCCTGGGGGGACGGGTGCTTGTGAGTTGGGGGAAGGACCTACATCCCAGGTGAGAAACTATATGATATTTCTACAGTAGGACAAAGATAATGTATTCCTTGTGTGAGGTGTGTTTCTGTGGACATGAGTCCTGGGGTTGTTCTGTGGTGTGTCTGTGTGTCACGTGATTGTGACTGTGAATGTGTGTTGAGTGTGTTTTCTTGAGAGACACACAGAGTAAGCTACACAAAATGACACAGACACACTGCAAGACAGACAGACAGACAGAGAAAGATACATGTGGATTTGCCCAGAGAATCTGTGTCACTGACACTGCACAATGATGAATGTCTACATTCTCACACACGCCTCCTACTGCACACTTCAAGGAATACTGCTGTGCATGGCTCAGCAGTGACACTTAGTCCATGCAGGTAACCGAAGCCTCAATATGCTCTGGCCCGTGTTCATATCAAGGAACAGTCCCTGAGTTATACTTGAGCAGCACCAACATGGTACTGACAGGTATTCTGGTCTTTGTAGGTGTTCCTGAGGAGGAAAGGCGCCGGCCGCATCCTGTCTTGAGTCACCAGGCTGTTGCTGAGGTGAGCTTCCTGTCTTTCCTTGAGGAACACAAGTGATTTCTTAGACTCTTTGCAATCAACATCTGTTGCAAATGTGACAATGTACCGTCGAGATGATAATGTTATTTTCCCTGTGGGGAGAAACATATGGTCAATTTCCATGGTTGTTTCTTGCCAACGGTCCCCTTGGTCAGAGGCACATTTACCACTGGCAGTGCCAAACCTGGAAATAAACAACATCCTAGGATCTTTTTCAGCAGCAGCACTTTTTCCTTTTGGGTGAACAATTTTGTAGGCTGCATCCTCAGTGTTCTTTAGAGACACATCTCCAGGACAAACGACTTCGGACAGGCATATTCTCTTTCCTTTTGTGGCCTTTGACTCAAACACTGTGTCCCATCCTGAATCCCAAATTCACCAAGCGAACCGAACAATGGTACACATACTGGACATCATGATCTCACCCTGATGGTGTTTTCTTTTCTAACATTCAGGTGGCCGTAGGAGCACGAGAAGAAGGTATGTGTCCTGGAAACTCTTTCTTGCTGAGGAAAATGTTTCCGATGAGGTGTAGGTGGGGTATTCTTGTTGTCTTCAGTCTGGAGAGTACCCGGATGTCAGAGTCCCGAGGGGACTGGTGCTTGAGTGTGGGGGGAAATGACCAACATCCCAGGTGAAATCTATGTCCATGTTTCTATAGTATGAGAAAGACAATGTATTCCTTCTGTGCAGTGTGATTGTGTGTGCATGAGTCTTGGGTTGTTCTGTACCTCTGTATGTCGCATGATTGTGAGTGTGTATGCGTGTGTGGGTGTGTGTTTTCTTGAGAGACTCAGATACAGAGAGACAGAGCCACGCACAGAAAGAGACAGACACAGTGAAAGAGAGGGAGAGAGAGAGACAGAGATGTGGGTTGGCCCAGAGATATGGGCCACTGACACTGAAAAATGACCAAAGTCTACATTCTCAAAAATCTCTGCATACTGCACACCTCCAGGAATACTGCTGAGCGTGGCTCTGCAGTACCATTCGGTCCATGCAGTTAACAAAAGCGTCCGTGTGCTCTCGCCCGTGTTCATATAAGGAAGAGTCCCGGAGGCGTTCTTGAGCAGCACCAAGAAGACACTGACATGTATTCTGTGTCCTTGTAGGTGTCGCTAAGGTGAAAAAGCGGCGGCCCCATCCTGATACGAGGCAGCAGGTTGGTGCTGAGGTGAGCTTGCCTGTCTTTCCCTGAGGAACACAATTGCTTTCTTAGAGGCTTTCCCATCAACCTCTGCTGTACATATGACAGTCTACATTTTCGATGATACTGTTACTTTCCCTGATGGGGACAGTGGAGAGTGGTTGCCTCTTGCCAACGGTCACCTTGGTCAGGGGGACATTTACCACTGGCAGTGCCAAACCTGGTTAACAAACAGTGTCCTAGGATCTTTCCGTCAGCAGCAATCTGTCCTGCTTGGGTGAAGAATTCCGTAGCAGGAATCCTCGGTGTTCTAGAGAGACACATCCCCAGGAGAAACAACTTCTGACAGGCATCCCATTCATTTGCTTTGTGGCCTTTGACTCAACCGCTGTGTCCCATCTTGTATGGTCAAGACGCAAAGAGAACTGAAGAGTGGTGTAAATAGGGTATATCATGATCTCACCCTGATGGTGTTTTCTTTCCTAACATTCAGGTGGCTGTAGGAGCACAGGACAAAGGTATGTATCCTGGAAACTGTTTCTTGCTGAGAAAATATTTAGATGGTGATGCAGGTGGGGCATTGTTGTTGTCTTCATTCTGGAGAACTACCCTAATCCCAGAGGCCTGGGGGGACGGGTGCTTGTGAGTTGGGGGAAGGACCTACATCCCAGGTGAGAAACCATATGATATTTCTACAGTAGGACAAAGATAATGTATTCCTCGAGTGAGGTGTGTTTCTGTGGGCATGAGTCCTGGGGTTGTTCTGTGGTGTGTCTGTGTGTCACGTGATTGTGACTGTGAATGTGTGTTGAGTGTGTTTTCCTGAGAGACACACAGAATAAGCTACACAAAATGACACAGACACACTGCAAGACAGACAGACAGAGAAAGATACATGTGGATTTGCCCAGAGAATCTGTGTCACTGACACTGCACAATGATGAATGTCTACATTCTCACACACACCTCCTACTGCACACTTCAAGGAATACTGCTGTGCATGGCTCAGCAGTGACACTTAGTCCATGCAGGTAACCGAAGCCTCAATATGCTCTGGCCCATGTTCATATCAAGGAACAGTCCCTGAGTTATACTTGAGCAGCACCAACATGGTACTGACAGGTATTCTGGTCTTTGTAGGTGTTCCTGAGGAGGAAAGACGCCGGCCGCATCCTGTCTTGAGTCACCAGGCTGTTGCTGAGGTGAGCTTCCTGTCTTTCCTTGAGGAACACAAGTGATTTCTTAGACTCTTTGCAATCAACATCTGTTGCAAATGTGACAATGTACCGTCGAGATGATAATGTTATTTTCCCTGTGGGGAGAAACATATGGTCAATTTCCATGGTTGTTTCTTGCCAACTGTCACCTTGGTCAGGGGCACATTTACCACTGGCAGTGCCAAACCTGGAAATAAACAGCATCCTAGGATTTTTTTGGCAGAAGCACTTTTTCCTTTGGGGTGAACAATTTTGTAGGCTGCATCGTCAGTGTTCTTTAGAGACACATCTCCAGGAAACACAAATTCTGACAGGCATATTATTTTTCCTTTTGTGGCCTTTGACTCAAACACTGTGCCCATCCTGAATCCCAAAGTCACCAAGCGAACCGAACAATGGTACACATACTGGACATCATGATCTCACCCTGATGGTGTTTTCTTTTCTAACATTCAGGTGGCCGTAGGAGCACGAGAAGAAGGTATGTGTCCTGGAAACTGTTTCTTGCTGAGGAAAATGTTTCCGATGAGGTGTAGGTGGGGTATTCTTGTTGTCTTCAGTCTGGAGAGTACCCGGGTGTCAGAGTCCCGAGGGGACTGGTGCTTGAGTGTGGGGGGGAAAGACAGACATCCCAGGTGAAATCTATGTCCATGTTTCTATAGTATGAGAAAGACAATGTATTCCTTCTGTTCGGTGTGATTTTGTGTGCATGAGTCTTGGGGTTGTTCTGTATCTCTGTATGTCGCATGATTGTGAGTGTGTATGCGTGTGTGGGTGTGTGTGTGTGTTTTCTTGAGAGACTCAGAGACAGAGAGACAGAGCCACACACAGAAAGAGACAGACACAGTGAAAGAGAGGGAGAGAGAGAGACAGAGATGTGGGTTGGCCCAGAGATATGGGCCACTGACATTGGACAATGACCAATATGTACAATTCAGAGTCCTGGGAGGACTGGTGCTCGAGGGTCGGGGGGGGAAGGAACAACGTCCCAGGTGACAAACTAGGTGATGTTTCTACAGTAGAAGAAACATACTGTATCCCTTGGGTGCGGTGTAATTTTGTGTGTTGAGTCTGGGGGTTGTTCTGTATGTGGCTGTATGTGTCGGGATCGTGACAGTGTATGTCTGCGTGTGTGTGTGTTTTCTTGAGAGACGCAGAGAAAAAGCCACACAGAGAAAGAGACAGACACATTTCAAGAGAGGGTGAGAGAGAGAGAGCGACAGAGAGACAGACAGACGTGGGCTTGCCCACGAGATATGTGCCACTGACACTGAAAAATGACCAAAGTCTACATTCTCAAAAATCTCTGCATACTGCACACCTCCAGGAATACTGCTGAGCGTGGCTCTGCAGTACCATTCGGTCCATGCAGTTAACAAAAGCGTCCGTGTGCTCTCGCCCGTGTTCATATAAGGAAGAGTCCCGGAGGCGTTCTTGAGCAGCACCAAGAAGACACTGACATGTATTCTGTGTCCTTGTAGGTGTCGCTAAGGTGAAAAAGCGGCGGCCCCATCCTGATACGAGGCAGCAGGTTGGTGCTGAGGTGAGCTTGCCTGTCTTTCCCTGAGGAACACAATTGCTTTCTTAGAGGCTTTCCCATCAACCTCTGCTGTACATAGGACAGTCTACATTTTCGATGATACTGTTACTTTCCCTGATGGGGACAGTGGAGAGTGGTTGCCTCTTGCCAACGGTCACCTTGGTCAGGGGGACATTTACCACTGGCAGTGCCAAACCTGGTTAACAAACAGTGTCCTAGGATCTTTCCGTCAGCAGCAATCTGTCCTGCTTGGGTGAAGAATTCCGTAGCAGGAATCCTCGGTGTTCTAGAGAGACACATCCCCAGGAGAAACAACTTCTGACAGGCATCCCATTCATTTGCTTGGTGGCCTTTGACTCAACCGCTGTGTCCCATCTTGTATGGTCAAGACGCAAAGAGAACTGAAGAGTGGTGTAAATAGGGTATATCATGATCTCACCCTGATGGTGTTTTCTTTCCTAACATTCAGGTGGCTGTAGGAGCACAGGACAAAGGTATGTATCCTGGAAACTGTTTCTTGCTGAGAAAATATTTAGATGGTGATGCAGGTGGGGCATTGTTGTTGTCTTCATTCTGGAGAACTACCCTAATCCCAGAGGCCTGGGGGGACGGGTGCTTGTGAGTTGGGGGAAGGACCTACATCCCAGGTGAGAAACCATATGATATTTCTACAGTAGGACAAAGATAATGTATTCCTCGAGTGAGGTGTGTTTCTGTGGGCCTGAGTCCTGGGGTTGTTCTGTGGTGTGTCTGTGTGTCACGTGATTGTGACTGTGAATGTGTGTTGAGTGTGTTTTCCTGAGAGACACACAGAATAAGCTACACAAAATGACACAGACACACTGCAAGACAGACAGACAGACAGAGAAAGATACATGTGGATTTGCCCAGAGAATCTGTGTCACTGACACTGCACAATGATGAATGTCTACATTCTCACACACACCCCCTACTGCACACTTCAAGGAATACTGCTGTGCATGGCTCAGCAGTGACACTTAGTCCATGCAGGTAACCGAAGCCTCAATATGCTCTGGCCCATGTTCATATCAAGGAACAGTCCCTGAGTTATACTTGAGCAGCACCAACATGGTACTGACAGGTATTCTGGTCTTTGTAGGTGTTCCTGAGGAGGAAAGGCGCCGGCCGCATCCTGTCTTGAGTCACCAGGCTGTTGCTGAGGTGAGCTTCCTGTCTTTCCTTGAGGAACACAAGTGATTTCTTAGACTCTTTGCAATCAACATCTGTTGCAAATGTGACAATGTACCGTCGAGATGATAATGTTATTTTCCCTGTGGGGAGAAACATATGGTCAATTTCCATGGTTGTTTCTTGCCAACTGTCACCTTGGTCAGGGGCACATTTACCACTGGCAGTGCCAAACCTGGAAATAAACAGCATCCTAGGATTTTTTTGGCAGAAGCACTTTTTCCTTTGGGGTGAACAATTTTGTAGGCTGCATCGTCAGTGTTCTTTAGAGACACATCTCCAGGAAAAACAAATTCTGACAGGCATATTATTTTTCCTTTTGTGGCCTTTGACTCAAACACTGTGCCCATCCTGAATCCCAAAGTCACCAAGCGAACCGAACAATGGTACACATACTGGACATCATGATCTCACCCTGATGGTGTTTTCTTTTCTAACATTCAGGTGGCCGTAGGAGCACGAGAAGAAGGTATGTGTCCTGGAAACTGTTTCTTGCTGAGGAAAATGTTTCCGATGAGGTGTAGGTGGGGTATTCTTGTTGTCTTCAGTCTGGAGAGTACCCAGGTGTCAGAGTCCCGAGGGGACTGGTGCTTGAGTGTGGGGGGGAAAGACCGAAATCCCAGGTGAAATCTATGTCCATGTTTCTATAGTATGAGAAAGACAATGTATTCCTTCTGTTCCGTGTGATTTTGTGTGCATGAGTCTTGGGGTTGTTCTGTATCTCTGTATGTCGCATGATTGTGAGTGTGTATGCGTGTGTGGGTGTGTGTGTGTGTTTTCTTGAGAGACTCAGAGACAGAGAGACAGAGCCACACACAGAAAGAGACAGACACAGTGAAAGAGAGGGAGAGAGAGAGACAGAGATGTGGGTTGGCCCAGAGATATGGGCCACTGACATTGGACAATGACCAATATGTACAATTCAGAGTCCTGGGAGGACTGGTGCTCGAGGGTCGGGGGGGGAAGGACCAACGTCCCAGGTGACAAACTAGGTGATGTTTCTACAGTAGAAGAAACATACTGTATCCCTTGGGTGCGGTGTAATTTTGTGTGTTGAGTCTGGGGGTTGTTCTGTATGTGGCTGTATGTGTCGGGATCGTGACAGTGTATGTCTGCGTGTGTGTGTGTTTTCTTGAGAGACGCAGAGAAAAAGCCACACAGAGAAAGAGACAGACACATTTCAAGAGAGGGTGAGAGAGAGAGAGCGACAGAGAGACAGACAGACGTGGGCTTGCCCACGAGATATGTGCCACTGACACTGAAAAATGACCAAAGTCTACATTCTCAAAAATCTCTGCATACTGCACACCTCCAGGAATACTGCTGAGCGTGGCTCTGCAGTACCATTCGGTCCATGCAGTTAACAAAAGCGTCCGTGTGCTCTCGCCCGTGTTCATATAAGGAAGAGTCCCGGAGGCGTTCTTGAGCAGCACCAAGAAGACACTGACATGTATTCTGTGTCCTTGTAGGTGTCGCTAAGGTGAAAAAGCGGCGGCCCCATCCTGATACGAGGCAGCAGGTTGGTGCTGAGGTGAGCTTGCCTGTCTTTCCCTGAGGAACACAATTGCTTTCGTAGAGGCTTTCCCATCAACCTCTGCTGTACATAGGACAGTCTACATTTTCGATGATACTGTTACTTTCCCTGATGGGGACAGTGGAGAGTGGTTGCCTCTTGCCAACGGTCACCTTGGTCAGGGGGACATTTACCACTGGCAGTGCCAAACCTGGTTAACAAACAGTGTCCTAGGATCTTTTCCGTCAGCAGCAATCTGTCCTGCTTGGGTGAAGAATTCCGTAGCAGGAATCCTCGGTGTTCTAGAGAGACACATCCCCAGGAGAAACAACTTCTGACAGGCATCCCATTCATTTGCTTTGTGGCCTTTGACTCAACCGCTGTGTCCCATCTTGTATGGTCAAGACGCAAAGAGAACTGAAGAGTGGTGTAAATAGGGTATATCATGATCTCACCCTGATGGTGTTTTCTTTCCTAACATTCAGGTGGCTGTAGGAGCACAGGACAAAGGTATGTATCCTGGAAACTGTTTCTTGCTGAGAAAATATTTAGATGGTGATGCAGGTGGGGCATTGTTGTTGTCTTCATTCTGGAGAACTACCCTAATCCCAGAGGCCTGGGGGGACGGGTGCTTGTGAGTTGGGGGAAGGACCTACATCCCAGGTGAGAAACCATATGATATTTCTACAGTAGGACAAAGATAATGTATTCCTCGAGTGAGGTGTGTTTCTGTGGGCATGAGTCCTGGGGTTGTTCTGTGGTGTGTCTGTGTGTCACGTGATTGTGACTGTGAATGTGTGTTGAGTGTGTTTTCCTGAGAGACACACAGAGTAAGCTACACAAAATGACACAGACACACTGCAAGACAGACAGACAGACAGACAGAGAAAGATACATGTGGATTTCCCCAGAGATTCTGTGTCACTGACACTGCACAATGATGAATGTCTACATTCTCACACACACCTCCTACTGCACACTTCAAGGAATACTGCTGTGCATGGCTCAGCAGTGACACTTAGTCCATTCAGGTAACCGAAGCCTCAATATGCTCTGGCCCATGTTCATATCAAGGAACAGTCCCTGAGTTATACTTGAGCAGCACCAACATGGTACTGACAGGTATTCTGGTCTTTGTAGGTGTTCCTGAGGAGGAAAGGCGCCGGCCGCATCCTGTCTTGAGTCACCAGGCTGTTGCTGAGGTGAGCTTCCTGTCTTTCCTTGAGGAACACAAGTAATTTCTTAGAGTCTTGGCAATCAACATCTGTTGCAAATGTGACAATGTACCGTCGAGATGATAATGGTATTTTCCCTGTGGGGAGAAACATATGGTCAATTTCCATGGTTGTTTCTTGCCAACTGTCCCCTTGGTCAGGGGCACATTTACCACTGGCAGTGCCAAACCTGGAAATAAACAACATCCTAGGATCTTTTTCGGCAGCAGCACTTTTTCCTTTTGGGTGAACAATTTTGTAGGCTGCATCCTCAGTGTTCTTTAGAGACACATCTCCAGGACAAACGACTTCGGACAGGCATATTCTCTTTCCTTTTGTGGCCTTTGACTCAAACACTGTGTCCCATCCTGAATCCCAAAGTCACCAAGCGAACCGAACAATGGTACACATACTGGACATCATGATCTCACCCTGATGGTGTTTTCTTTTCTAACATTCAGGTGGCCATAGGAGCACGAGAAGAAGGTATGTGTCCTGGAAACTCTTTCTTGCTGAGGAAAATGTTTCCGATGAGGTGTAGGTGGGGTATTCTTGTTGTCTTCAGTCTGGAGAGTACCCGGATGTCAGAGTCCCGAGGGGACTGGTGCTTGAGTGTGGCGGGAAAAGACCGACATCCCAGGTGAAATCTATGTCCATGTTTCTATAGTATGAGAAAGACAATGTATTCCTTCTGTGCCGTGTGATTGTGTGTGCATGAGTCTTGGGGTTGTTCTGTATCTCTGTATGTCGCATGATTGTGAGTGTGTATGCGTGTGTGGGTGTGTGTGTGTGTTTTCTTGAGAGACTCAGAGACAGAGAGACAGAGCCACACACAGAAAGAGACAGACACAGTGAAAGAGAGGGAGAGAGAGAGACAGAGATGTGGGTTTGTCCAGAGATATGGGCCACTGACATTGGACAATGACCAATATGTACAATTCAGAGTCCTGGGAGGACTGGTGCTCGAGGGTCGGGGGGGGAAGGAACAACGTCCCAGGTGACAAACTAGGTGATGTTTCTACAGTAGAAGAAACATACTGTATCCCTTGTGTGTGGTGTAATTTTGTGTGTTGAGTCTGGGGGTTGTTCTGTATGTGGCTGTATGTGTCGGGATCGTGACAGTGTATGTCTGCGTGTGTGTGTGTTTTCTTGAGAGACGCAGAGAAAAAGCCACACAGAGAAAGAGACAGACACATTTCAAGAGAGGGTGAGAGAGAGAGAGCGACAGAGAGACAGACAGACGTGGGCTTGCCCACGAGATATGTGCCACTGACGCTGAAAAATGACGAAAGTCTACATTCTCAAAAATCTCTGCATACTGCACACCTCCAGGAATACTGCTGAGCGTGGCTCTGCAGTACCATTCGGTCCATGCAGTTAACAAAAGCGTCCGTGTGCTCTCGCCCGTGTTCATATAAGGAAGAGTCCCGGAGGCGTTCTTGAGCAGCACCAAGAAGACACTGACATGTATTCTGTGTCCTTGTAGGTGTCGCTAAGGTGAAAAAGCGGCGGCCCCATCCTGATACGAGGCAGCAGGTTGGTGCTGAGGTGAGCTTGCCTGTCTTTCCCTGAGGAACACAATTGCTTTCTTAGAGGCTTTCCCATCAACCTCTGCTGTACATATGACAGTCTACATTTTCGATGATACTGTTACTTTCCCTGATGGGGACAGTGGAGAGTGGTTGCCTCTTGCCAACGGTCACCTTGGTCAGGGGGACATTTACCACTGGCAGTGCCAAACCTGGTTAACAAACAGTGTCCTAGGATCTTTTCCGTCAGCAGCAATCTGTCCTGCGTGGGTGAAGAATTCCGTAGCAGGAATCCTCGGTGTTCTAGAGAGACACATCCCCAGGAGAAACAACTTCTGACAGGCATCCCATTCATTTGCTTTGTGGCCTTTGACTCAACCGCTGTGTCCCATCTTGTATGGTCAAGACGCAAAGAGAACTGAAGAGTGGTGTAAATAGGGTATATCATGATCTCACCCTGATGGTGTTTTCTTTCCTAACATTCAGGTGGCCGTAGGAGCACAGGACAAAGGTATGTATCCTGGAAACTGTTTCTTGCTGAGAAAATATTTAGATGGTGATGCAGGTGGGGCATTGTTGTTGTCTTCATTCTGGAGAACTACCCTAATCCCAGAGGCCTGGGGGGACGGGTGCTTGTGAGTTGTGGGAAGGACCTACATCCCAGGTGAGAGACCATATGATATTTCTACAGTAGGACAAAGATAATGTATTCCTCGAGTGAGGTGTGTTTCTGTGGGCATGAGTCCTGGGGTTGTTCTGTGGTGTGTCTGTGTGTCACGTGATTGTGACTGTGAATGTGTGTTGAGTGTGTTTTCCTGAGAGACACACAGAGTAAGCTACACAAAATGACACAGACACACTGCAAGACAGACAGACAGACAGAGAAAGATACATGTGGATTTGCCCAGAGATTCTGTCTCACTGACACTGCACAATGATGAATGTCTACATTCTCACACACACCTCCTACTGCACACTTCAAGGAATACTGCTGTGCATGGCTCAGCAGTGACACTTAGTCCATGCAGGTAACCGAAGCCTCAATATGCTCTGGCCCATGTTCATATCAAGGAACAGTCCCTGAGTTATACTTGAGCAGCACCAACATGGTACTGACAGGTATTCTGGTCTTTGTAGGTGTTCCTGAGGAGGAAAGGCGCCGGCCGCATCCTGTCTTGAGTCACCAGGCTGTTGCTGAGGTGAGCTTCCTGTCTTTCCTTGAGGAACACAAGTGATTTCTTAGAGTCTTGGCAATCAACATCTGTTGCAAATGTGACAATGTACCGTCGAGATGATAATGTTATTTTCCCTGTGGGGAGAAACATATGGTCAATTTCCATGGTTGTTTCTTGCCAACTGTCACCTTGGTCAGGGGCACATTTACCACTGGCAGTGCCAAACCTGGAAATAAACAGCATCCTAGGATTTTTTTGGCAGAAGCACTTTTTCCTTTTGGGTGAACAATTTTGTAGGCTGCATTGTCAGTGTTCTTTAGAGACACATCTCCAGGAAAAACAAATTCTGACAGGCATATTATTTTTCCTTTTGTGGCCTTTGACTCAAACACTGTGCCCATCCTGAATCCCAAAGTCACCAAGCGAACCGAACAATGGTACACATACTGGACATCATGATCTCACCCTGATGGTGTTTTCTTTTCTAACATTCAGGTGGCCGTAGGAGCACGAGAAGAAGGTATGTGTCCTGGAAACTGTTTCTTGCTGAGGAAAATGTTTCCGATGAGGTGTAGGTGGGGTATTCTTGTTGTCTTCAGTCTGGAGAGTACCCGGGTGTCAGAGTCCCGAGGGGACTGGTGCTTGAGTGTGGGGGGGAAAGACCGACATCCCAGGTGAAATCTATGTCCATGTTTCTATAGTATGAGAAAGACAATGTATTCCTTCTGTTCCGTGTGATTTTGTGTGCATGAGTCTTGGGGTTGTTCTGTATCTCTGTATGTCGCATGATTGTGAGTGTGTATGCGTGTGTGGGTGTGTGTGTGTGTTTTCTTGAGAGACTCAGAGACAGAGAGACAGAGCCACACACAGAAAGAGACAGACACAGTGAAAGAGAGGGAGAGAGAGAGACAGAGATGTGGGTTGGCCCAGAGATATGGGCCACTGACATTGGACAATGACCAATATGTACAATTCAGAGTCCTGGGAGGTCTGGTGCTCGAGGGTCGGGGGGGGAAGGACCAACGTCCCAGGTGACAAACTAGGTGATGTTTCTACAGTAGAAGAAACATACTGTATCCCTTGGGTGCGGTGTAATTTTGTGTGTTGAGTCTGGGGGTTGTTCTGTATGTGGCTGTATGTGTCGGGATCGTGACAGTGTATGTCTGCGTGTGTGTGTGTTTTCTTGAGAGACGCAGAGAAAAAGCCACACAGAGAAAGAGACAGACACATTTCAAGAGAGGGTGAGAGAGAGAGAGCGACAGAGAGACAGACAGACGTGGGCTTGCCCACGAGATATGTGCCACTGACGCTGAAAAATGACCAAAGTCTACATTCTCAAAAATCTCTGCATACTGCACACCTCCAGGAATACTGCTGAGCGTGGCTCTGCAGTACCATTCGGTCCATGCAGTTAACAAAAGCGTCCGTGTGCTCTCGCCCGTGTTCATATAAGGAAGAGTCCCGGAGGCGTTCTTGAGCAGCACCAAGAAGACACTGACATGTATTCTGTGTCCTTGTAGGTGTCGCTAAGGTGAAAAAGCGGCGGCCCCATCCTGATACGAGGCAGCAGGTTGGTGCTGAGGTGAGCTTGCCTGTCTTTCCCTGAGGAACACAATTGCTTTCTTAGAGGCTTTCCCATCACCCTCTGCTGTACATATGACAGTCTACATTTTCGATGATACTGTTACTTTCCCTGATGGGGACAGTGGAGAGTGGTTGCCTCTTGCCAACGGTCACCTTGGTCAGGGGGACATTTACCACTGGCAGTGCCAAACCTGGTTAACAAACAGTGTCCTAGGATCTTTTCCGTCAGCAGCAATCTGTCCTGCTTGGGTGAAGAATTCCGTAGCAGGAATCCTCGGTGTTCTAGAGAGACACATCCCCAGGAGAAACAACTTCTGACAGGCATCCCATTCATTTGCTTTGTGGCCTTTGACTCAACCGCTGTGTCCCATCTTGTATGGTCAAGACGCAAAGAGAACTGAAGAGTGGTGTAAATAGGGTATATCATGATCTCACCCTGATGGTGTTTTCTTTCCTAACATTCAGGTGGCTGTAGGAGCACAGGACAAAGGTATGTATCCTGGAAACTGTTTCTTGCTGAGAAAATATTTAGATGGTGATGCAGGTGGGGCATTGTTGTTGTCTTCATTCTGGAGAACTACCCTAATCCCAGAGGCCTGGGGGGACGGGTGCTTGTGAGTTGGGGGAAGGACCTACATCCCAGGTGAGAAACCATATGACATTTCTACAGTAGGACAAAGATAATGTATTCCTCGAGTGAGGTGTGTTTCTGTGGGCATGAGTCCTGGGGTTGTTCTGTGGTGTGTCTGTGTGTCACGTGATTGTGACTGTGAATGTGTGTTGAGTGTGTTTTCCTGAGAGACACACAGAATAAGCTACACAAAATGACACAGACACACTGCAAGACAGACAGACAGACAGACAGACAGAGAGAGAAAGATACATGTGGATTTGCCCAGAGAATCTGTGTCACTGACACTGCACAATGATGAATGTCTACATTCTCACACACACCTCCTACTGCACACTTCAAGGAATACTGCTGTGCATGGCTCAGCAGTGACACTTAGTCCATGCAGGTAACCGAAGCCTCAATATGCTCTGGCCCATGTTCATATCAAGGAACAGTCCCTGAGTTATACTTGAGCAGCACCAACATGGTACTGACAGGTATTCTGGTCTTTGTAGGTGTTCCTGAGGAGGAAAGGCGCTGGCCGCATCCTGTCTTGAGTCACCAGGCTGTTGCTGAGGTGAGCTTCCTGTCTTTCCTTGAGGAACACAAGTGATTTCTTAGAGTCTTGGCAATCAACATCTGTTGCAAATGTGACAATGTACCGTCGAGATGATAATGTTATTTTCCCTGTGGGGAGAAACATATGGTCAATTTCCATGGTTGTTTCTTGCCAACTGTCACCTTGGTCAGGGGCACATTTACCACTGGCAGTGCCAAACCTGGAAATAAACAGCATCCTAGGATTTTTTTGGCAGAAGCACTTTTTCCTTTGGGGTGAACAATTTTGTAGGCTGCATCGTCAGTGTTCTTTAGAGACACATCTCCAGGAAAAACAAATTCTGACAGGCATATTATTTTTCCTTTTGTGGCCTTTGACTCAAACACTGTGCCCATCCTGAATCCCAAAGTCACCAAGCGAACCGAACAATGGTACACATACTGGACATCATGATCTCACCCTGATGGTGTTTTCTTTTCTAACATTCAGGTGGCCGTAGGAGCACGAGAAGAAGGTATGTGTCCTGGAAACTGTTTCTTGCTGAGGAAAATGTTTCCGATGAGGTGTAGGTGGGGTATTCTTGTTGTCTTCAGTCTGGAGAGTACCCAGGTGTCAGAGTCCCGAGGGGACTGGTGCTTGAGTGTGGGGGGGAAAGACCGAAATCCCAGGTGAAATCTATGTCCATGTTTCTATAGTATGAGAAAGACAATGTATTCCTTCTGTTCCGTGTGATTTTGTGTGCATGAGTCTTGGGGTTGTTCTGTATCTCTGTATGTCGCATGATTGTGAGTGTGTATGCGTGTGTGGGTGTGTGTGTGTGTTTTCTTGAGAGACTCAGAGACAGAGAGACAGAGCCACACACAGAAAGAGACAGACACAGTGAAAGAGAGGGAGAGAGAGAGACAGAGATGTGGGTTGGCCCAGAGATATGGGCCACTGACATTGGACAATGACCAATATGTACAATTCAGAGTCCTGGGAGGACTGGTGCTCGAGGGTCGGGGGGGGAAGGAACAACGTCCCAGGTGACAAACTAGGTGATGTTTCTACAGTAGAAGAAACATACTGTATCCCTTGGGTGCGGTGTAATTTTGTGTGTTGAGTCTGGGGGTTGTTCTGTATGTGGCTGTATGTGTCGGGATCGTGACAGTGTATGTCTGCGTGTGTGTGTGTTTTCTTGAGAGACGCAGAGAAAAAGCCACACAGAGAAAGAGACAGACACATTTCAAGAGAGGGTGAGAGAGAGAGAGCGACAGAGAGACAGACAGACGTGGGCTTGCCCACGAGATATGTGCCACTGACACTGAAAAATGACCAAAGTCTACATTCTCAAAAATCTCTGCATACTGCACACCTCCAGGAATACTGCTGAGCGTGGCTCTGCAGTACCATTCGGTCCATGCAGTTAACAAAAGCGTCCGTGTGCTCTCGCCCGTGTTCATATAAGGAAGAGTCCCGGAGGCGTTCTTGAGCAGCACCAAGAAGACACTGACATGTATTCTGTGTCCTTGTAGGTGTCGCTAAGGTGAAAAAGCGGCGGCCCCATCCTGATACGAGGCAGCAGGTTGGTGCTGAGGTGAGCTTGCCTGTCTTTCCCTGAGGAACACAATTGCTTTCGTAGAGGCTTTCCCATCAACCTCTTCTGTACATAGGACAGTCTACATTTTCGATGATACTGTTACTTTCCCTGATGGGGACAGTGGAGAGTGGTTGCCTCTTGCCAACGGTCACCTTGGTCAGGGGGACATTTACCACTGGCAGTGCCAAACCTGGTTAACAAACAGTGTCCTAGGATCTTTTCCGTCAGCAGCAATCTGTCCTGCTTGGGTGAAGAATTCCGTAGCAGGAATCCTCGGTGTTCTAGAGAGACACATCCCCAGGAGAAACAACTTCTGACAGGCATCCCATTCATTTGCTTTGTGGCCTTTGACTCAACCGCTGTGTCCCATCTTGTATGGTCAAGACGCAAAGAGAACTGAAGAGTGGTGTAAATAGGGTATATCATGATCTCACCCTGATGGTGTTTTCTTTCCTAACATTCAGGTGGCTGTAGGAGCACAGGACAAAGGTATGTATCCTGGAAACTGTTTCTTGCTGAGAAAATATTTAGATGGTGATGCAGGTGGGGCATTGTTGTTGTCTTCATTCTGGAGAACTACCCTAATCCCAGAGGCCTGGGGGGACGGGTGCTTGTGAGTTGGGGGAAGGACCTACATCCCAGGTGAGAAACCATATGACATTTCTACAGTAGGACAAAGATAATGTATTCCTCGAGTGAGGTGTGTTTCTGTGGGCATGAGTCCTGGGGTTGTTCTGTGGTGTGTCTGTGTGTCACGTGATTGTGACTGTGAATGTGTGTTGAGTGTGTTTTCCTGAGAGACACACAGAATAAGCTACACAAAATGACACAGACACACTGCAAGACAGACAGACAGACAGACAGAGAGAGAAAGATACATGTGGATTTGCCCAGAGAATCTGTGTCACTGACACTGCACAATGATGAATGTCTACATTCTCACACACACCTCCTACTGCACACTTCAAGGAATACTGCTGTGCATGGCTCAGCAGTGACACTTAGTCCATGCAGG
Organism: Neofelis nebulosa; assembly: GCF_028018385.1. Taxonomy (NCBI): domain Eukaryota; kingdom Metazoa; phylum Chordata; class Mammalia; order Carnivora; family Felidae; genus Neofelis; species Neofelis nebulosa. The sequence goes on along the minus strand of NC_080796.1, from coordinate 6,243,814 downwards.
TAACCGAAGCCTCAATATGCTCTGGCCCATGTTCATATCAAGGAACAGTCCCTGAGTTATACTTGAGCAGCACCAACATGGTACTGACAGGTATTCTGGTCTTTGTAGGTGTTCCTGAGGAGGAAAGGCGCCGGCCGCATCCTGTCTTGAGTCACCAGGCTGTTGCTGAGGTGAGCTTCCTGTCTTTCCTTGAGGAACACAAGTGATTTCTTAGAGTCTTGGCAATCAACATCTGTTGCAAATGTGACAATGTACCGTCGAGATGATAATGTTATTTTCCCTGTGGGGAGAAACATATGGTCAATTTCCATGGTTGTTTCTTGCCAACTGTCACCTTGGTCAGGGGCACATTTACCACTGGCAGTGCCAAACCTGGAAATAAACAGCATCCTAGGATTTTTTTGGCAGAAGCACTTTTTCCTTTGGGGTGAACAATTTTGTAGGCTGCATCGTCAGTGTTCTTTAGAGACACATCTCCAGGAAAAACAAATTCTGACAGGCATATTATTTTTCCTTTTGTGGCCTTTGACTCAAACACTGTGCCCATCCTGAATCCCAAAGTCACCAAGCGAACCGAACAATGGTACACATACTGGACATCATGATCTCACCCTGATGGTGTTTTCTTTTCTAACATTCAGGTGGCCGTAGGAGCACGAGAAGAAGGTATGTGTCCTGGAAACTGTTTCTTGCTGAGGAAAATGTTTCCGATGAGGTGTAGGTGGGGTATTCTTGTTGTCTTCAGTCTGGAGAGTACCCAGGTGTCAGAGTCCCGAGGGGACTGGTGCTTGAGTGTGGGGGGGAAAGACCGAAATCCCAGGTGAAATCTATGTCCATGTTTCTATAGTATGAGAAAGACAATGTATTCCTTCTGTTCCGTGTGATTTTGTGTGCATGAGTCTTGGGGTTGTTCTGTATCTCTGTATGTCGCATGATTGTGAGTGTGTATGCGTGTGTGGGTGTGTGTGTGTGTTTTCTTGAGAGACTCAGAGACAGAGAGACAGAGCCACACACAGAAAGAGACAGACACAGTGAAAGAGAGGGAGAGAGAGAGACAGAGATGTGGGTTGGCCCAGAGATATGGGCCACTGACATTGGACAATGACCAATATGTACAATTCAGAGTCCTGGGAGGACTGGTGCTCGAGGGTCGGGGGGGGAAGGAACAACGTCCCAGGTGACAAACTAGGTGATGTTTCTACAGTAGAAGAAACATACTGTATCCCTTGGGTGCGGTGTAATTTTGTGTGTTGAGTCTGGGGGTTGTTCTGTATGTGGCTGTATGTGTCGGGATCGTGACAGTGTATGTCTGCGTGTGTGTGTGTTTTCTTGAGAGACGCAGAGAAAAAGCCACACAGAGAAAGAGACAGACACATTTCAAGAGAGGGTGAGAGAGAGAGAGCGACAGAGAGACAGACAGACGTGGGCTTGCCCACGAGATATGTGCCACTGACGCTGAAAAATGACCAAAGTCTACATTCTCAAAAATCTCTGCATACTGCACACCTCCAGGAATACTGCTGAGCGTGGCTCTGCAGTACCATTCGGTCCATGCAGTTAACAAAAGCGTCCGTGTGCTCTCGCCCGTGTTCATATAAGGAAGAGTCCCGGAGGCGTTCTTGAGCAGCACCAAGAAGACACTGACATGTATTCTGTGTCCTTGTAGGTGTCGCTAAGGTGAAAAAGCGGCGGCCCCATCCTGATACGAGGCAGCAGGTTGGTGCTGAGGTGAGCTTGCCTGTCTTTCCCTGAGGAACACAATTGCTTTCGTAGAGGCTTTCCCATCAACCTCTGCTGTACATAGGACAGTCTACATTTTCGATGATACTGTTACTTTCCCTGATGGGGACAGTGGAGAGTGGTTGCCTCTTGCCAACGGTCCCCTTGGTCAGGGGGACATTTACCACTGGCAGTGCCAAACCTGGTTAACAAACAGTGTCCTAGGATCTTTTCCGTCAGCAGCAATCTGTCCTGCTTGGGTGAAGAATTCCGTAGCAGGAATCCTCGGTGTTCTAGAGAGACACATCCCCAGGAGAAACAACTTCTGACAGGCATCCCATTCATTTGCTTTGTGGCCTTTGACTCAACCGCTGTGTCCCATCTTGTATGGTCAAGACGCAAAGAGAACTGAAGAGTGGTGTAAATAGGGTATATCATGATCTCACCCTGATGGTGTTTTCTTTCCTAACATTCAGGTGGCTGTAGGAGCACAGGACAAAGGTATGTATCCTGGAAACTGTTTCTTGCTGAGAAAATATTTAGATGGTGATGCAGGTGGGGCATTGTTGTTGTCTTCATTCTGGAGAACTACCCTAATCCCAGAGGCCTGGGGGGACGGGTGCTTGTGAGTTGTGGGAAGGACCTACATCCCAGGTGAGAAACCATATGATATTTCTACAGTAGGACAAAGATAATGTATTCCTCGAGTGAGGTGTGTTTCTGTGGGCATGCGTCCTGGGGTTGTTCTGTGGTGTGTCTGTGTGTCACGTGATTGTGACTGTGAATGTGTGTTGAGTGTGTTTTCCTGAGAGACACACAGAGTAAGCTACACAAAATGACACAGACACACTGCAAGACAGACAGACAGACAGACAGAGAAAGATACATGTGGATTTCCCCAGAGATTCTGTGTCACTGACACTGCACAATGATGAATGTCTACATTCTCACACACACCTCCTACTGCACACTTCAAGGAATACTGCTGTGCATGGCTCAGCAGTGACACTTAGTCCATTCAGGTAACCGAAGCCTCAATATGCTCTGGCCCATGTTCATATCAAGGAACAGTCCCTGAGTTATACTTGAGCAGCACCAACATGGTACTGACAGGTATTCTGGTCTTTGTAGGTGTTCCTGAGGAGGAAAGGCGCCGGCCGCATCCTGTCTTGAGTCACCAGGCTGTTGCTGAGGTGAGCTTCCTGTCTTTCCTTGAGGAACACAAGTGATTTCTTAGAGTCTTGGCAATCAACATCTGTTGCAAATGTGACAATGTACCGTCGAGATGATAATGGTATTTTCCCTGTGGGGAGAAACATATGGTCAATTTCCATGGTTGTTTCTTGCCAACTGTCCCCTTGGTCAGGGGCACATTTACCACTGGCAGTGCCAAACCTGGAAATAAACAACATCCTAGGATCTTTTTCGGCAGCAGCACTTTTTCCTTTTCGGTGAACAATTTTGTAGGCTGCATCCTCAGTGTTCTTTAGAGACACATCTCCAGGACAAACGACTTCGGACAGGCATATTCTCTTTCCTTTTGTGGCCTTTGACTCAAACACTGTGTCCCATCCTGAATCCCAAAGTCACCAAGCGAACCGAACAATGGTACACATACTGGACATCATGATCTCACCCTGATGGTGTTTTCTTTTCTAACATTCAGGTGGCCATAGGAGCACGAGAAGAAGGTATGTGTCCTGGAAACTCTTTCTTGCTGAGGAAAATGTTTCCGATGAGGTGTAGGTGGGGTATTCTTGTTGTCTTCAGTCTGGAGAGTACCCGGATGTCAGAGTCCCGAGGGGACTGGTGCTTGAGTGTGGCGGGAAAAGACCGACATCCCAGGTGAAATCTATGTCCATGTTTCTATAGTATGAGAAAGACAATGTATTCCTTCTGTGCCGTGTGATTGTGTGTGCATGAGTCTTGGGGTTGTTCTGTATCTCTGTATGTCGCATGATTGTGAGTGTGTATGCGTGTGTGGGTGTGTGTGTGTGTTTTCTTGAGAGACTCAGAGACAGAGAGACAGAGCCACACACAGAAAGAGACAGACACAGTGAAAGAGAGGGAGAGAGAGAGACAGAGATGTGGGTTTGTCCAGAGATATGGGCCACTGACATTGGACAATGACCAATATGTACAATTCAGAGTCCTGGGAGGACTGGTGCTCGAGGGTCGGGGGGGGAAGGAACAACGTCCCAGGTGACAAACTAGGTGATGTTTCTACAGTAGAAGAAACATACTGTATCCCTTGTGTGTGGTGTAATTTTGTGTGTTGAGTCTGGGGGTTGTTCTGTATGTGGCTGTATGTGTCGGGATCGTGACAGTGTATGTCTGCGTGTGTGTGTGTTTTCTTGAGAGACGCAGAGAAAAAGCCACACAGAGAAAGAGACAGACACATTTCAAGAGAGGGTGAGAGAGAGAGAGCGACAGAGAGACAGACAGACGTGGGCTTGCCCACGAGATATGTGCCACTGACGCTGAAAAATGACGAAAGTCTACATTCTCAAAAATCTCTGCATACTGCACACCTCCAGGAATACTGCTGAGCGTGGCTCTGCAGTACCATTCGGTCCATGCAGTTAACAAAAGCGTCCGTGTGCTCTCGCCCGTGTTCATATAAGGAAGAGTCCCGGAGGCGTTCTTGAGCAGCACCAAGAAGACACTGACATGTATTCTGTGTCCTTGTAGGTGTCGCTAAGGTGAAAAAGCGGCGGCCCCATCCTGATACGAGGCAGCAGGTTGGTGCTGAGGTGAGCTTGCCTGTCTTTCCCTGAGGAACACAATTGCTTTCTTAGAGGCTTTCCCATCAACCTCTGCTGTACATATGACAGTCTACATTTTCGATGATACTGTTACTTTCCCTGATGGGGACAGTGGAGAGTGGTTGCCTCTTGCCAACGGTCACCTTGGTCAGGGGGACATTTACCACTGGCAGTGCCAAACCTGGTTAACAAACAGTGTCCTAGGATCTTTTCCGTCAGCAGCAATCTGTCCTGCGTGGGTGAAGAATTCCGTAGCAGGAATCCTCGGTGTTCTAGAGAGACACATCCCCAGGAGAAACAACTTCTGACAGGCATCCCATTCATTTGCTTTGTGGCCTTTGACTCAACCGCTGTGTCCCATCTTGTATGGTCAAGACGCAAAGAGAACTGAAGAGTGGTGTAAATAGGGTATATCATGATCTCACCCTGATGGTGTTTTCTTTCCTAACATTCAGGTGGCCGTAGGAGCACAGGACAAAGGTATGTATCCTGGAAACTGTTTCTTGCTGAGAAAATATTTAGATGGTGATGCAGGTGGGGCATTGTTGTTGTCTTCATTCTGGAGAACTACCCTAATCCCAGAGGCCTGGGGGGACGGGTGCTTGTGAGTTGTGGGAAGGACCTACATCCCAGGTGAGAAACCATATGATATTTCTACAGTAGGACAAAGATAATGTATTCCTCGAGTGAGGTGTGTTTCTGTGGGCATGAGTCCTGGGGTTGTTCTGTGGTGTGTCTGTGTGTCACGTGATTGTGACTGTGAATGTGTGTTGAGTGTGTTTTCCTGAGAGACACACAGAGTAAGCTACACAAAATGACACAGACACACTGCAAGACAGACAGACAGACAGACAGAGAAAGATACATGTGGATTTGCCCAGAGATTCTGTCTCACTGACACTGCACAATGATGAATGTCTACATTCTCACACACACCTCCTACTGCACACTTCAAGGAATACTGCTGTGCATGGCTCAGCAGTGACACTTAGTCCATGCAGGTAACCGAAGCCTCAATATGCTCTGGCCCATGTTCATATCAAGGAACAGTCCCTGAGTTATACTTGAGCAGCACCAACATGGTACTGACAGGTATTCTGGTCTTTGTAGGTGTTCCTGAGGAGGAAAGGCGCCGGCCGCATCCTGTCTTGAGTCACCAGGCTGTTGCTGAGGTGAGCTTCCTGTCTTTCCTTGAGGAACACAAGTGATTTCTTAGAGTCTTGGCAATCAACATCTGTTGCAAATGTGACAATGTACCGTCGAGATGATAATGGTATTTTCCCTGTGGGGAGAAACATATGGTCAATTTCCATGGTTGTTTCTTGCCAACTGTCACCTTGGTCAGGGGCACATTTACCACTGGCAGTGCCAAACCTGGAAATAAACAGCATCCTAGGATTTTTTTGGCAGAAGCACTTTTTCCTTTTGGGTGAACAATTTTGTAGGCTGCATTGTCAGTGTTCTTTAGAGACACATCTCCAGGAAAAACAAATTCTGACAGGCATATTATTTTTCCTTTTGTGGCCTTTGACTCAAACACTGTGCCCATCCTGAATCCCAAAGTCACCAAGCGAACCGAACAATGGTACACATACTGGACATCATGATCTCACCCTGATGGTGTTTTCTTTTCTAACATTCAGGTGGCCGTAGGAGCACGAGAAGAAGGTATGTGTCCTGGAAACTGTTTCTTGCTGAGGAAAATGTTTCCGATGAGGTGTAGGTGGGGTATTCTTGTTGTCTTCAGTCTGGAGAGTACCCGGGTGTCAGAGTCCCGAGGGGACTGGTGCTTGAGTGTGGGGGGGAAAGACCGACATCCCAGGTGAAATCTATGTCCATGTTTCTATAGTATGAGAAAGACAATGTATTCCTTCTGTTCGGTGTGATTTTGTGTGCATGAGTCTTGGGGTTGTTCTGTATCTCTGTATGTCGCATGATTGTGAGTGTGTATGCGTGTGTGGGTGTGTGTGTGTGTTTTCTTGAGAGACTCAGAGACAGAGAGACAGAGCCACACACAGAAAGAGACAGACACAGTGAAAGAGAGGGAGAGAGAGAGACAGAGATGTGGGTTGGCCCAGAGATATGGGCCACTGACATTGGACAATGACCAATATGTACAATTCAGAGTCCTGGGAGGACTGGTGCTCGAGGGTCGGGGGGGGAAGGAACAACGTCCCAGGTGACAAACTAGGTGATGTTTCTACAGTAGAAGAAACATACTGTATCCCTTGGGTGCGGTGTAATTTTGTGTGTTGAGTCTGGGGGTTGTTCTGTATGTGGCTGTATGTGTCGGGATCGTGACAGTGTATGTCTGCGTGTGTGTGTGTTTTCTTGAGAGACGCAGAGAAAAAGCCACACAGAGAAAGAGACAGACACATTTCAAGAGAGGGTGAGAGAGAGAGAGCGACAGAGAGACAGACAGACGTGGGCTTGCCCACGAGATATGTGCCACTGACGCTGAAAAATGACCAAAGTCTACATTCTCAAAAATCTCTGCATACTGCACACCTCCAGGAATACTGCTGAGCGTGGCTCTGCAGTACCATTCGGTCCATGCAGTTAACAAAAGCGTCCGTGTGCTCTCGCCCGTGTTCATATAAGGAAGAGTCCCGGAGGCGTTCTTGAGCAGCACCAAGAAGACACTGACATGTATTCTGTGTCCTTGTAGGTGTCGCTAAGGTGAAAAAGCGGCGGCCCCATCCTGATACGAGGCAGCAGGTTGGTGCTGAGGTGAGCTTGCCTGTCTTTCCCTGAGGAACACAATTGCTTTCTTAGAGGCTTTCCCATCACCCTCTGCTGTACATATGACAGTCTACATTTTCGATGATACTGTTACTTTCCCTGATGGGGACAGTGGAGAGTGGTTGCCTCTTGCCAACGGTCACCTTGGTCAGGGGGACATTTACCACTGGCAGTGCCAAACCTGGTTAACAAACAGTGTCCTAGGATCTTTTCCGTCAGCAGCAATCTGTCCTGCTTGGGTGAAGAATTCCGTAGCAGGAATCCTCGGTGTTCTAGAGAGACACATCCCCAGGAGAAACAACTTCTGACAGGCATCCCATTCATTTGCTTTGTGGCCTTTGACTCAACCGCTGTGTCCCATCTTGTATGGTCAAGACGCAAAGAGAACTGAAGAGTGGTGTAAATAGGGTATATCATGATCTCACCCTGATGGTGTTTTCTTTCCTAACATTCAGGTGGCTGTAGGAGCACAGGACAAAGGTATGTATCCTGGAAACTGTTTCTTGCTGAGAAAATATTTAGATGGTGATGCAGGTGGGGCATTGTTGTTGTCTTCATTCTGGAGAACTACCCTAATCCCAGAGGCCTGGGGGGACGGGTGCTTGTGAGTTGGGGGAAGGACCTACATCCCAGGTGAGAAACCATATGACATTTCTACAGTAGGACAAAGATAATGTATTCCTCGAGTGAGGTGTGTTTCTGTGGGCATGAGTCCTGGGGTTGTTCTGTGGTGTGTCTGTGTGTCACGTGATTGTGACTGTGAATGTGTGTTGAGTGTGTTTTCCTGAGAGACACACAGAATAAGCTACACAAAATGACACAGACACACTGCAAGACAGACAGACAGACAGACAGAGAGAGAAAGATACATGTGGATTTGCCCAGAGAATCTGTGTCACTGACACTGCACAATGATGAATGTCTACATTCTCACACACACCTCCTACTGCACACTTCAAGGAATACTGCTGTGCATGGCTCAGCAGTGACACTTAGTCCATGCAGGTAACCGAAGCCTCAATATGCTCTGGCCCATGTTCATATCAAGGAACAGTCCCTGAGTTATACTTGAGCAGCACCAACATGGTACTGACAGGTATTCTGGTCGTTGTAGGTGTTCCTGAGGAGGAAAGGCGCCGGCCGCATCCTGTCTTGAGTCACCAGGCTGTTGCTGAGGTGAGCTTCCTGTCTTTCCTTGAGGAACACAAGTGATTTCTTAGAGTCTTGGCAATCAACATCTGTTGCAAATGTGACAATGTACCGTCGAGATGATAATGGTATTTTCCCTGTGGGGAGAAACATATGGTCAATTTCCATGGTTGTTTCTTGCCAACTGTCCCCTTGGTCAGGGGCACATTTACCACTGGCAGTGCCAAACCTGGAAATAAACAACATCCTAGGATCTTTTTCGGCAGCAGCACTTTTTCCTTTTCGGTGAACAATTTTGTAGGCTGCATCCTCAGTGTTCTTTAGAGACACATCTCCAGGACAAACGACTTCGGACAGGCATTTTCTCTTTCCTTTTGTGGCCTTTGACTCAAACACTTTGTCCCATCCTGAATCCCAAAGTCACCAAGCGAACCGAACAATGGTACACATACTGGACATCATGATCTCACCCTGATGGTGTTTTCTTTTCTAACATTCAGGTGGCCATAGGAGCACGAGAAGAAGGTATGTGTCCTGGAAACTCTTTCTTGCTGAGGAAAATGTTTCCGATGAGGTGTAGGTGGGGTATTCTTGTTGTCTTCAGTCTGGAGAGTACCCGGATGTCAGAGTCCCGAGGGGACTGGTGCTTGAGTGTGGCGGGAAAAGACCGACATCCCAGGTGAAATCTATGTCCATGTTTCTATATTATTAGAAAGACAATGTATTCCTTCTGTGCCGTGTGATTTTGTGTGCATGAGTCTTGGGGTTGTTCTGTATCTCTGTATGTCGCATGATTGTGAGTGTGTATGCGTGTGTGGGTGTGTGTGTGTGTTTTCTTGAGAGACTCAGAGACAGAGAGACAGAGCCACACACAGAAAGAGACAGACACAGTGAAAGAGAGGGAGAGAGAGAGACAGAAATGTGGGTTTGTCCAGAGATATGGGCCACTGACATTGGACAATGACCAATATGTACAATTCAGAGTCCTGGGAGGACTGGTGCTCGAGGGTCGGGGGGGGAAGGACCAACGTCCCAGGTGACAAACTAGGTGATGTTTCTACAGTAGAAGAAACATACTGTATCCCTTGTGTGCGGTGTAATTTTGTGTGTTGAGTCTGGGGGTTGTTCTGTATGGGGCTGTATGTGTCGGGATCGTGACAGTGTATGTCTGCGTGTGTGTGTGTTTTCTTGAGAGACGCAGAGAAAAAGCCACACAGAGAAAGAGACAGACACATTTCAAGAGAGGGTGAGAGAGAGAGAGCGACAGAGAGACAGACAGACGTGGGCTTGCCCACGAGATATGTGCCACTGACACTGAAAAATGACCAAAGTCTACATTCTCAAAAATCTCTGCATACTGCACACCTCCAGGAATACTGCTGAGCGTGGCTCTGCAGTACCATTCGGTCCATGCAGTTAACAAAAGCGTCCGTGTGCTCTCGCCCGTGTTCATATAAGGAAGAGTCCCGGAGGCGTTCTTGAGCAGCACCAAGAAGACACTGACATGTATTTTGTGTCCTTGTAGGTGTCGCTAAGGTGAAAAAGCGGCGGCCCCATCATGATAGGAGGCAGCAGGTTGGTGCTGAGGTGAGCTTGCCTGTCTTTCCCTGAGGAACACAATTGCTTTCTTAGAGGCTTTCCCATCAACCTCTGCTGTACATATGACAGTCTACATTTTCGATGATACTGTTACTTTCCCTGATGGGGACAGTGGAGAGTGGTTGCCTCTTGCCAACGGTCACCTTGGTCAGGGGGACATTTACCACTGGCAGTGCCAAACCTGGTAACAAACAGTGTCCTAGGATCTTTTCCGTCAGCAGCAATCTGTCCTGCTTGGGTGAAGAATTCCGTAGCAGGAATCCTCGGTGTTCCAGAGAGACACATCCCCAGGAGAAACAACTTCTGACAGGCATCCCATTCATTTGCTTTGTGGCCTTTGACTCAACCGCTGTGTCCCATCTTGTATGGTCAAGACGCAAAGAGAACTGAAGAGTGGTGTAAATAGGGTATATCATGATCTCACCCTGATTGTGTTTTCTTTCCTAACATTCAGGTGGCTGTAGGAGCACAGGACAAAGGTATGTATCCTGGAAACTGTTTCTTGCTGAGAAAATATTTAGATGGTGATGCAGGTGGGGCATTGTTGTTGTCTTCATTCTGGAGAACTACCCTAATCCAAGAGGCCTGGGGGGACGGGTGCTTGTGAGTTGGGGGAAGGACCTACATCCCAGGTGAGAAACCATATGATATTTCTACAGTAGGACAAAGATAATGTATTCCTCGAGTGAGGTGTGTTTCTGTGGGCATGAGTCCTGGGGTTGTTCTGTGGTGTGTCTGTGTGTCACGTGATTGTGACTGTGAATGTGTGTTGAGTGTGTTTTCCTGAGAGACACACAGAGTAAGCTACACAAAATGACACAGACACACTGCAAGACAGACAGACAGACAGACAGAGAAAGATACATGTGGATTTGCCCAGAGATTCTGTGTCACTGACACTGCACAATGATGAATGTCTACATTCTCACACACACCTCCTACTGCACACTTCAAGGAATACTGCTGTGCATGGCTCAGCAGTGACACTTAGTCCATGCAGGTAACCGAAGCCTCAATATGCTCTGGCCCATGTTCATATCAAGGAACAGTCCCTGAGTTATACTTGAGCAGCACCAACATGGTACTGACAGGTATTCTGGTCTTTGTAGGTGTTCCTGAGGAGGAAAGGCGCCGGCCGCATCCTGTCTTGAGTCACCAGGCTGTTGCTGAGGTGAGCTTCCTGTCTTTCCTTGAGGAACACAAGTGATTTCTTAGAGTCTTGGCAATCAACATCTGTTGCAAATGTGACAATGTACCGTCGAGATGATAATGGTATTTTCCCTGTGGGGAGTAACATATGGTCAATTTCCATGGTTGTTTCTTGCCAACTGTCCCCTTGGTCAGGGGCACATTTACCACTGGCAGTGCCAAACCTGGAAATAAACAACATCCTAGGATCTTTTTCGGCAGCAGCACTTTTTCCTTTTGGGTGAACAATTTTGTAGGCTGCATCCTCAGTGTTCTTTAGAGACACATCTCCAGGACAAACGACTTCGGACAGGCATTTTCTCTTTCCTTTTGTGGCCTTTGACTCAAACACTGTGTCCCATCCTGAATCCCAAAGACACCAAGCGAACCGAACAATGGTACACATACTGGACATCATGATCTCACCCTGATGGTGTTTTCTTTTCTAACATTCAGGTGGCCGTAGGAGCACGAGAAGAAGGTATGTGTCCTGGAAACTCTTTCTTGCTGAGGAAAATGTTTCCGATGAGGTGTAGGTGGGGTATTCTTGTTGTCTTCAGTCTGGAGAGTACCCGGATGTCAGAGTCCCGAGGGGACTGGTGCTTGAGTGTGGGGGGAAAGACCGACATCCCAGGTGAAATCTATGTCCATGTTTCTATAGTATGAGAAAGACAATGTATTCCTTCTGTGCCGTGTGATTGTGTGTGCATGAGTCTTGGGGTTGTTCTGTATCTCTGTATGTCGCATGATTGTGAGTGTGTATGCGTGTGTGGGTGTGTGTGTGTGTTTTCTTGAGAGACTCAGAGACAGAGAGACAGAGCCACACACAGAAAGAGACAGACACAGTGAAAGAGAGGGAGAGAGAGAGACAGAGATGTGGGTTGGCCCAGAGATATGGGCCACTGACATTGGACAATGACCAATATGTACAATTCAGAGTCCTGGGAGGACTGGTGCTCGAGGGTCGGGGGGGGAAGGACCAACGTCCCAGGTGACAAACTAGGTGATGTTTCTACAGTAGAAGAAACATACTGTATTCCTTGTGTGCGGTGTAATTTTGTGTGTTGAGTCTGGGGGTTGTTCTGTATGTGGCTGTATGTGTCGGGATCGTGACAGTGTATGTCTGCGTGTGTGTGTGTTTTCTTGAGAGACACAGAGAAAAAGCCACACAGAGAAAGAGACAGACACATTTCAAAAGAGGGTGAGAGAGAGAGAGCGACAGAGAGACAGACAGACGTGGGCTTGCCCACGAGATATGTGCCACTGACGCTGAAAAATGACCAAAGTCTACATTCTCAAAAATCTCTGCATACTGCACACCTCCAGGAATACTGCTGAGCGTGGCTCTGCAGTACCATTCGGTCCATGCAGTTAACAAAAGCGTCCGTGTGCTCTCGCCCGTGTTCATATAAGGAAGTGTCCCGGAGGCGTTCTTGAGCAGCACCAAGAAGACACTGACATGTATTCTGTGTCCTTGTAGGTGTCGCTAAGGTGAAAAAGCGGCGGCCCCATCATGATACGAGGCAGCAGGTTGGTGCTGAGGTGAGCTTGCCTGTCTTTCCCTGAGGAACACAATTGCTTTCTTAGAGGCTTTCCCATCAACTTCTGCTGTACATATGACAGTCTACATTTTCGATGATACTGTTACTTTCCCTGATGGGGACAGTGGAGAGTGGTTGCCTCTTGCCAACGGTCACCTTGGTCAGGGGGACATTTACCACTGGCAGTGCCAAACCTGGTTAACAAACAGTGTCCTAGGATCTTTTCCGTCAGCAGCAATCTGTCCTGCTTGGGTGAAGAATTCCGTAGCAGGAATCCTCGGTGTTCTAGAGAGACACATCCCCAGGAGAAACAACTTCTGACAGGCATCCCATTCATTTGCTTTGTGGCCTTTGACTCAACCGCTGTGTCCCATCTTGTATGGTCAAGACACAAAGAGAACTGAAGAGTGGTGTAAATAGGGTATATCATGATCTCACCCTGATGGTGTTTTCTTTCCTAACATTCAGGTGGCTGTAGGAGCACAGGACAAAGGTATGTATCCTGGAAACTGTTTCTTGCTGAGAAAATATTTAGATGGTCATGCAGGTGGGGCATTGTTGTTGTCTTCATTCTGGAGAACTACCCTAATCCCAGAGGCCTGGGGGGACGGGTGCTTGTGAGTTGGGGGAAGGACCTACATCCCAGGTGAGAAACCATATGACATTTCTACAGTAGGACAAAGATAATGTATTCCTCGAGTGAGGTGTGTTTCTGTGGGCATGAGTCCTGGGGTTGTTCTGTGGTGTGTCTGTGTGTCACGTGATTGTGACTGTGAATGTGTGTTGAGTGTGTTTTCCTGAGAGACACACAGAGTAAGCTACACAAAATGACACAGACACACTGCAAGACAGACAGACAGACAGACAGAGAAAGATACATGTGGATTTGCCCAGAGAATCTGTGTCACTGACACTGCACAATGATGAATGTCTACATTCTCACACACACCTCCTACTGCACACTTCAAGGAATACTGCTGTGCATGGCTCAGCAGTGACACTTAGTCCATGCAGGTAACCGAAGCCTCAATATGCTCTGGCCCATGTTCATATCAAGGAACAGTCCCTGAGTTATACTTGAGCAGCACCAACATGGTACTGACAGGTATTCTGGTCTTTGTAGGTGTTCCTGAGGAGGAAAGGCGCCGGCCGCATCCTGTCTTGAGTCACCAGGCTGTTGCTGAGGTGAGCTTCCTGTCTTTCCTTGAGGAACACACGTGATTTCTTAGAGTCTTGGCAATCAACATCTGTTGCAAATGTGACAATGTACCGTCGAGATGATAATGTTATTTTCCCTGTGGGGAGAAACATATGGTCAATTTCCATGGTTGTTTCTTGCCAACTGTCCCCTTGGTCAGGGGCACATTTACCACTGGCAGTGCCAAACCTGGAAATAAACAACATCCTAGGATCTTTTTCGGCAGCAGCACTTTTTCCTTTTGGGTGAACAATTTTGTAGGCTGCATCCTCAGTGTTCTTTAGAGACACATCTCCAGGACAAACGACTTCGGACAGGCATTTTCTCTTTCCTTTTGTGGCCTTTGACTCAAACACTGTGTCCCATCCTGAATCCCAAAGACACCAAGCGAACCGAACAATGGTACACATACTGGACATCATGATCTCACCCTGATGGTGTTTTCTTTTCTAACATTCAGGTGGCCATAGGAGCACGAGAAGAAGGTATGTGTCCTGGAAACTCTTTCTTGCTGAGGAAAATGTTTCCGATGAGGTGTAGGTGGGGTATTCTTGTTGTCTTCAGTCTGGAGAGTACCCGGATGTCAGAGTCCCGAGGGGACTGGTGCTTGAGTGTGGCGGGAAAAGACCGACATCCCAGGTGAAATCTATGTCCATGTTTCTATAGTATGAGAAAGACAATGTATTCCTTCTGTGCCGTGTGATTGTGTGTGCATGAGTCTTGGGGTTGTTCTGTATCTCTGTATGTCACATGATTGTGAGTGTGTATGCGTGTGTGGGTGTGTGTGTGTGTTTTCTTGAGAGACTCAGAGACAGAGAGACAGAGCCACACACAGAAAGAGACAGACACAGTGAAAGAGAGGGAGAGAGAGAGACAGAGATGTGGGTTTGTCCAGAGATATGGGCCACTGACATTGGACAATGACCAATATGTACAATTCAGAGTCCTGGGAGGACTGGTGCTCGAGGGTCGGGGGGGGGAAGGACCAACGTCCCAGGTGACAAACTAGGTGATGTTTCTACAGTAGAAGAAACATACTGTATCCCTTGTGTGCGGTGTAATTTTGTGTGTTGAGTCTGGGGGTTGTTCTGTATGTGGCTGTATGTGTCGGGATCGTGACAGTGTATGTCTGCGTGTGTGTGTGTTTTCTTGAGAGACGCAGAGAAAAAGCCACACAGAGAAAGAGACAGACACATTTCAAGAGAGGGTGAGAGAGAGAGAGCGACAGAGAGACAGACAGACGTGGGCTTGCCCACGAGATATGTGCCACTGACACTGAAAAATGACCAAAGTCTACATTCTCAAAAATCTCTGCATACTGCACACCTCCAGGAATACTGCTGAGCGTGGCTCTGCAGTACCATTCGGTCCATGCAGTTAACAAAAGCGTCCGTGTGCTCTCGCCCGTGTTCATATAAGGAAGAGTCCCGGAGGCGTTCTTGAGCAGCATCAAGAAGACACTGACATGTATTCTGTGTCCTTGTAGGTGTCGCTAAGGTGAAAAAGCGGCGGCCCCATCCTGATAGGAGGCAGCAGGTTGGTGCTGAGGTGAGCTTGCCTGTCTTTCCCTGAGGAACACAATTGCTTTCTTAGAGGCTTTCCCATCAACCTCTGCTGTACATATGACAGTCTACATTTTCGATGATACTGTTACTTTCCCTGATGGGGACAGTGGAGAGTGGTTGCCTCTTGCCAACGGTCACCTTGGTCAGGGGGACATTTACCACTGGCAGTGCCAAACCTGGTTAACAAACAGTGTCCTAGGATCTTTTCCGTCAGCAGCAATCTGTCCTGCTTGGGTGAAGAATTCCGTAGCAGGAATCCTCGGTGTTCTAGAGAGACACATCCCCAGGAGAAACAATTTCTGAAAGGCATCCCATTCATTTGCTTTGTGGCCTTTGACTCAACCGCTGTGTCCCATCTTGTATGGTCAAGACGCAAAGAGAACTGAAGAGTGGTGTAAATAGGGTATATCATGATCTCACCCTGATGGTGTTTTGTTTGCTAACATTCAGGTGGCTGTAGGAGCACAGGACAAAGGTATGTATCCTGGAAACTGTTTCTTGCTGAGAAAGTATTTAGATGGTGATGCAGGTGGGGCATTGTTGTTGTCTTCATTCTGGAGAACTACCCTAATCCCAGAGGCCTGGGGGGACGGGTGCTTGTGAGTTGGGGGAAGGACCTACATCCCAGGTGAGAAACCATATGATATTTCTACAGTAGGACAAAGATAATGTATTCCTCGAGTGAGGTGTGTTTCTGTGGGCATGAGTCCTGGGGTTGTTCTGTGGTGTGTCTGTGTGTCACGTGATTGTGACTGTGAATGTGTGTTGAGTGTGTTTTCTTGAGAGACACACAGAGTAAGCTACACAAAATGACACAGACACACTGCAAGACAGACAGACAGACAGAGAAAGATACATGTGGATTTGCCAGAGATTCTGTGTCACTGACACTGCACAATGATGAATGTCTACATTCTCACACACACCCCCTACTGCACACTTCAAGGAATACTGCTGTGCATGGCTCAGCAGTGACACTTAGTCCATGCAGGTAACCGAAGCCTCAATATGCTCTGGCCCATGTTCATATCAAGGAACAGTCCCTGAGTTATACTTGAGCAGCACCAACATGGTACTGACAGGTATTCTGGTCTTTGTAGGTGTTCCTGAGGAGGAAAGGCGCCGGCCGCATCCTGTCTTGAGTCACCAGGCTGTTGCTGAGGTGAGCTTCCTGTCTTTCCTTGAGGAACACAAGTGATTTCTTAGAGTCTTGGCAATCAACATCTGTTGCAAATGTGACAATGTACCGTCGAGATGATAATGGTATTTTCCCTGTGGGGAGAAACATATGGTCAATTTCCATGGTTGTTTCTTGCCAACTGTCCCCTTGGTCAGGGGCACATTTACCACTGGCAGTGCCAAACCTGGAAATAAACAACATCCTAGGATCTTTTTCGGCAGCAGCACTTTTTCCTTTTGGGTGAACAATTTTGTAGGCTGCATCCTCAGTGTTCTTTAGAGACACATCTCCAGGACAAACGACTTCGGACAGGCATTTTCTCTTTCCTTTTGTGGCCTTTGACTCAAACACTGTGTCCCATCCTGAATCCCAAAGACACCAAGCGAACCGAACAATGGTACACATACTGGACATCATGATCTCACCCTGATGGTGTTTTCTTTTCTAACATTCAGGTGGCCGTAGGAGCACGAGAAGAAGGTATGTGTCCTGGAAACTCTTTCTTGCTGAGGAAAATGTTTCCGATGAGGTGTAGGTGGGGTATTCTTGTTGTCTTCAGTCTGGAGAGTACCCGGATGTCAGAGTCCCGAGGGGACTGGTGCTTGAGTGTGGGGGGAAAAGACTGACATCCCAGGTGAAATCTATGTCCATGTTTCTATATTATGAGAAAGACAATGTATTCCTTCTGTGCCGTGTGATTGTGTGTGCATGAGTCTTGGGGTTGTTCTGTATCTCTGTATGTCGCATGATTGTGAGTGTGTATGCGTGTGTGGGTGTGTGTGTGTGTTTTCTTGAGAGACTCAGAGACAGAGAGACAGAGCCACACACAGAAAGAGACAGACACAGTGAAAGAGAGGGAGAGAGAGAGACAGAGATGTGGGTTGGCCCAGAGATATGGGCCACTGACATTGGACAATGACCAATATGTACAATTCAGAGTCCTGGGAGGACTGGTGCTCGAGGGTCGGGGGGGGAAGGACCAACGTCCCAGGTGACAAACTAGGTGATGTTTCTACAGTAGAAGAAACATACTGTATTCCTTGTGTGCGGTGTAATTTTGTGTGTTGAGTCTGGGGGTTGTTCTGTATGTGGCTGTATGTGTCGGGATCGTGACAGTGTATGTCTGCGTGTGTGTGTGTTTTCTTGAGAGACGCAGAGAAAAAGCCACACAGAGAAAGAGACAGACACATTTCAAGAGAGGGTGAGAGAGAGAGAGCGACAGAGAGACAGACAGACGTGGGCTTGCCCACGAGATATGTGCCACTGTCGCTGAAAAATGACCAAAGTCTACATTCTCAAAAATCTCTGCATACTGCACACCTCCAGGAATACTGCTGAGCGTGGCTCTGCAGTACCATTCGGTCCATGCAGTTAACAAAAGCGTCCGTGTGCTCTCGCCCGTGTTCATATAAGGAAGAGTCCCGGAGGCGTTCTTGAGCAGCACCAAGAAGACACTGACATGTATTCTGTGTCCTTGTAGGTGTCGCTAAGGTGAAAAAGCGGCGGCCCCATCATGATAGGAGGCAGCAGGTTGGTGCTGAGGTGAGCTTGCCTGTCTTTCCCTGAGGAACACAATTGCTTTCTTAGAGGCTTTCCCATCAACCTCTGCTGTACATATGACAGTCTACATTTTCGATGATACTGTTACTTTCCCTGATGGGGACAGTGGAGAGTGGTTGCCTCTTGCCAACGGTCCCCTTGGTCAGGGGGACATTTACCACTGGCAGTGCCAAACCTGGTTAACAAACAGTGTCCTAGGATCTTTTCCGTCAGCAGCAATCTGTCCTGCTTGGGTGAAGAATTCCGTAGCAGGAATCCTCGGTGTTCTAGAGAGACACATCCCCAGGAGAAACAACTTCTGACAGGCATCCCATTCATTTGCTTGGTGGCCTTTGACTCAACCGCTGTGTCCCATCTTGTATGGTCAAGACGCAAAGAGAACTGAAGAGTGGTGTAAATAGGGTATATCATGATCTCACGCTGATGGTGTTTTCTTTCCTAACATTCAGGTGGCTGTAGGAGCACAGGACAAAGGTATGTATCCTGGAAACTGTTTCTTGCTGAGAAAGTATTTAGATGGTGATGCAGGTGGGGCATTGTTGTTGTCTTCATTCTGGAGAACTACCCTAATCCCAGAGGCCTGGGGGGACGGGTGCTTGTGAGTTGGGGGAAGGACCTACATCCCAGGTGAGAAACCATATGATATTTCTACAGTAGGACAAAGATAATGTATTCCTCGAGTGAGGTGTGTTTCTGTGGGCATGAGTCCTGGGGTTGTTCTGTGGTGTGTCTGTGTGTCACGTGATTGTGACTGTGAATGTGTGTTGAGTGTGTTTTCTTGAGAGACACACAGAGTAAGCTACACAAAATGACACAGACACACTGCAAGACAGACAGACAGACAGAGAAAGATACATGTGGATTTGCCAGAGATTCTGTGTCACTGACACTGCACAATGATGAATGTCTACATTCTCACACACACCCCCTACTGCACACTTCAAGGAATACTGCTGTGCATGGCTCAGCAGTGACACTTAGTCCATGCAGGTAACCGAAGCCTCAATATGCTCTGGCCCATGTTCATATCAAGGAACAGTCCCTGAGTTATACTTGAGCAGCACCAACATGGTACTGACAGGTATTCTGGTCTTTGTAGGTGTTCCTGAGGAGGAAAGGCGCCGGCCGCATCCTGTCTTGAGTCACCAGGCTGTTGCTGAGGTGAGCTTCCTGTCTTTCCTTGAGGAACACACGTGATTTCTTAGAGTCTTGGCAATCAACATCTGTTGCAAATGTGACAATGTACCGTTGAGATGATAATGGTATTTTCCCTATGGGGAGAAACATATGGTCAATTTCCATGGTTGTTTCTTGCCAACTGTCACCTTGGTCAGGGGCACATTTACCACTGGCAGTGCCAAACCTGGAAATAAACAACATCCTAGGATCTTTTTCGGCAGCAGCACTTTTTCCTTTTGGGTGAACAATTTTGTAGGCTGCATCCTCAGTGTTCTTTAGAGACACATCTCCAGGACAAACGACTTCGGACAGGCATATTCTCTTTCCTCTTGTGGCCTTTGACTCAAACACTGTGTCCCATCCTGAATCCCAAAGTCACCAAGCGAACCGAACAATGGTACACATACTGGACATCATGATCTCACCCTGATGGTGTTTTCTTTTCTAACATTCAGGTGGCCGTAGGAGGAAGAGAAGAAGGTATGTGTCCTGGAAACTCTTTCTTGCTGAGGAAAATGTTTCCGATGAGGTGTAGGTGGGGTATTCTTGTTGTCTTCAGTCTGGAGAGTACCCGGATGTCAGAGTCCCGAGGGGACTGGTGCTTGAGTGTGGGGGGGAAAGACCGACATCCCAGGTGAAATCTATGTCCATGTTTCTATAGTATGAGAAAGACAATGTATTCCTTCTGTGCCGTGTGATTGTGTGTGCATGAGTCTTGGGGTTGTTCTGTATCTCTGTATGTCGCATGATTGTGAGTGTGTATGCGTGTGTGGGTGTGTGTGTGTGTTTTCTTGAGAGACTCAGAGACAGAGAGACAGAGCCACACACAGAAAGAGACAGACTCAGTGAAAGAGAGGGAGAGAGAGAGACAGAGATGTGGGTTGGCCCAGAGATATGGGCCACTGACATTGGACAATGACCAATATGTACAATTCAGAGTCCTGGGAGGACTGGTGCTCGAGGGTCGGGGGGGGAAGGACCAACGTCCCAGGTGACAAACTAGGTGATGTTTCTACAGTAGAAGAAACATACTGTATTCCTTGTGTGCGGTGTAATTTTGTGTGTTGAGTCTGGGGGTTGTTCTGTATGGGGCTGTATGTGTCGGGATCGTGACAGTGTATGTCTGCGTGTGTGTGTGTTTTCTTGAGAGACGCAGAGAAAAAGCCACACAGAGAAAGAGACAGACACATTTCAAGAGAGGGTGAGAGAGAGAGAGCGACAGAGAGACAGACAGACGTGGGCTTGCCCACGAGATATGTGCCACTGTCGCTGAAAAATGACCAAAGTCTACATTCTCAAAAATCTCTGCATACTGCACACCTCCAGGAATACTGCTGAGCGTGGCTCTGCAGTACCATTCGGTCCATGCAGTTAACAAAAGCGTCCGTGTGCTCTCGCCCGTGTTCATATAAGGAAGAGTCCCGGAGGCGTTCTTGAGCAGCACCAAGAAGACACTGACATGTATTCTGTGTCCTTGTAGGTGTCGCTAAGGTGAAAAAGCGGCGGCCCCATCATGATAGGAGGCAGCAGGTTGGTGCTGAGGTGAGCTTGCCTGTCTTTCCCTGAGGAACACAATTGCTTTCTTAGAGGCTTTCCCATCAACCTCTGCTGTACATATGACAGTCTACATTTTCGATGATACTGTTACTTTCCCTGATGGGGACAGTGGAGAGTGGTTGCCTCTTGCCAACGGTCCCCTTGGTCAGGGGGACATTTACCACTGGCAGTGCCAAACCTGGTTAACAAACAGTGTCCTAGGATCTTTTCCGTCAGCAGCAATCTGTCCTGCTTGGGTGAAGAATTCCGTAGCAGGAATCCTCGGTGTTCTAGAGAGACACATCCCCAGGAGAAACAACTTCTGACAGGCATCCCATTCATTTGCTTGGTGGCCTTTGACTCAACCGCTGTGTCCCATCTTGTATGGTCAAGACGCAAAGAGAACTGAAGAGTGGTGTAAATAGGGTATATCATGATCTCACCCTGATGGTGTTTTCTTTCCTAACATTCAGGTGGCTGTAGGAGCACAGGACAAAGGTATGTATCCTGGAAACTGTTTCTTGCTGAGAAAATATTTAGATGGTGATGCAGGTGGGGCATTGTTGTTGTCTTCATTCTGGAGAACTACCCTAATCCAAGAGGCCTGGGGGGACGGGTGCTTGTGAGTTGGGGGAAGGACCTACATCCCAGGTGAGAAACCATATGACATTTCTACAGTAGGACAAAGATAATGTATTCCTCGAGTGAGGTGTGTTTCTGTGGGCATGAGTCCTGGGGTTGTTCTGTGGTGTGTCTGTGTGTCACGTGATTGTGACTGTGAATGTGTGTTGAGTGTGTTTTCCTGAGAGACACACAGAATAAGCTACACAAAATGACACAGACACACTGCAAGACAGACAGACAGACAGACAGAGAAAGATACATGTGGATTTGCCCAGAGAATCTGTGTCACTGACACTGCACAATGATGAATGTCTACATTCTCACACACACCTCCTACTGCACACTTCAAGGAATACTGCTGTGCATGGCTCAGCAGTGACACTTAGTCCATGCAGGTAACCGAAGCCTCAATATGCTCTGGCCCATGTTCATATCAAGGAACAGTCCCTGAGTTATACTTGAGCAGCACCAACCTGGTACTGACAGGTATTCTGGTCGTTGTAGGTGTTCCTGAGGAGGAAAGGCGCCGGCCGCATCCTGTCTTGAGTCACCAGGCTGTTGCTGAGGTGAGCTTCCTGTCTTTCCTTGAGGAACACAAGTGATTTCTTAGAGTCTTGGCAATCAACATCTGTTGCAAATGTGACAATGTACCGTCGAGATGATAATGGTATTTTCCCTGTGGGGAGAAACATATGGTCAATTTCCATGGTTGTTTCTTGCCAACTGTCCCCTTGGTCAGGGGCACATTTACCACTGGCAGTGCCAAACCTGGAAATAAACAACATCCTAGGATCTTTTTCGGCAGCAGCACTTTTTCCTTTTGGGTGAACAATTTTGTAGGCTGCATCCTCAGTGTTCTTTAGAGACACATCTCCAGGACAAACGACTTCGGACAGGCATTTTCTCTTTCCTTTTGTGGCCTTTGACTCAAACACTGTGTCCCATCCTGAATCCCAAAGACACCAAGCGAACCGAACAATGGTACACATACTGGACATCATGATCTCACCCTGATGGTGTTTTCTTTTCTAACATTCAGGTGGCCGTAGGAGCACGAGAAGAAGGTATGTGTCCTGGAAACTCTTTCTTGCTGAGGAAAATGTTTCCGATGAGGTGTAGGTGGGGTATTCTTGTTGTCTTCAGTCTGGAGAGTACCCGGATGTCAGAGTCCCGAGGGGACTGGTGCTTGAGTGTGGGGGGAAAAGACTGACATCCCAGGTGAAATCTATGTCCATGTTTCTATATTATGAGAAAGACAATGTATTCCTTCTGTGCCGTGTGATTGTGTGTGCATGAGTCTTGGGGTTGTTCTGTATCTCTGTATGTCGCATGATTGTGAGTGTGTATGCGTGTGTGGGTGTGTGTGTGTGTTTTCTTGAGAGACTCAGAGACAGAGAGACAGAGCCACACACAGAAAGAGACAGACACAGTGAAAGAGAGGGAGAGAGAGAGACAGAGATGTGGGTTGGCCCAGAGATATGGGCCACTGACATTGGACAATGACCAATATGTACAATTCAGAGTCCTGGGAGGACTGGTGCTCGAGGGTCGGGGGGGGGGAAGGACCAACGTCCCAGGTGACAAACTAGGTGATGTTTCTACAGTAGAAGAAACATACTGTATTCCTTGTGTGCGGTGTAATTTTGTGTATTGAGTCTGGGGGTTGTTCTGTATGTGGCTGTATGTGTCGGGATCGTGACAGTGTATGTCTGCGTGTGTGTGTGTTTTCTTGAGAGACGCAGAGAAAAAGCCACACAGAGAAAGAGACAGACACATTTCAAGA
Source organism: Neofelis nebulosa (assembly GCF_028018385.1). NCBI lineage: Eukaryota > Metazoa > Chordata > Mammalia > Carnivora > Felidae > Neofelis > Neofelis nebulosa. Next base: position 6,220,486 of record NC_080796.1, on the reverse strand, counting down.
GAGGGTGAGAGAGAGAGAGCGACAGAGAGACAGACAGACGTGGGCTTCCCCACGAGATATGTGCCACTGACACTGAAAAATGACCAAAGTCTACATTCTCAAAAATCTCTGCATACTGTACACCTCCAGGAATACTGCTGAGCGTGGCTCTGCAGTACCATTCGGTCCATGCAGTTAACAAAAGCGTCCGTGTGCTCTCGCCCGTGTTCATATAAGGAAGAGTCCCGGAGGCGTTCTTGAGCAGCATCAAGAAGACACTGACATGTATTCTGTGTCCTTGTAGGTGTCGCTAAGGTGAAAAAGCGGCGGCCCCATCCTGATACGAGGCAGCAGGTTGGTGCTGAGGTGAGCTTGCCTGTCTTTCCCTGAGGAACACAATTGCTTTCTTAGAGGCTTTCCCATCAACCTCTGCTGTACATATGACAGTCTACATTTTCGATGATACTGTTACTTTCCCTGATGGGGACAGTGGAGAGTGGTTGCCTCTTGCCAACGGTCACCTTGGTCAGGGGGACATTTACCACTGGCAGTGCCAATCCTGATAACAAACAGTGTCCTAGGATCTTTTCCGTCAGCAGCAATCTGTCCTGCTTGGGTGAAGAATTCCGTACCAGGAATCCTCGGTGTTCTAGAGAGACACATCCCCAGGAGAAACAACTTCTGACAGGCATCCCATTCATTTGCTTTGTGGCCTTTGACTCAACCGCTGTGTCCCATCTTGTATGGTCAAGACGCAAAGAGAACTGAAGAGTGGTGTAAATAGGGTATATCATGATCTCACCCTGATGGTGTTTTCTTTCCTAACATTCAGGTGGCTGTAGGAGCACAGGACAAAGGTATGTATCCTGGAAACTGTTTCTTGCTGAGAAAATATTTAGATGGTGATGCAGGTGGGGCATTGTTGTTGTCTTCATTCTGGAGAACTACCCTAATCCCAGAGGCCTGGGGGGACGGGTGCTTGTGAGTTGGGGGAAGGGCCTACATCCCAGGTGAGAAACCATATGACATTTCTACAGTAGGACAAAGATAATGTATTCCTCGAGTGAGGTGTGTTTCTGTGGGCATGAGTCCTGGGGTTGTTCTGTGGTGTGTCTGTGTGTCACGTGATTGTGACTGTGAATGTGTGTTGAGTGTGTTTTCTTGAGAGACACACAGAGTAAGCTACACAAAATGACACAGACACACTGCAAGACAGACAGACAGACAGAGAAAGATACATGTGGATTTGCCAGAGATTCTGTGTCACTGACACTGCACATTGATGAATGTCTACATTCTCACACACACCCCCTACTGCACACTTCAAGGAATACTGCTGTGCATGGCTCAGCAGTGACACTTAGTCCATGCAGGTAACCGAAGCCTCAATATGCTCTGGCCCATGTTCATATCAAGGAACAGTCCCTGAGTTATACTTGAGCAGCACCAACATGGTACTGACAGGTATTCTGGTCTTTGTAGGTGTTCCTGAGGAGGAAAGGCGCCGGCCGCATCCTGTCTTGAGTCACCAGGCTGTTGCTGAGGTGAGCTTCCTGTCTTTCCTTGAGGAACACAAGTGATTTCTTAGAGTCTTGGCAATCAACATCTGTTGCAAATGTGACAATGTACCGTCGAGATGATAATGGTATTTTCCCTATGGGGAGAAACATATGGTCAATTTCCATGGTTGTTTCTTGCCAACTGTCACCTTGGTCAGGGGCACATTTACCACAGGCAGTGCCAAACCTGGAAATAAACAACATCCTAGGATCTTTTTCGGCAGCAGCACTTTTTCCTTTTGGGTGAACAATTTTGTAGGCTGCATCCTCAGTGTTCTTTAGAGACACATCTCCAGGACAAACGACTTCGGACAGGCATATTCTCTTTCCTCTTGTGGCCTTTGACTCAAACACTGTGTCCCATCCTGAATCCCAAAGTCACCAAGCGAACCGAACAATGGTACACATACTGGACATCATGATCTCACCCTGATGGTGTTTTCTTTTCTAACATTCAGGTGGCCGTAGGAGGACGAGAAGAAGGTATGTGTCCTGGAAACTCTTTCTTGCTGAGGAAAATGTTTCCGATGAGGTGTAGGTGGGGTATTCTTGTTGTCTTCAGTCTGGAGAGTACCCGGATGTCAGAGTCCCGAGGGGACTGGTGCTTGAGTGTGGGGGGGAAAGACCGACATCCCAGGTGAAATCTATGTCCATGTTTCTATAGTATGAGAAAGACAATGTATTCCTTCTGTGCCGTGTGATTGTGTGTGCATGAGTCTTGGGGTTGTTCTGTATCTCTGTATGTCGCATGATTGTGAGTGTGTATGCGTGTGTGGGTGTGTGTGTGTGTTTTCTTGAGAGACTCAGAGACAGAGAGACAGAGCCACACACAGAAAGAGACAGACTCAGTGAAAGAGAGGGAGAGAGAGAGACAGAGATGTGGGTTGGCCCAGAGATATGGGCCACTGACATTGGACAATGACCAATATGTACAATTCAGAGTCCTGGGAGGACTGGTGCTCGAGGGTCGGGGGGGGAAGGACCAACGTCCCAGGTGACAAACTAGGTGATGTTTCTACAGTAGAAGAAACATACTGTATTCCTTGTGTGCGGTGTAATTTTGTGTGTTGAGTCTGGGGGTTGTTCTGTATGTGGCTGTATGTGTCGGGATCGTGACAGTGTATGTCTGCGTGTGTGTGTGTTTTCTTGAGAGACGCAGAGAAAAAGCCACACAGAGAAAGAGACAGACACATTTCAAGAGAGGGTGAGAGAGAGAGAGCGACAGAGAGACAGACAGACGTGGGCTTGCCCACGAGATATGTGCCACTGTCGCTGAAAAATGACCAAAGTCTACATTCTCAAAAATCTCTGCATACTGCACACCTCCAGGAATACTGCTGAGCGTGGCTCTGCAGTACCATTCGGTCCATGCAGTTAACAAAAGCGTCCGTGTGCTCTCGCCCGTGTTCATATAAGGAAGAGTCCCGGAGGCGTTCTTGAGCAGCACCAAGAAGACACTGACATGTATTCTGTGTCCTTGTAGGTGTCGCTAAGGTGAAAAAGCGGCGGCCCCATCATGATAGGAGGCAGCAGGTTGGTGCTGAGGTGAGCTTGCCTGTCTTTCCCTGAGGAACACAATTGCTTTCATAGAGGCTTTCCCATCAACCTCTGCTGTACATATGACAGTCTACATTTTCGATGATACTGTTACTTTCCCTGATGGGGACAGTGGAGAGTGGTTGCCTCTTGCCAACGGTCACCTTGGTCAGGGGGACATTTACCACTGGCAGTGCCAAACCTGGTTAACAAACAGTGTCCTAGGATCTTTTCCGTCAGCAGCAATCTGTCCTGCTTGGGTGAAGAATTCCGTAGCAGGAATCCTCGGTGTTCTAGAGAGACACATCCCCAGGAGAAACAACTTCTGACAGGCATCCCATTCATTTGCTTGGTGGCCTTTGACTCAACCGCTGTGTCCCATCTTGTATGGTCAAGACGCAAAGAGAACTGAAGAGTGGTGTAAATAGGGTATATCATGATCTCACCCTGATGGTGTTTTCTTTCCTAACATTCAGGTGGCTGTAGGAGCACAGGACAAAGGTATGTATCCTGGAAACTGTTTCTTGCTGAGAAAATATTTAGATGGTGATGCAGGTGGGGCATTGTTGTTGTCTTCATTCTGGAGAACTACCCTAATCCCAGAGGCCTGGGGGGACGGGTGCTTGTGAGTTGGGGGAAGGACCTACATCCCAGGTGAGAAACCATATGATATTTCTACAGTAGGACAAAGATAATGTATTCCTCGAGTGAGGTGTGTTTCTGTGGGCATGAGTCCTGGGGTTGTTCTGTGGTGTGTCTGTGTGTCACGTGATTGTGACTGTGAATGTGTGTTGAGTGTGTTTTCTTGAGAGACACACAGAGTAAGCTACACAAAATGACACAGACACACTGCAAGACAGACAGACAGACAGAGAAAGATACATGTGGATTTGCCAGAGATTCTGTGTCACTGACACTGCACAATGATGAATGTCTACATTCTCACACACACCCCCTACTGCACACTTCAAGGAATACTGCTGTGCATGGCTCAGCAGTGACACTTAGTCCATGCAGGTAACCGAAGCCTCAATATGCTCTGGCCCATGTTCATATCAAGGAACAGTCCCTGAGTTATACTTGAGCAGCACCAACATGGTACTGACAGGTATTCTGGTCTTTGTAGGTGTTCCTGAGGAGGAAAGGCGCCGGCCGCATCCTGTCTTGAGTCACCAGGCTGTTGCTGAGGTGAGCTTCCTGTCTTTCCTTGAGGAACACAAGTGATTTCTTAGAGTCTTGGCAATCAACATCTGTTGCAAATGTGACAATGTACCGTCGAGATGATAATGGTATTTTCCCTGTGGGGAGAAACATATGGTCAATTTCCATGGTTGTTTCTTGCCAACTGTCCCCTTGGTCAGGGGCACATTTACCACTGGCAGTGCCAAACCTGGAAATAAACAACATCCTAGGATCTTTTTCGGCAGCAGCACTTTTTCCTTTTGGGTGAACAATTTTGTAGGCTGCATCCTCAGTGTTCTTTAGAGACACATCTCCAGGACAAACGACTTCGGACAGGCATATTCTCTTTCCTCTTGTGGCCTTTGACTCAAACACTGTGTCCCATCCTGAATCCCAAAGTCACCAAGCGAACCGAACAATGGTACACATACTGGACATCATGATCTCACCCTGATGGTGTTTTCTTTTCTAACATTCAGGTGGCCGTAGGAGGACGAGAAGAAGGTATGTGTCCTGGAAACTCTTTCTTGCTGAGGAAAATGTTTCCGATGAGGTGTAGGTGGGGTATTCTTGTTGTCTTCATTCTGGAGAGTACCCGGATGTCAGAGTCCCGAGGGGACTGGTGCTTGAGTGTGGGGGGGAAAGACCGACATCCCAGGTGAAATCTATGTCCATGTTTCTATAGTATGAGAACGACAATGTATTCCTTCTGTGCCATGTGATTGTGTGTGCATGAGTCTTGGGGTTGTTCTGTATCTCTGTATGTCGCATGATTGTGAGTGTGTATGCGTGTGTGGGTGTGTGTGTGTGTTTTCTTGAGAGACTCAGAGACAGAGAGACAGAGCCACACACAGAAAGAGACAGACTCAGTGAAAGAGAGGGAGAGAGAGAGACAGAGATGTGGGTTGGCCCAGAGATATGGGCCACTGACATTGGACAATGACCAATATGTACAATTCAGAGTCCTGGGAGGACTGGTGCTCGAGGGTCGGGGGGGGAAGGACCAACGTCCCAGGTGACAAACTAGGTGATGTTTCTACAGTAGAAGAAACATACTGTATTCCTTGTGTGCGGTGTAATTTTGTGTGTTGAGTCTGGGGGTTGTTCTGTATGTGGCTGTATGTGTCGGGATCGTGACAGTGTATGTCTGCGTGTGTGTGTGTTTTCTTGAGAGACGCAGAGAAAAAGCCACACAGAGAAAGAGACAGACACATTTCAAGAGAGGGTGAGAGAGAGAGAGCGACAGAGAGACAGACAGACGTGGGCTTGCCCACGAGACATGTGCCACTGTCGCTGAAAAATGACCAAAGTCTACATTCTCAAAAATCTCTGCATACTGCACACCTCCAGGAATACTGCTGAGCGTGGCTCTGCAGTACCATTCGGTCCATGCAGTTAACAAAAGCGTCCGTGTGCTCTCGCCCGTGTTCATATAAGGAAGAGTCCCGGAGGCGTTCTTGAGCAGCACCAAGAAGACACTGACATGTATTCTGTGTCCTTGTAGGTGTCGCTAAGGTGAAAAAGCGGCGGCCCCATCATGATAGGAGGCAGCAGGTTGGTGCTGAGGTGAGCTTGCCTGTCTTTCCCTGAGGAACACAATTGCTTTCTTAGAGGCTTTCCCATCAACCTCTGCTGTACATATGACAGTCTACATTTTCGATGATACTGTTACTTTCCCTGATGGGGACAGTGGAGAGTGGTTGCCTCTTGCCAACGGTCACCTTGGTCAGGGGGACATTTACCACTGGCAGTGCCAAACCTGGTTAACAAACAGTGTCCTAGGATCTTTTCCGTCAGCAGCAATCTGTCCTGCTTGGGTGAAGAATTCCGTAGCAGGAATCCTCGGTGTTCTAGAGAGACACATCCCCAGGAGAAACAACTTCTGACAGGCATCCCATTCATTTGCTTGGTGGCCTTTGACTCAACCGCTGTGTCCCATCTTGTATGGTCAAGACGCAAAGAGAACTGAAGAGTGGTGTAAATAGGGTATATCATGATCTCACCCTGATGGTGTTTTCTTTCCTAACATTCAGGTGGCTGTAGGAGCACAGGACAAAGGTATGTATCCTGGAAACTGTTTCTTGCTGAGAAAATATTTAGATGGTGATGCAGGTGGGGCATTGTTGTTGTCTTCATTCTGGAGAACTACCCTAATCCCAGAGGCCTGGGGGGACGGGTGCTTGTGAGTTGGGGGAAGGACCTACATCCCAGGTGAGAAACCATATGATATTTCTACAGTAGGACAAAGATAATGTATTCCTCGAGTGAGGTGTGTTTCTGTGGGCATGAGTCCTGGGGTTGTTCTGTGGTGTGTCTGTGTGTCACGTGATTGTGACTGTGAATGTGTGTTTAGTGTGTTTTCCTGAGAGACACACAGAATAAGCTACACAAAATGACACAGACACACTGCAAGACAGACAGACAGACAGACAGAGAGAGAAAGATACATGTGGATTTGCCCAGAGAATCTGTGTCACTGACACTGCACAATGATGAATGTCTACATTCTCACACACACCTCCTACTGCACACTTCAAGGAATACTGCTGTGCATGGCTCAGCAGTGACACTTAGTCCATGCAGGTAACCGAAGCCTCAATATGCTCTGGCCCATGTTCATATCAAGGAACAGTCCCTGAGTTATACTTGAGCAGCACCAACATGGTACTGACAGGTATTCTGGTCTTTGTAGGTGTTCCTGAGGAGGAAAGGCGCCGGCCGCATCCTGTCTTGAGTCACCAGGCTGTTGCTGAGGTGAGCTTCCTGTCTTTCCTTGAGGAACACAAGTGATTTCTTAGAGTCTTGGCAATCAACATCTGTTGCAAATGTGACAATGTACCGTCGAGATGATAATGGTATTTTCCCTGTGGGGAGAAACATATGGTCAATTTCCATGGTTGTTTCTTGCCAACTGTCCCCTTGGTCAGGGGCACATTTACCACTGGCAGTGCCAAACCTGGAAATAAACAACATCCTAGGATCTTTTTCGGCAGCAGCACTTTTTCCTTTTGGGTGAACAATTTTGTAGGCTGCATCCTCAGTGTTCTTTAGAGACACATCTCCAGGACAAACGACTTCGGACAGGCATTTTCTCTTTCCTTTTGTGGCCTTTGACTCAAACACTGTGTCCCATCCTGAATCCCAAATTCACCAAGCGAACCGAACAATGGTACACATACTGGACATCATGATCTCACCCTGATGGTGTTTTCTTTTCTAACATTCAGGTGGCCATAGGAGCACGAGAAGAAGGTATGTGTCCTGGAAACTCTTTCTTGCTGAGGAAAATGTTTCCGATGAGGTGTAGGTGGGGTATTCTTGTTGTCTTCAGTCTGGAGAGTACCCGAATGTCAGAGTCCCGAGGGGACTGGTGCTTGAGTGTGGCGGGAAAAGACCGACATCCCAGGTGAAATCTATGTCCATGTTTCTATATTATGAGAAAGACAATGTATTCCTTCTGTGCCGTGTGATTGTGTGTGCATGAGTCTTGGGGTTGTTCTGTATCTCTGTATGTCGCATGATTGTGAGTGTGTATGCGTGTGTGGGTGTGTGTGTGTGTTTTCTTGAGAGACTCAGAGACAGAGAGACAGAGCCACACACAGAAAGAGACAGACACAGTGAAAGAGAGGGAGAGAGAGAGACAGAGATGTGGGTTTGTCCAGAGATATGGGCCACTGACATTGGACAATGACCAATATGTACAATTCAGAGTCCTGGGAGGACTGGTGCTCGAGGGTCGGGGGGGGGAAGGACCAACGTCCCAGGTGACAAACTAGGTGATGTTTCTACAGTAGAAGAAACATACTGTATCCCTTGTGTGCGGTGTAATTTTGTGTGTTGAGTCTGGGGGTTGTTCTGTATGGGGCTGTATGTGTCGGGATCGTGACAGTGTATGTCTGCGTGTGTGTGTGTTTTCTTGAGAGACGCAGAGAAAAAGCCACACAGAGAAAGAGACAGACACATTTCAAGAGAGGGTGAGAGAGAGAGAGCGACAGAGAGACAGACAGACGTGGGCTTGCCCACGAGATATGTGCCACTGACACTGAAAAATGACCAAAGTCTACATTCTCAAAAATCTCTGCATACTGCACACCTCCAGGAATACTGCTGAGCGTGGCTCTGCAGTACCATTCGGTCCATGCAGTTAACAAAAGCGTCCGTGTGCTCTCGCCCGTGTTCATATAAGGAAGAGTCCCGGAGGCGTTCTTGAGCAGCACCAAGAAGACACTGACATGTATTCTGTGTCCTTGTAGGTGTCGCTAAGGTGAAAAAGCGGCGGCCCCATCATGATACGAGGCAGCAGGTTGGTGCTGAGGTGAGCTTGCCTGTCTTTCCCTGAGGAACACAATTGCTTTCTTAGAGGCTTTCCCATCAACCTCTGCTGTACATATGACAGTCTACATTTTCGATGATACTGTTACTTTCCCTGATGGGGACAGTGGAGAGTGGTTGCCTCTTGCCAACGGTCACCTTGGTCAGGGGGACATTTACCACTGGCAGTGCCAAACCTGGTAACAAACAGTGTCCTAGGATCTTTTCCGTCAGCAGCAATCTGTCCTGCTTGGGTGAAGAATTCCGTAGCAGGAATCCTCGGTGTTCCAGAGAGACACATCCCCAGGAGAAACAACTTCTGACAGGCATCCCATTCATTTGCTTTGTGGCCTTTGACTCAACCGCTGTGTCCCATCTTGTATGGTCAAGACGCAAAGAGAACTGAAGAGTGGTGTAAATAGGGTATATCATGATCTCACCCTGATTGTGTTTTCTTTCCTAACATTCAGGTGGCTGTAGGAGCACAGGACAAAGGTATGTATCCTGGAAACTGTTTCTTGCTGAGAAAATATTTAGATGGTGATGCAGGTGGGGCATTGTTGTTGTCTTCATTCTGGAGAACTACCCTAATCCAAGAGGCCTGGGGGGACGGGTGCTTGTGAGTTGGGGGAAGGACCTACATCCCAGGTGAGAAACCATATGATATTTCTACAGTAGGACAAAGATAATGTATTCCTCGAGTGAGGTGTGTTTCTGTGGGCATGAGTCCTGGGGTTGTTCTGTGGTGTGTCTGTGTGTCACGTGATTGTGACTGTGAATGTGTGTTGAGTGTGTTTTCCTGAGAGACACACAGAGTAAGCTACACAAAATGACACAGACACACTGCAAGACAGACAGACAGACAGACAGAGAAAGATACATGTGGATTTGCCCAGAGAATCTGTGTCACTGACACTGCACAATGATGAATGTCTACATTCTCACACACACCTCCTACTGCACACTTCAAGGAATACTGCTGTGCATGGCTCAGCAGTGACACTTAGTCCATGCAGGTAACCGAAGCCTCAATATGCTCTGGCCCATGTTCATATCAAGGAACAGTCCCTGAGTTATACTTGAGCAGCACCAACATGGTACTGACAGGTATTCTGGTCTTTGTAGGTGTTCCTGAGGAGGAAAGGCGCCGGCTGCATCCTGTCTTGAGTCACCAGGCTGTTGCTGAGGTGAGCTTCCTGTCTTTCCTTGAGGAACACAAGTGATTTCTTAGAGTCTTGGCAATCAACATCTGTTGCAAATGTGACAATGTACCGTCGAGATGATAATGGTATTTTCCCTGTGGGGAGAAACATATGGTCAATTTCCATGGTTGTTTCTTGCCAACTGTCCCCTTGGTCAGGGGCACATTTACCACTGGCAGTGCCAAACCTGGAAATAAACAACATCCTAGGATCTTTTTCGGCAGCAGCACTTTTTCCTTTTCGGTGAACAATTTTGTAGGCTGCATCCTCAGTGTTCTTTAGAGACACATCTCCAGGACAAACGACTTCGGACAGGCATTTTCTCTTTCCTTTTGTGGCCTTTGACTCAAACACTGTGTCCCATCCTGAATCCCAAAGACACCAAGCGAACCGAACAATGGTACACATACTGGACATCATGATCTCACCCTGATGGTGTTTTCTTTTCTAACATTCAGGTGGCCGTAGGAGCACGAGAAGAAGGTATGTGTCCTGGAAACTCTTTCTTGCTGAGGAAAATGTTTCCGATGAGGTGTAGGTGGGGTATTCTTGTTGTCTTCATTCTGGAGAGTACCCGGATGTCAGAGTCCCGAGGGGACTGGTGCTTGAGTGTGGGGGGAAAAGACTGACATCCCAGGTGAAATCTATGTCCATGTTTCTATATTATGAGAAAGACAATGTATTCCTTCTGTGCCGTGTGATTGTGTGTGCATGAGTCTTGGGGTTGTTCTGTATCTCTGTATGTCGCATGATTGTGAGTGTGTATGCGTGTGTGGGTGTGTGTGTGTGTTTTCTTGAGAGACTCAGAGACAGAGAGACAGAGCCACACACAGAAAGAGACAGACACAGTGAAAGAGAGGGAGAGAGAGAGACAGAGATGTGGGTTGGCCCAGAGATATGGGCCACTGACATTGGACAATGACCAATATGTACAATTCAGAGTCCTGGGAGGACTGGTGCTCGAGGGTCGGGGGGGGGAAAGACCAACGTCCCAGGTGACAAACTAGGTGATGTTTCTACAGTAGAAGAAACATACTGTATTCCTTGTGTGCGGTGTAATTTTGTGTATTGAGTCTGGGGGTTGTTCTGTATGTGGCTGTATGTGTCGGGATCGTGACAGTGTATGTCTGCTTTTGTGTGTGTGTTTTCTTGAGAGACGCAGAGAAAAAGCCACACAGAGAAAGAGACAGACACATTTCAAGAGAGGGTGAGAGAGAGAGAGCGACAGAGAGACAGACAGACGTGGGCTTCCCCACGAGATATGTGCCACTGACACTGAAAAATGACCAAAGTCTACATTCTCAAAAATCTCTGCATACTGTACACCTCCAGGAATACTGCTGAGCGTGGCTCTGCAGTACCATTCGGTCCATGCAGTTAACAAAAGCGTCCGTGTGCTCTCGCCCGTGTTCATATAAGGAAGAGTCCCGGAGGCGTTCTTGAGCAGCATCAAGAAGACACTGACATGTATTCTGTGTCCTTGTAGGTGTCGCTAAGGTGAAAAAGCGGCGGCCCCATCCTGATACGAGGCAGCAGGTTGGTGCTGAGGTGAGCTTGCCTGTCTTTCCCTGAGGAACACAATTGCTTTCTTAGAGGCTTTCCCATCAACCTCTGCTGTACATATGACAGTCTACATTTTCGATGATACTGTTACTTTCCCTGATGGGGACAGTGGAGAGTGGTTGCCTCTTGCCAACGGTCACCTTGGTCAGGGGGACATTTACCACTGGCAGTGCCAAACCTGGTTAACAAACAGTGTCCTAGGATCTTTTCCGTCAGCAGCAATCTGTCCTGCTTGGGTGAAGAATTCCGTAGCAGGAATCCTCGGTGTTCTAGAGAGACACATCCCCAGGAGAAACAATTTCTGAAAGGCATCCCATTCATTTGCTTTGTGGCCTTTGACTCAACCGCTGTGTCCCATCTTGTATGGTCAAGACGCAAAGAGAACTGAAGAGTGGTGTAAATAGGGTATATCATGATCTCACGCTGATGGTGTTTTCTTTCCTAACATTCAGGTGGCTGTAGGAGCACAGGACAAAGGTATGTATCCTGGAAACTGTTTCTTGCTGAGAAAGTATTTAGATGGTGATGCAGGTGGGGCATTGTTGTTGTCTTCATTCTGGAGAACTACCCTAATCCCAGAGGCCTGGGGGGATGGGTGCTTGTGAGTTGGGGGAAGGACCTACATCCCAGGTGAGAAACCATATGATATTTCTACAGTAGGACAAAGATAATGTATTCCTCGAGTGAGGTGTGTTTCTGTGGGCATGAGTCCTGGGGTTGTTCTGTGGTGTGTCTGTGTGTCACGTGATTGTGACTGTGAATGTGTGTTGAGTGTGTTTTCTTGAGAGACACACAGAGTAAGCTACACAAAATGACACAGACACACTGCAAGACAGACAGACAGACAGAGAAAGATACATGTGGATTTGCCAGAGATTCTGTGTCACTGACACTGCACAATGATGAATGTCTACATTCTCACACACACCCCCTACTGCACACTTCAAGGAATACTGCTGTGCATGGCTCAGCAGTGACACTTAGTCCATGCAGGTAACCGAAGCCTCAATATGCTCTGGCCCATGTTCATATCAAGGAACAGTCCCTGAGTTATACTTGAGCAGCACCAACATGGTACTGACAGGTATTCTGGTCTTTGTAGGTGTTCCTGAGGAGGAAAGGCGCCGGCCGCATCCTGTCTTGAGTCACCAGGCTGTTGCTGAGGTGAGCTTCCTGTCTTTCCTTGAGGAACACACGTGATTTCTTAGAGTCTTGGCAATCAACATCTGTTGCAAATGTGACAATGTACCGTCGAGATGATAATGGTATTTTCCCTGTGGGGAGAAACATATGGTCAATTTCCATGGTTGTTTCTTGCCAACTGTCACCTTGGTCAGGGGCACATTTACCACTGGCAGTGCCAAACCTGGAAATAAACAACATCCTAGGATCTTTTTCGGCAGCAGCACTTTTTCCTTTTGGGTGAACAATTTTGTAGGCTGCATCCTCAGTGTTCTTTAGAGACACATCTCCAGGACAAATGACTTCGGACAGGCATATTGTCTTTCCTCTTGTGGCCTTTGACTCAAACACTGTGTCCCATCCTGAATCCCAAAGTCACCAAGCGAACCGAACAATGGTACACATACTGGACATCATGATCTCACCCTGATGGTGTTTTCTTTTCTAACATTCAGGTGGCCGTAGGAGCACGAGAAGAAGGTATGTGTCCTGGAAACTCTTTCTTGCTGAGGAAAATGTTTCCGATGAGGTGTAGGTGGGGTATTCTTGTTGTCTTCAGTCTGGAGAGTACCCGGATGTCAGAGTCCCGAGGGGACTGGTGCTTGAGTGTGGGGGGGAAAGACCGACATCCCAGGTGAAATCTATGTCCATGTTTCTATAGTATGAGAAAGACAATGTATTCCTTCTGTGCCGTGTGATTGTGTGTGCATGAGTCTTGGGGTTGTTCTGTATCTCTGTATGTCGCATGATTGTGAGTGTGTATGCGTGTGTGGGTGGGTGTGTGTGTTTTCTTGAGAGACTCAGAGACAGAGAGACAGAGCCACACACAGAAAGAGACAGACTCAGTGAAAGAGAGGGAGAGAGAGAGACAGAGATGTGGGTTGGCCCAGAGATATGGGCCACTGACATTGGACAATGACCAATATGTACAATTCAGAGTCCTGGGAGGACTGGTGCTCGAGGGTCGGGGGGGGAAGGACCAACGTCCCAGGTGACAAACTAGGTGATGTTTCTACAGTAGAAGAAACATACTGTATTCCTTGTGTGCGGTGTAATTTTGTGTGTTGAGTCTGGGGGTTGTTCTGTATGTGGCTGTATGTGTCGGGATCGTGACAGTGTATGTCTGCGTGTGTGTGTGTTTTCTTGAGAGACGCAGAGAAAAAGCCACACAGAGAAAGAGACAGACACATTTCAAGAGAGGGTGAGAGAGAGAGAGCGACAGAGAGACAGACAGACGTGGGCTTGCCCACGAGATATGTGCCACTGTCGCTGAAAAATGACCAAAGTCTACATTCTCAAAAATCTCTGCATACTGCACACCTCCAGGAATACTGCTGAGCGTGGCTCTGCAGTACCATTCGGTCCATGCAGTTAACAAAAGCGTCCGTGTGCTCTCGCCCGTGTTCATATAAGGAAGAGTCCCGGAGGCGTTCTTGAGCAGCACCAAGAAGACACTGACATGTATTCTGTGTCCTTGTAGGTGTCGCTAAGGTGAAAAAGCGGCGGCCCCATCATGATAGGAGGCAGCAGGTTGGTGCTGAGGTGAGCTTGCCTGTCTTTCCCTGAGGAACACAATTGCTTTCTTAGAGGCTTTCCCATCAACCTCTGCTGTACATATGACAGTCTACATTTTCGATGATACTGTTACTTTCCCTGATGGGGACAGTGGAGAGTGGTTGCCTCTTGCCAACGGTCACCTTGGTCAGGGGGACATTTACCACTGGCAGTGCCAAACCTGGTTAACAAACAGTGTCCTAGGATCTTTTCCGTCAGCAGCAATCTGTCCTGCTTGGGTGAAGAATTCCGTAGCAGGAATCCTCGGTGTTCTAGAGAGACACATCCCCAGGAGAAACAACTTCTGACAGGCATCCCATTCATTTGCTTGGTGGCCTTTGACTCAACCGCTGTGTCCCATCTTGTATGGTCAAGACGCAAAGAGAACTGAAGAGTGGTGTAAATAGGGTATATCATGATCTCACCCTGATGGTGTTTTCTTTCCTAACATTCAGGTGGCTGTAGGAGCACAGGACAAAGGTATGTATCCTGGAAACTGTTTCTTGCTGAGAAAATATTTAGATGGTCATGCAGGTGGGGCATTGTTGTTGTCTTCATTCTGGAGAACTACCCTAATCCAAGAGGCCTGGGGGGACGGGTGCTTGTGAGTTGGGGGAAGGACCTACATCCCAGGTGAGAAACCATATGACATTTCTACAGTAGGACAAAGATAATGTATTCCTCGAGTGAGGTGTGTTTCTGTGGGCATGAGTCCTGGGGTTGTTCTGTGGTGTGTCTGTGTGTCACGTGATTGTGACTGTGAATGTGTGTTGAGTGTGTTTTCCTGAGAGACACACAGAATAAGCTACACAAAATGACACAGACACACTGCAAGACAGACAGACAGACAGACAGAGAAAGATACATGTGGATTTGCCCAGAGAATCTGTGTCACTGACACTGCACAATGATGAATGTCTACATTCTCACACACACCTCCTACTGCACACTTCAAGGAATACTGCTGTGCATGGCTCAGCAGTGACACTTAGTCCATGCAGGTAACCGAAGCCTCAATATGCTCTGGCCCATGTTCATATCAAGGAACAGTCCCTGAGTTATACTTGAGCAGCACCAACATGGTACTGACAGGTATTCTGGTCTTTGTAGGTGTTCCTGAGGAGGAAAGGCGCCGGCCGCAATCTGTCTTGAGTCACCAGGCTGTTGCTGAGGTGAGCTTCCTGTCTTTCCTTGAAGAACACAAGTGATTTCTTAGAGTCTTGGCAATCAACATCTGTTGCAAATGTGACAATGTACCGTCGAGATGATAATGGTATTTTCCCTGTGGGGAGAAACATATGGTCAATTTCCATGGTTGTTTCTTGCCAACTGTCCCCTTGGTCAGGGGCACATTTACCACTGGCAGTGCCAAACCTGGAAATAAACAACATCCTAGGATCTTTTTCGGCAGCAGCACTTTTTCCTTTTGGGTGAACAATTTTGTAGGCTGCATCCTCAGTGTTCTTTAGAGACACATCTCCAGGACAAACGACTTCGGACAGGCATTTTCTCTTTCCTTTTGTGGCCTTTGACTCAAACACTGTGTCCCATCCTGAATCCCAAAGACACCAAGCGAACCGAACAATGGTACACATACTGGACATCATGATCTCACCATGATGGTGTTTTCTTTTCTAACATTCAGGTGGCCGTAGGAGCACGAGAAGAAGGTATGTGTCCTGGAAACTCTTTCTTGCTGAGGAAAATGTTTCCGATGAGGTGTAGGTGGGGTATTCTTGTTGTCTTCATTCTGGAGAGTACCCGGATGTCAGAGTCCCGAGGGGACTGGTGCTTGAGTGTGGGGGGAAAAGACTGACATCCCAGGTGAAATCTATGTCCATGTTTCTATATTATGAGAAAGACAATGTATTCCTTCTGTGCCGTGTGATTGTGTGTGCATGAGTCTTGGGGTTGTTCTGTATCTCTGTATGTCGCATGATTGTGAGTGTGTATGCGTGTGTGGGTGTGTGTGTGTGTTTTCTTGAGAGACTCAGAGACAGAGAGACAGAGCCACACACAGAAAGAGACAGACACAGTGAAAGAGAGGGAGAGAGAGAGACAGAGATGTGGGTTGGCCCAGAGATATGGGCCACTGACATTGGACAATGACCAATATGTACAATTCAGAGTCCTGGGAGGACTGGTGCTCGAGGGTCGGGGGGGGGGAAGGACCAACGTCCCAGGTGACAAACTAGGTGATGTTTCTACAGTAGAAGAAACATACTGTATTCCTTGTGTGCGGTGTAATTTTGTGTATTGAGTCTGGGGGTTGTTCTGTATGTGGCTGTATGTGTCGGGATCGTGACAGTGTATGTCTGCGTGTGTGTGTGTTTTCTTGAGAGACGCAGAGAAAAAGCCACACAGAGAAAGAGACAGACACATTTCAAGAGAGGGTGAGAGAGAGAGAGCGACAGAGAGACAGACAGACGTGGGCTTCCCCACGAGATATGTGCCACTGACACTGAAAAATGACCAAAGTCTACATTCTCAAAAATCTCTGCATACTGTACACCTCCAGGAATACTGCTGAGCGTGGCTCTGCAGTACCATTCGGTCCATGCAGTTAACAAAAGCGTCCGTGTGCTCTCGCCCGTGTTCATATAAGGAAGAGTCCCGGAGGCGTTCTTGAGCAGCACCAAGAAGACACTGACATGTATTCTGTGTCCTTGTAGGTGTCGCTAAGGTGAAAAAGCGGCGGCCCCATCATGATAGGAGGCAGCAGGTTGGTGCTGAGGTGAGCTTGCCTGTCTTTCCCTGAGGAACACAATTGCTTTCTTAGAGGCTTTCCCATCAACCTCTGCTGTACATATGACAGTCTACATTTTCGATGATACTGTTACTTTTCCTGATGGGGACAGTGGAGAGTGGTTGCCTCTTGCCAACGGTCACCTTGGTCAGGGGGACATTTGCCACTGGCAGTGCCAAACCTGGTTAACAAACAGTGTCCTAGGATCTTTTCCGTCAGCAGCAATCTGTCCTGCTTGGGTGAAGAATTCCGTAGCAGGAATCCTCGGTGTTCTAGAGAGACACATCCCCAGGAGAAACAACTTCTGACAGGCATCCCATTCATTTGCTTTGTGGCCTTTGACTCAACCGCTGTGTCCCATCTTGTATGGTCAAGACGCAAAGAGAACTGAAGAGTGGTGTAAATAGGGTATATCATGATCTCACCCTGATGGTGTTTTCTTTTCTAACATTCAGGTGGCTGTAGGAGCACAGGACAAAGGTATGTATCCTGGAAACTGTTTCTTGCTGAGAAAATATTTAGATGGTGATGCAGGTGGGGCATTGTTGTTGTCTTCATTCTGGAGAACTACCCTAATCCCAGAGGCCTGGGGGGACGGGTGCTTGTGAGTTGGGGGAAGGACCTACATCCCAGGTGAGAAACCATATGATATTTCTACAGTAGGACAAAGATAATGTATTCCTCGAGTGAGGTGTGTTTCTGTGGGCATGAGTCCTGGGGTTGTTCTGTGGTGTGTCTGTGTGTCACGTGATTGTGACTGTGAATGTGTGTTGAGTGTGTTTTCCTGAGAGACACACAGAATAAGCTACACAAAATGACACAGACACACTGCAAGACAGACAGACAGACAGACAGAGAGAGAAAGATACATGTGGATTTGCCCAGAGAATCTGTGTCACTGACACTGCACAATGATGAATGTCTACATTCTCACACACACCTCCTACTGCACACTTCAAGGAATACTGCTGTGCATGGCTCAGCAGTGACACTTAGTCCATGCAGGTAACCGAAGCCTCAATATGCTCTGGCCCATGTTCATATCAAGGAACAGTCCCTGAGTTATACTTGAGCAGCACCAACATGGTACTGACAGGTATTCTGGTCTTTGTAGGTGTTCCTGAGGAGGAAAGGCGCCAGCCGCATCCTGTCTTGAGTCACCAGGCTGTTGCTGAGGTGAGCTTCCTGTCTTTCCTTGAGGAACACAAGTGATTTCTTAGAGTCTTGGCAATCAACATCTGTTGCAAATGTGACAATGTACCGTCGAGATGATAATGGTATTTTCCCTGTGGGGAGAAACATATGGTCAATTTCCATGGTTGTTTCTTGCCAACTGTCCCCTTGGTCAGGGGCACATTTACCACTGGCAGTGCCAAACCTGGAAATAAACAACATCCTAGGATCTTTTTCGGCAGCAGCACTTTTTCCTTTTCGGTGAACAATTTTGTAGGCTGCATCCTCAGTGTTCTTTAGAGACACATCTCCAGGACAAACGACTTCGGACAGGCATTTTCTCTTTCCTTTTGTGGCCTTTGACTCAAACACTGTGTCCCATCCTGAATCCCAAATTCACCAAGCGAACCGAACAATGGTACACATACTGGACATCATGATCTCACCCTGATGGTGTTTTCTTTTCTAACATTCAGGTGGCCATAGGAGCACGAGAAGAAGGTATGTGTCCTGGAAACTCTTTCTTGCTGAGGAAAATGTTTCCGATGAGGTGTAGGTGGGGTATTCTTGTTGTCTTCAGTCTGGAGAGTACCCGAATGTCAGAGTCCCGAGGGGACTGGTGCTTGAGTGTGGGGGGAAAAGACCGACATCCCAGGTGAAATCTATGTCCATGTTTCTATATTATGAGAAAGACAATGTATTCCTTCTGTGCCGTGTGATTGTGTGTGCATGAGTCTTGGGGTTGTTCTGTATCTCTGTATGTCGCATGATTTTGAGTGTGTATGCGTGTGTGGGTGTGTGTGTGTGTTTTCTTGAGAGACTCAGAGACAGAGAGACAGAGCCACACACAGAAAGAGACAGACACAGTGAAAGAGAGGGAGAGAGAGAGACAGAGATGTGGGTTTGTCCAGAGATATGGGCCACTGACATTGGACAATGACCAATATGTACAATTCAGAGTCCTGGGAGGACTGGTGCTCGAGGGTCGGGGGGGGGAAGGACCAACATCCCAGGTGACAAACTAGGTGATGTTTCTACAGTAGAAGAAACATACTGTATCCCTTGTGTGCGGTGTAATTTTGTGTGTTGAGTCTGGGGGTTGTTCTGTATGGGGCTGTATGTGTCGGGATCGTGACAGTGTATGTCTGCGTGTGTGTGTGTTTTCTTGAGAGACGCAGAGAAAAAGCCACACAGAGAAAGAGACAGACACATTTCAAGAGAGGGTGAGAGAGAGAGAGCGACAGAGAGACAGACAGACGTGGGCTTGCCCACGAGATATGTGCCACTGACACTGAAAAATGACCAAAGTCTACATTCTCAAAAATCTCTGCATACTGCACACCTCCAGGAATACTGCTGAGCGTGGCTCTGCAGTACCATTCGGTCCATGCAGTTAACAAAAGCGTCCGTGTGCTCTCGCCCGTGTTCATATAAGGAAGAGTCCCGGAGGCGTTCTTGAGCAGCACCAAGAAGACACTGACATGTATTCTGTGTCCTTGTAGGTGTCGCTAAGGTGAAAAAGCGGCGGCCCCATCATGATAGGAGGCAGCAGGTTGGTGCTGAGGTGAGCTTGCCTGTCTTTCCCTGAGGAACACAATTGCTTTCTTAGAGGCTTTCCCATCAACCTCTGCTGTACATATGACAGTCTACATTTTCGATGATACTGTTACTTTCCCTGATGGGGACAGTGGAGAGTGGTTGCCTCTTGCCAACGGTCACCTTGGTCAGGGGGACATTTACCACTGGCAGTGCCAAACCTGGTAACAAACAGTGTCCTAGGATCTTTTCCGTCAGCAGCAATCTGTCCTGCTTGGGTGAAGAATTCCGTAGCAGGAATCCTCGGTGTTCTAGAGAGACACATCCCCAGGAGAAACAACTTCTGACAGGCATCCCATTCATTTGCTTTGTGGCCTTTGACTCAACCGCTGTGTCCCATCTTGTATGGTCAAGACGCAAAGAGAACTGAAGAGTGGTGTAAATAGGGTATATCATGATCTCACCCTGATTGTGTTTTCTTTCCTAACATTCAGGTGGCTGTAGGAGCACAGGACAAAGGTATGTATCCTGGAAACTGTTTCTTGCTGAGAAAATATTTAGATGGTGATGCAGGTGGGGCATTGTTGTTGTCTTCATTCTGGAGAACTACCCTAATCCAAGAGGCCTGGGGGGACGGGTGCTTGTGAGTTGGGGGAAGGACCTACATCCCAGGTGAGAAACCATATGATATTTCTACAGTAGGACAAAGATAATGTATTCCTCGAGTGAGGTGTGTTTCTGTGGGCATGAGTCCTGGGGTTGTTCTGTGGTGTGTCTGTGTGTCACGTGATTGTGACTGTGAATGTGTGTTGAGTGTGTTTTCCTGAGAGACACACAGAGTAAGCTACACAAAATGACACAGACACACTGCAAGACAGACAGACAGACAGACAGAGAAAGATACATGTGGATTTGCCCAGAGAATCTGTGTCACTGACACTGCACAATGATGAATGTCTACATTCTCACACACACCTCCTACTGCACACTTCAAGGAATACTGCTGTGCATGGCTCAGCAGTGACACTTAGTCCATGCAGGTAACCGAAGCCTCAATATGCTCTGGCCCATGTTCATATCAAGGAACAGTCCCTGAGTTATACTTGAGCAGCACCAACATGGTACTGACAGGTATTCTGGTCTTTGTAGGTGTTCCTGAGGAGGAAAGGCGCCGGCCGCATCCTGTCTTGAGTCACCAGGCTGTTGCTGAGGTGAGCTTCCTGTCTTTCCTTGAGGAACACAAGTGATTTCTTAGAGTCTTGGCAATCAACATCTGTTGCAAATGTGACAATGTACCGTCGAGATGATAATGGTATTTTCCCTGTGGGGAGTAACATATGGTCAATTTCCATGGTTGTTTCTTGCCAACTGTCCCCTTGGTCAGGGGCACATTTACCACTGGCAGTGCCAAACCTGGAAATAAACAACATCCTAGGATCTTTTTCGGCAGCAGCACTTTTTCCTTTTGGGTGAACAATTTTGTAGGCTGCATCCTCAGTGTTCTTTAGAGACACATCTCCAGGACAAACGACTTCGGACAGGCATTTTCTCTTTCCTTTTGTGGCCTTTGACTCAAACACTGTGTCCCATCCT
The DNA here is from genome assembly GCF_028018385.1 of Neofelis nebulosa. NCBI lineage: Eukaryota > Metazoa > Chordata > Mammalia > Carnivora > Felidae > Neofelis > Neofelis nebulosa. Next base: position 6,199,370 of record NC_080796.1, on the reverse strand, counting down.
GAATCCCAAAGACACCAAGTGAACCGAACAATGGTACACATACTGGACATCATGATCTCACCCTGATGGTGTTTTCTTTTCTAACATTCAGGTGGCCGTAGGAGCACGAGAAGAAGGTATGTGTCCTGGAAACTCTTTCTTGCTGAGGAAAATGTTTCCGATGAGGTGTAGGTGGGGTATTCTTGTTGTCTTCAGTCTGGAGAGTACCCGGATGTCAGAGTCCCGAGGGGACTGGTGCTTGAGTGTGGGGGGAAAAGACCGACATCCCAGGTGAAATCTATGTCCATGTTTCTATAGTATGAGAAAGACAATGTATTCCTTCTGTGCCGTGTGATTGTGTGTGCATGAGTCTTGGGGTTGTTCTGTATCTCTGTATGTCGCATGATTGTGAGTGTGTATGCGTGTGTGGGTGTGTGTGTGTGTTTTCTTGAGAGACTCAGAGACAGAGAGACAGAGCCACACACAGAAAGAGACAGACACAGTGAAAGAGAGGGAGAGAGAGAGACAGAGATGTGGGTTGGCCCAGAGATATGGGCCACTGACATTGGACAATGACCAATATGTACAATTCAGAGTCCTGGGAGGACTGGTGCTCGAGGGTCGGGGGGGGGGAAGGACCAACGTCCCAGGTGACAAACTAGGTGATGTTTCTACAGTAGAAGAAACATACTGTATTCCTTGTGTGCGGTGTAATTTTGTGTGTTGAGTCTGGGGGTTGTTCTGTATGTGGCTGTATGTGTCGGGATCGTGACAGTGTATGTCTGCGTGTGTGTGTGTTTTCTTGAGAGACGCAGAGAAAAAGCCACACAGAGAAAGAGACAGACACATTTCAAGAGAGGGTGAGAGAGAGAGAGCGACAGAGAGACAGACAGACGTGGGCTTGCCCACGAGATATGTGCCACTGTCGCTGAAAAATGACCAAAGTCTACATTCTCAAAAATCTCTGCATACTGCACACCTCCAGGAATACTGCTGAGCGTGGCTCTGCAGTACCATTCGGTCCATGCAGTTAACAAAAGCGTCCGTGTGCTCTCGCCCGTGTTCATATAAGGAAGAGTCCCGGAGGCGTTCTTGAGCAGCACCAAGAAGACACTGACATGTATTCTGTGTCCTTGTAGGTGTCGCTAAGGTGAAAAAGCGGCGGCCCCATCATGATAGGAGGCAGCAGGTTGGTGCTGAGGTGAGCTTGCCTGTCTTTCCCTGAGGAACACAATTGCTTTCTTAGAGGCTTTCCCATCAACCTCTGCTGTACATATGACAGTCTACATTTTCGATGATACTGTTACTTTCCCTGATGGGGACAGTGGAGAGTGGTTGCCTCTTGCCAACGGTCACCTTGGTCAGGGGGACATTTACCACTGGCAGTGCCAAACCTGGTTAACAAACAGTGTCCTAGGATCTTTTCCGTCAGCAGCAATCTGTCCTGCTTGGGTGAAGAATTCCGTAGCAGGAATCCTCGGTGTTCTAGAGAGACACATCCCCAGGAGAAACAACTTCTGACAGGCATCCCATTCATTTGCTTGGTGGCCTTTGACTCAACCGCTGTGTCCCATCTTGTATGGTCAAGACGCAAAGAGAACTGAAGAGTGGTGTAAATAGGGTATATCATGATCTCACCCTGATGGTGTTTTCTTTCCTAACATTCAGGTGGCTGTAGGAGCACAGGACAAAGGTATGTATCCTGGAAACTGTTTCTTGCTGAGAAAATATTTAGATGGTCATGCAGGTGGGGCATTGTTGTTGTCTTCATTCTGGAGAACTACCCTAATCCAAGAGGCCTGGGGGGACGGGTGCTTGTGAGTTGGGGGAAGGACCTACATCCCAGGTGAGAAACCATATGACATTTCTACAGTAGGACAAAGATAATGTATTCCTCGAGTGAGGTGTGTTTCTGTGGGCATGAGTCCTGGGGTTGTTCTGTGGTGTGTCTGTGTGTCACGTGATTGTGACTGTGAATGTGTGTTGAGTGTGTTTTCCTGAGAGACACACAGAATAAGCTACACAAAATGACACAGACACACTGCAAGACAGACAGACAGACAGACAGAGAAAGATACATGTGGATTTGCCCAGAGAATCTGTGTCACTGACACTGCACAATGATGAATGTCTACATTCTCACACACACCTCCTACTGCACACTTCAAGGAATACTGCTGTGCATGGCTCAGCAGTGACACTTAGTCCATGTAGGTAACCGAAGCCTCAATATGCTCTGGCCCATGTTCATATCAAGGAACAGTCCCTGAGTTATACTTGAGCAGCACCAACATGGTACTGACAGGTATTCTGGTCTTTGTAGGTGTTCCTGAGGAGGAAAGGCGCCGGCCGCAATCTGTCTTGAGTCACCAGGCTGTTGCTGAGGTGAGCTTCCTGTCTTTCCTTGAAGAACACAAGTGATTTCTTAGAGTCTTGGCAATCAACATCTGTTGCAAATGTGACAATGTACCGTCGAGATGATAATGGTATTTTCCCTGTGGGGAGAAACATATGGTCAATTTCCATGGTTGTTTCTTGCCAACTGTCCCCTTGGTCAGGGGCACATTTACCACTGGCAGTGCCAAACCTGGAAATAAACAACATCCTAGGATCTTTTTCGGCAGCAGCACTTTTTCCTTTTGGGTGAACAATTTTGTAGGCTGCATCCTCAGTGTTCTTTAGAGACACATCTCCAGGACAAACGACTTCGGACAGGCATTTTCTCTTTCCTTTTGTGGCCTTTGACTCAAACACTGTGTCCCATCCTGAATCCCAAAGACACCAAGCGAACCGAACAATGGTACACATACTGGACATCATGATCTCACCATGATGGTGTTTTCTTTTCTAACATTCAGGTGGCCGTAGGAGCACGAGAAGAAGGTATGTGTCCTGGAAACTCTTTCTTGCTGAGGAAAATGTTTCCGATGAGGTGTAGGTGGGGTATTCTTGTTGTCTTCATTCTGGAGAGTACCCGGATGTCAGAGTCCCGAGGGGACTGGTGCTTGAGTGTGGGGGGAAAAGACTGACATCCCAGGTGAAATCTATGTCCATGTTTCTATATTATGAGAAAGACAATGTATTCCTTCTGTGCCGTGTGATTGTGTGTGCATGAGTCTTGGGGTTGTTCTGTATCTCTGTATGTCGCATGATTGTGAGTGTGTATGCGTGTGTGGGTGTGTGTGTGTGTTTTCTTGAGAGACTCAGAGACAGAGAGACAGAGCCACACACAGAAAGAGACAGACACAGTGAAAGAGAGGGAGAGAGAGAGACAGAGATGTGGGTTGGCCCAGAGATATGGGCCACTGACATTGGACAATGACCAATATGTACAATTCAGAGTCCTGGGAGGACTGGTGCTCGAGGGTCGGGGGGGGGGAAGGACCAACGTCCCAGGTGACAAACTAGGTGATGTTTCTACAGTAGAAGAAACATACTGTATTCCTTGTGTGCGGTGTAATTTTGTGTATTGAGTCTGGGGGTTGTTCTGTATGTGGCTGTATGTGTCGGGATCGTGACAGTGTATGTCTGCGTGTGTGTGTGTTTTCTTGAGAGACGCAGAGAAAAAGCCACACAGAGAAAGAGACAGACACATTTCAAGAGAGGGTGAGAGAGAGAGAGCGACAGAGAGACAGACAGACGTGGGCTTCCCCACGAGATATGTGCCACTGACACTGAAAAATGACCAAAGTCTACATTCTCAAAAATCTCTGCATACTGTACACCTCCAGGAATACTGCTGAGCGTGGCTCTGCAGTACCATTCGGTCCATGCAGTTAACAAAAGCGTCCGTGTGCTCTCGCCCGTGTTCATATAAGGAAGAGTCCCGGAGGCGTTCTTGAGCAGCACCAAGAAGACACTGACATGTATTCTGTGTCCTTGTAGGTGTCGCTAAGGTGAAAAAGCGGCGGCCCCATCATGATAGGAGGCAGCAGGTTGGTGCTGAGGTGAGCTTGCCTGTCTTTCCCTGAGGAACACAATTGCTTTCTTAGAGGCTTTCCCATCAACCTCTGCTGTACATATGACAGTCTACATTTTCGATGATACTGTTACTTTTCCTGATGGGGACAGTGGAGAGTGGTTGCCTCTTGCCAACGGTCACCTTGGTCAGGGGGACATTTGCCACTGGCAGTGCCAAACCTGGTTAACAAACAGTGTCCTAGGATCTTTTCCGTCAGCAGCAATCTGTCCTGCTTGGGTGAAGAATTCCGTAGCAGGAATCCTCGGTGTTCTAGAGAGACACATCCCCAGGAGAAACAACTTCTGACAGGCATCCCATTCATTTGCTTTGTGGCCTTTGACTCAACCGCTGTGTCCCATCTTGTATGGTCAAGACGCAAAGAGAACTGAAGAGTGGTGTAAATAGGGTATATCATGATCTCACCCTGATGGTGTTTTCTTTTCTAACATTCAGGTGGCTGTAGGAGCACAGGACAAAGGTATGTATCCTGGAAACTGTTTCTTGCTGAGAAAATATTTAGATGGTGATGCAGGTGGGGCATTGTTGTTGTCTTCATTCTGGAGAACTACCCTAATCCCAGAGGCCTGGGGGGACGGGTGCTTGTGAGTTGGGGGAAGGACCTACATCCCAGGTGAGAAACCATATGATATTTCTACAGTAGGACAAAGATAATGTATTCCTCGAGTGAGGTGTGTTTCTGTGGGCATGAGTCCTGGGGTTGTTCTGTGGTGTGTCTGTGTGTCACGTGATTGTGACTGTGAATGTGTGTTGAGTGTGTTTTCCTGAGAGACACACAGAATAAGCTACACAAAATGACACAGACACACTGCAAGACAGACAGACAGACAGACAGAGAGAGAAAGATACATGTGGATTTGCCCAGAGAATCTGTGTCACTGACACTGCACAATGATGAATGTCTACATTCTCACACACACCTCCTACTGCACACTTCAAGGAATACTGCTGTGCATGGCTCAGCAGTGACACTTAGTCCATGCAGGTAACCGAAGCCTCAATATGCTCTGGCCCATGTTCATATCAAGGAACAGTCCCTGAGTTATACTTGAGCAGCACCAACATGGTACTGACAGGTATTCTGGTCTTTGTAGGTGTTCCTGAGGAGGAAAGGCGCCAGCCGCATCCTGTCTTGAGTCACCAGGCTGTTGCTGAGGTGAGCTTCCTGTCTTTCCTTGAGGAACACAAGTGATTTCTTAGAGTCTTGGCAATCAACATCTGTTGCAAATGTGACAATGTACCGTCGAGATGATAATGGTATTTTCCCTGTGGGGAGAAACATATGGTCAATTTCCATGGTTGTTTCTTGCCAACTGTCCCCTTGGTCAGGGGCACATTTACCACTGGCAGTGCCAAACCTGGAAATAAACAACATCCTAGGATCTTTTTCGGCAGCAGCACTTTTTCCTTTTCGGTGAACAATTTTGTAGGCTGCATCCTCAGTGTTCTTTAGAGACACATCTCCAGGACAAACGACTTCGGACAGGCATTTTCTCTTTCCTTTTGTGGCCTTTGACTCAAACACTGTGTCCCATCCTGAATCCCAAATTCACCAAGCGAACCGAACAATGGTACACATACTGGACATCATGATCTCACCCTGATGGTGTTTTCTTTTCTAACATTCAGGTGGCCATAGGAGCACGAGAAGAAGGTATGTGTCCTGGAAACTCTTTCTTGCTGAGGAAAATGTTTCCGATGAGGTGTAGGTGGGGTATTCTTGTTGTCTTCAGTCTGGAGAGTACCCGAATGTCAGAGTCCCGAGGGGACTGGTGCTTGAGTGTGGGGGGAAAAGACCGACATCCCAGGTGAAATCTATGTCCATGTTTCTATATTATGAGAAAGACAATGTATTCCTTCTGTGCCGTGTGATTGTGTGTGCATGAGTCTTGGGGTTGTTCTGTATCTCTGTATGTCGCATGATTTTGAGTGTGTATGCGTGTGTGGGTGTGTGTGTGTGTTTTCTTGAGAGACTCAGAGACAGAGAGACAGAGCCACACACAGAAAGAGACAGACACAGTGAAAGAGAGGGAGAGAGAGAGACAGAGATGTGGGTTTGTCCAGAGATATGGGCCACTGACATTGGACAATGACCAATATGTACAATTCAGAGTCCTGGGAGGACTGGTGCTCGAGGGTCGGGGGGGGGAAGGACCAACATCCCAGGTGACAAACTAGGTGATGTTTCTACAGTAGAAGAAACATACTGTATCCCTTGTGTGCGGTGTAATTTTGTGTGTTGAGTCTGGGGGTTGTTCTGTATGGGGCTGTATGTGTCGGGATCGTGACAGTGTATGTCTGCGTGTGTGTGTGTTTTCTTGAGAGACGCAGAGAAAAAGCCACACAGAGAAAGAGACAGACACATTTCAAGAGAGGGTGAGAGAGAGAGAGCGACAGAGAGACAGACAGACGTGGGCTTGCCCACGAGATATGTGCCACTGACACTGAAAAATGACCAAAGTCTACATTCTCAAAAATCTCTGCATACTGCACACCTCCAGGAATACTGCTGAGCGTGGCTCTGCAGTACCATTCGGTCCATGCAGTTAACAAAAGCGTCCGTGTGCTCTCGCCCGTGTTCATATAAGGAAGAGTCCCGGAGGCGTTCTTGAGCAGCACCAAGAAGACACTGACATGTATTCTGTGTCCTTGTAGGTGTCGCTAAGGTGAAAAAGCGGCGGCCCCATCATGATAGGAGGCAGCAGGTTGGTGCTGAGGTGAGCTTGCCTGTCTTTCCCTGAGGAACACAATTGCTTTCTTAGAGGCTTTCCCATCAACCTCTGCTGTACATATGACAGTCTACATTTTCGATGATACTGTTACTTTCCCTGATGGGGACAGTGGAGAGTGGTTGCCTCTTGCCAACGGTCACCTTGGTCAGGGGGACATTTACCACTGGCAGTGCCAAACCTGGTAACAAACAGTGTCCTAGGATCTTTTCCGTCAGCAGCAATCTGTCCTGCTTGGGTGAAGAATTCCGTAGCAGGAATCCTCGGTGTTCTAGAGAGACACATCCCCAGGAGAAACAACTTCTGACAGGCATCCCATTCATTTGCTTTGTGGCCTTTGACTCAACCGCTGTGTCCCATCTTGTATGGTCAAGACGCAAAGAGAACTGAAGAGTGGTGTAAATAGGGTATATCATGATCTCACCCTGATTGTGTTTTCTTTCCTAACATTCAGGTGGCTGTAGGAGCACAGGACAAAGGTATGTATCCTGGAAACTGTTTCTTGCTGAGAAAATATTTAGATGGTGATGCAGGTGGGGCATTGTTGTTGTCTTCATTCTGGAGAACTACCCTAATCCAAGAGGCCTGGGGGGACGGGTGCTTGTGAGTTGGGGGAAGGACCTACATCCCAGGTGAGAAACCATATGATATTTCTACAGTAGGACAAAGATAATGTATTCCTCGAGTGAGGTGTGTTTCTGTGGGCATGAGTCCTGGGGTTGTTCTGTGGTGTGTCTGTGTGTCACGTGATTGTGACTGTGAATGTGTGTTGAGTGTGTTTTCCTGAGAGACACACAGAGTAAGCTACACAAAATGACACAGACACACTGCAAGACAGACAGACAGACAGACAGAGAAAGATACATGTGGATTTGCCCAGAGAATCTGTGTCACTGACACTGCACAATGATGAATGTCTACATTCTCACACACACCTCCTACTGCACACTTCAAGGAATACTGCTGTGCATGGCTCAGCAGTGACACTTAGTCCATGCAGGTAACCGAAGCCTCAATATGCTCTGGCCCATGTTCATATCAAGGAACAGTCCCTGAGTTATACTTGAGCAGCACCAACATGGTACTGACAGGTATTCTGGTCTTTGTAGGTGTTCCTGAGGAGGAAAGGCGCCGGCCGCATCCTGTCTTGAGTCACCAGGCTGTTGCTGAGGTGAGCTTCCTGTCTTTCCTTGAGGAACACAAGTGATTTCTTAGAGTCTTGGCAATCAACATCTGTTGCAAATGTGACAATGTACCGTCGAGATGATAATGGTATTTTCCCTGTGGGGAGTAACATATGGTCAATTTCCATGGTTGTTTCTTGCCAACTGTCCCCTTGGTCAGGGGCACATTTACCACTGGCAGTGCCAAACCTGGAAATAAACAACATCCTAGGATCTTTTTCGGCAGCAGCACTTTTTCCTTTTGGGTGAACAATTTTGTAGGCTGCATCCTCAGTGTTCTTTAGAGACACATCTCCAGGACAAACGACTTCGGACAGGCATTTTCTCTTTCCTTTTGTGGCCTTTGACTCAAACACTGTGTCCCATCCTGAATCCCAAAGACACCAAGCGAACCGAACAATGGTACACATACTGGACATCATGATCTCACCCTGATGGTGTTTTCTTTTCTAACATTCAGGTGGCCGTAGGAGCACGAGAAGAAGGTATGTGTCCTGGAAACTCTTTCTTGCTGAGGAAAATGTTTCCGATGAGGTGTAGGTGGGGTATTCTTGTTGTCTTCATTCTGGAGAGTACCCGGATGTCAGAGTCCCGAGGGGACTGGTGCTTGAGTGTGGGGGGAAAAGACTGACATCCCAGGTGAAATCTATGTCCATGTTTCTATATTATGAGAAAGACAATGTATTCCTTCTGTGCCGTGTGATTGTGTGTGCATGAGTCTTGGGGTTGTTCTGTATCTCTGTATGTCGCATGATTGTGAGTGTGTATGCGTGTGTGGGTGTGTGTGTGTGTTTTCTTGAGAGACTCAGAGACAGAGAGACAGAGCCACACACAGAAAGAGACAGACTCAGTGAAAGAGAGGGAGAGAGAGAGACAGAGATGTGGGTTGGCCCAGAGATATGGGCCACTGACATTGGACAATGACCAATATGTACAATTCAGAGTCCTGGGAGGACTGGTGCTCGAGGGTCGGGGGGGGAAGGACCAACGTCCCAGGTGACAAACTAGGTGATGTTTCTACAGTAGAAGAAACATACTGTATTCCTTGTGTGCGGTGTAATTTTGTGTGTTGAGTCTGGGGGTTGTTCTGTATGTGGCTGTATGTGTCGGGATCGTGACAGTGTATGTCTGCGTGTGTGTGTGTTTTCTTGAGAGACGCAGAGAAAAAGCCACACAGAGAAAGAGACAGACACATTTCAAGAGAGGGTGAGAGAGAGAGAGCGACAGAGAGACAGACAGACGTGGGCTTGCCCACGAGATATGTGCCACTGTCGCTGAAAAATGACCAAAGTCTACATTCTCAAAAATCTCTGCATACTGCACACCTCCAGGAATACTGCTGAGCGTGGCTCTGCAGTACCATTCGGTCCATGCAGTTAACAAAAGCGTCCGTGTGCTCTCGCCCGTGTTCATATAAGGAAGAGTCCCGGAGGCGTTCTTGAGCAGCACCAAGAAGACACTGACATGTATTCTGTGTCCTTGTAGGTGTCGCTAAGGTGAAAAAGCGGCGGCCCCATCCTGATAGGAGGCAGCAGGTTGGTGCTGAGGTGAGCTTGCCTGTCTTTCCCTGAGGAACACAATTGCTTTCTTAGAGGCTTTCCCATCAACCTCTGCTGTACATATGACAGTCTACATTTTCGATGATACTGTTACTTTCCCTGATGGGGACACTGGAGAGTGGTTGCCTCTTGCCAACGGTCACCTTAGTCAGGGGGACATTTACCACTGGCAGTGCCAAACCTGGTTAACAAACAGTGTCCTAGGATCTTTTCCGTCAGCAGCAATCTGTCCTGCTTGGGTGAAGAATTCCGTAGCAGGAATCCTCGGTGTTCTAGAGAGACACATCCCCAGGAGAAACAACTTCTGACAGGCATCCCATTCATTTGCTTGGTGGCCTTTGACTCAACCGCTGTGTCCCATCTTGTATGGTCAAGACGCAAAGAGAACTGAAGAGTGGTGTAAATAGGGTATATCATGATCTCACCCTGATGGTGTTTTCTTTCCTAACATTCAGGTGGCTGTAGGAGCACAGGACAAAGGTATGTATCCTGGAAACTGTTTCTTGCTGAGAAAGTATTTAGATGGTGATGCAGGTGGGGCATTGTTGTTGTCTTCATTCTGGAGAACTACCCTAATCCCAGAGGCCTGGGGGGATGGGTGCTTGTGAGTTGGGGGAAGGACCTACATCCCAGGTGAGAAACCATATGATATTTCTACAGTAGGACAAAGATAATGTATTCCTCGAGTGAGGTGTGTTTCTGTGGGCATGAGTCCTGGGGTTGTTCTGTGGTGTGTCTGTGTGTCACGTGATTGTGACTGTGAATGTGTGTTGAGTGTGTTTTCTTGAGAGACACACAGAGTAAGCTACACAAAATGACACAGACACACTGCAAGACAGACAGACAGACAGAGAAAGATACATGTGGATTTGCCAGAGATTCTGTGTCACTGACACTGCACAATGATGAATGTCTACATTCTCACACACACCCCCTACTGCACACTTCAAGGAATACTGCTGTGCATGGCTCAGCAGTGACACTTAGTCCATGCAGGTAACCGAAGCCTCAATATGCTCTGGCCCATGTTCATATCAAGGAACAGTCCCTGAGTTATACTTGAGCAGCACCAACATGGTACTGACAGGTATTCTGGTCTTTGTAGGTGTTCCTGAGGAGGAAAGGCGCCGGCCGCATCCTGTCTTGAGTCACCAGGCTGTTGCTGAGGTGAGCTTCCTGTCTTTCCTTGAGGAACACACGTGATTTCTTAGAGTCTTGGCAATCAACATCTGTTGCAAATGTGACAATGTACCGTCGAGATGATAATGGTATTTTCCCTGTGGGGAGAAACATATGGTCAATTTCCATGGTTGTTTCTTGCCAACTGTCACCTTGGTCAGGGGCACATTTACCACTGGCAGTGCCAAACCTGGAAATAAACAACATCCTAGGATCTTTTTCGGCAGCAGCACTTTTTCCTTTTGGGTGAACAATTTTGTAGGCTGCATCCTCAGTGTTCTTTAGAGACACATCTCCAGGACAAATGACTTCGGACAGGCATATTGTCTTTCCTCTTGTGGCCTTTGACTCAAACACTGTGTCCCATCCTGAATCCCAAAGTCACCAAGCGAACCGAACAATGGTACACATACTGGACATCATGATCTCACCCTGATGGTGTTTTCTTTTCTAACATTCAGGTGGCCGTAGGAGCACGAGAAGAAGGTATGTGTCCTGGAAACTCTTTCTTGCTGAGGAAAATGTTTCCGATGAGGTGTAGGTGGGGTATTCTTGTTGTCTTCAGTCTGGAGAGTACCCGGATGTCAGAGTCCCGAGGGGACTGGTGCTTGAGTGTGGGGGGGAAAGACCGACATCCCAGGTGAAATCTATGTCCATGTTTCTATAGTATGAGAAAGACAATGTATTCCTTCTGTGCCGTGTGATTGTGTGTGCATGAGTCTTGGGGTTGTTCTGTATCTCTGTATGTCGCATGATTGTGAGTGTGTATGCGTGTGTGGGTGGGTGTGTGTGTTTTCTTGAGAGACTCAGAGACAGAGAGACAGAGCCACACACAGAAAGAGACAGACTCAGTGAAAGAGAGGGAGAGAGAGAGACAGAGATGTGGGTTGGCCCAGAGATATGGGCCACTGACATTGGACAATGACCAATATGTACAATTCAGAGTCCTGGGAGGACTGGTGCTCGAGGGTCGGGGGGGGAAGGACCAACGTCCCAGGTGACAAACTAGGTGATGTTTCTACAGTAGAAGAAACATACTGTATTCCTTGTGTGCGGTGTAATTTTGTGTGTTGAGTCTGGGGGTTGTTCTGTATGTGGCTGTATGTGTCGGGATCGTGACAGTGTATGTCTGCGTGTGTGTGTGTTTTCTTGAGAGACGCAGAGAAAAAGCCACACAGAGAAAGAGACAGACACATTTCAAGAGAGGGTGAGAGAGAGAGAGCGACAGAGAGACAGACAGACGTGGGCTTGCCCACGAGATATGTGCCACTGTCGCTGAAAAATGACCAAAGTCTACATTCTCAAAAATCTCTGCATACTGCACACCTCCAGGAATACTGCTGAGCGTGGCTCTGCAGTACCATTCGGTCCATGCAGTTAACAAAAGCGTCCGTGTGCTCTCGCCCGTGTTCATATAAGGAAGAGTCCCGGAGGCGTTCTTGAGCAGCACCAAGAAGACACTGACATGTATTCTGTGTCCTTGTAGGTGTCGCTAAGGTGAAAAAGCGGCGGCCCCATCATGATAGGAGGCAGCAGGTTGGTGCTGAGGTGAGCTTGCCTGTCTTTCCCTGAGGAACACAATTGCTTTCTTAGAGGCTTTCCCATCAACCTCTGCTGTACATATGACAGTCTACATTTTCGATGATACTGTTACTTTCCCTGATGGGGACAGTGGAGAGTGGTTGCCTCTTGCCAACGGTCACCTTGGTCAGGGGGACATTTGCCACTGGCAGTGCCAAACCTGGTTAACAAACAGTGTCCTAGGATCTTTTCCGTCAGCAGCAATCTGTCCTGCTTGGGTGAAGAATTCCGTAGCAGGAATCCTCGGTGTTCTAGAGAGACACATCCCCAGGAGAAACAACTTCTGACAGGCATCCCATTCATTTGCTTGGTGGCCTTTGACTCAACCGCTGTGTCCCATCTTGTATGGTCAAGACGCAAAGAGAACTGAAGAGTGGTGTAAATAGGGTATATCATGATCTCACCCTGATGGTGTTTTCTTTCCTAACATTCAGGTGGCTGTAGGAGCACAGGACAAAGGTATGTATCCTGGAAACTGTTTCTTGCTGAGAAAATATTTAGATGGTCATGCAGGTGGGGCATTGTTGTTGTCTTCATTCTGGAGAACTACCCTAATCCAAGAGGCCTGGGGGGACGGGTGCTTGTGAGTTGGGGGAAGGACCTACATCCCAGGTGAGAAACCATATGACATTTCTACAGTAGGACAAAGATAATGTATTCCTCGAGTGAGGTGTGTTTCTGTGGGCATGAGTCCTGGGGTTGTTCTGTGGTGTGTCTGTGTGTCACGTGATTGTGACTGTGAATGTGTGTTGAGTGTGTTTTCCTGAGAGACACACAGAATAAGCTACACAAAATGACACAGACACACTGCAAGACAGACAGACAGACAGACAGAGAAAGATACATGTGGATTTGCCCAGAGAATCTGTGTCACTGACACTGCACAATGATGAATGTCTACATTCTCACACACACCTCCTACTGCACACTTCAAGGAATACTGCTGTGCATGGCTCAGCAGTGACACTTAGTCCATGCAGGTAACCGAAGCCTCAATATGCTCTGGCCCATGTTCATATCAAGGAACAGTCCCTGAGTTATACTTGAGCAGCACCAACATGGTACTGACAGGTATTCTGGTCTTTGTAGGTGTTCCTGAGGAGGAAAGGCGCCGGCCGCAATCTGTCTTGAGTCACCAGGCTGTTGCTGAGGTGAGCTTCCTGTCTTTCCTTGAGGAACACAAGTGATTTCTTAGAGTCTTGGCAATCAACATCTGTTGCAAATGTGACAATGTACCGTCGAGATGATAATGGTATTTTCCCTGTGGGGAGAAACATATGGTCAATTTCCATGGTTGTTTCTTGCCAACTGTCCCCTTGGTCAGGGGCACATTTACCACTGGCAGTGCCAAACCTGGAAATAAACAACATCCTAGGATCTTTTTCGGCAGCAGCACTTTTTCCTTTTGGGTGAACAATTTTGTAGGCTGCATCCTCAGTGTTCTTTAGAGACACATCTCCAGGACAAACGACTTCGGACAGGCATTTTCTCTTTCCTTTTGTGGCCTTTGACTCAAACACTGTGTCCCATCCTGAATCCCAAAGACACCAAGCGAACCGAACAATGGTACACATACTGGACATCATGATCTCACCATGATGGTGTTTTCTTTTCTAACATTCAGGTGGCCGTAGGAGCACGAGAAGAAGGTATGTGTCCTGGAAACTCTTTCTTGCTGAGGAAAATGTTTCCGATGAGGTGTAGGTGGGGTATTCTTGTTGTCTTCATTCTGGAGAGTACCCGGATGTCAGAGTCCCGAGGGGACTGGTGCTTGAGTGTGGGGGGAAAAGACTGACATCCCAGGTGAAATCTATGTCCATGTTTCTATATTATGAGAAAGACAATGTATTCCTTCTGTGCCGTGTGATTGTGTGTGCATGAGTCTTGGGGTTGTTCTGTATCTCTGTATGTCGCATGATTGTGAGTGTGTATGCGTGTGTGGGTGTGTGTGTGTGTTTTCTTGAGAGACTCAGAGACAGAGAGACAGAGCCACACACAGAAAGAGACAGACACAGTGAAAGAGAGGGAGAGAGAGAGACAGAGATGTGGGTTGGCCCAGAGATATGGGCCACTGACATTGGACAATGACCAATATGTACAATTCAGAGTCCTGGGAGGACTGGTGCTCGAGGGTCGGGGGGGGGGAAGGACCAACGTCCCAGGTGACAAACTAGGTGATGTTTCTACAGTAGAAGAAACATACTGTATTCCTTGTGTGCGGTGTAATTTTGTGTATTGAGTCTGGGGGTTGTTCTGTATGTGGCTGTATGTGTCGGGATCGTGACAGTGTATGTCTGCGTGTGTGTGTGTTTTCTTGAGAGACGCAGAGAAAAAGCCACACAGAGAAAGAGACAGACACATTTCAAGAGAGGGTGAGAGAGAGAGAGCGACAGAGAGACAGACAGACGTGGGCTTCCCCACGAGATATGTGCCACTGACACTGAAAAATGACCAAAGTCTACATTCTCAAAAATCTCTGCATACTGTACACCTCCAGGAATACTGCTGAGCGTGGCTCTGCAGTACCATTCGGTCCATGCAGTTAACAAAAGCGTCCGTGTGCTCTCGCCCGTGTTCATATAAGGAAGAGTCCCGGAGGCGTTCTTGAGCAGCACCAAGAAGACACTGACATGTATTCTGTGTCCTTGTAGGTGTCGCTAAGGTGAAAAAGCGGCGGCCCCATCATGATAGGAGGCAGCAGGTTGGTGCTGAGGTGAGCTTGCCTGTCTTTCCCTGAGGAACACAATTGCTTTCTTAGAGGCTTTCCCATCAACCTCTGCTGTACATATGACAGTCTACATTTTCGATGATACTGTTACTTTTCCTGATGGGGACAGTGGAGAGTGGTTGCCTCTTGCCAACGGTCACCTTGGTCAGGGGGACATTTGCCACTGGCAGTGCCAAACCTGGTTAACAAACAGTGTCCTAGGATCTTTTCCGTCAGCAGCAATCTGTCCTGCTTGGGTGAAGAATTCCGTAGCAGGAATCCTCGGTGTTCTAGAGAGACACATCCCCAGGAGAAACAACTTCTGACAGGCATCCCATTCATTTGCTTTGTGGCCTTTGACTCAACCGCTGTGTCCCATCTTGTATGGTCAAGACGCAAAGAGAACTGAAGAGTGGTGTAAATAGGGTATATCATGATCTCACCCTGATGGTGTTTTCTTTTCTAACATTCAGGTGGCTGTAGGAGCACAGGACAAAGGTATGTATCCTGGAAACTGTTTCTTGCTGAGAAAATATTTAGATGGTGATGCAGGTGGGGCATTGTTGTTGTCTTCATTCTGGAGAACTACCCTAATCCCAGAGGCCTGGGGGGACGGGTGCTTGTGAGTTGGGGGAAGGACCTACATCCCAGGTGAGAAACCATATGATATTTCTACAGTAGGACAAAGATAATGTATTCCTCGAGTGAGGTGTGTTTCTGTGGGCATGAGTCCTGGGGTTGTTCTGTGGTGTGTCTGTGTGTCACGTGATTGTGACTGTGAATGTGTGTTGAGTGTGTTTTCCTGAGAGACACACAGAATAAGCTACACAAAATGACACAGACACACTGCAAGACAGACAGACAGACAGAGAGAGAAAGATACATGTGGATTTGCCCAGAGAATCTGTGTCACTGACACTGCACAATGATGAATGTCTACATTCTCACACACACCTCCTACTGCACACTTCAAGGAATACTGCTGTGCATGGCTCAGCAGTGACACTTAGTCCATGCAGGTAACCGAAGCCTCAATATGCTCTGGCCCATGTTCATATCAAGGAACAGTCCCTGAGTTATACTTGAGCAGCACCAACATGGTACTGACAGGTATTCTGGTCTTTGTAGGTGTTCCTGAGGAGGAAAGGCGCCAGCCGCATCCTGTCTTGAGTCACCAGGCTGTTGCTGAGGTGAGCTTCCTGTCTTTCCTTGAGGAACACAAGTGATTTCTTAGAGTCTTGGCAATCAACATCTGTTGCAAATGTGACAATGTACCGTCGAGATGATAATGGTATTTTCCCTGTGGGGAGAAACATATGGTCAATTTCCATGGTTGTTTCTTGCCAACTGTCCCCTTGGTCAGGGGCACATTTACCACTGGCAGTGCCAAACCTGGAAATAAACAACATCCTAGGATCTTTTTCGGCAGCAGCACTTTTTCCTTTTCGGTGAACAATTTTGTAGGCTGCATCCTCAGTGTTCTTTAGAGACACATCTCCAGGACAAACGACTTCGGACAGGCATTTTCTCTTTCCTTTTGTGGCCTTTGACTCAAACACTGTGTCCCATCCTGAATCCCAAATTCACCAAGCGAACCGAACAATGGTACACATACTGGACATCATGATCTCACCCTGATGGTGTTTTCTTTTCTAACATTCAGGTGGCCATAGGAGCACGAGAAGAAGGTATGTGTCCTGGAAACTCTTTCTTGCTGAGGAAAATGTTTCCGATGAGGTGTAGGTGGGGTATTCTTGTTGTCTTCAGTCTGGAGAGTACCCGAATGTCAGAGTCCCGAGGGGACTGGTGCTTGAGTGTGGGGGGAAAAGACCGACATCCCAGGTGAAATCTATGTCCATGTTTCTATATTATGAGAAAGACAATGTATTCCTTCTGTGCCGTGTGATTGTGTGTGCATGAGTCTTGGGGTTGTTCTGTATCTCTGTATGTCGCATGATTTTGAGTGTGTATGCGTGTGTGGGTGTGTGTGTGTGTTTTCTTGAGAGACTCAGAGACAGAGAGACAGAGCCACACACAGAAAGAGACAGACACAGTGAAAGAGAGGGAGAGAGAGAGACAGAGATGTGGGTTTGTCCAGAGATATGGGCCACTGACATTGGACAATGACCAATATGTACAATTCAGAGTCCTGGGAGGACTGGTGCTCGAGGGTCGGGGGGGGGAAGGACCAACATCCCAGGTGACAAACTAGGTGATGTTTCTACAGTAGAAGAAACATACTGTATCCCTTGTGTGCGGTGTAATTTTGTGTGTTGAGTCTGGGGGTTGTTCTGTATGGGGCTGTATGTGTCGGGATCGTGACAGTGTATGTCTGCGTGTGTGTGTGTTTTCTTGAGAGACGCAGAGAAAAAGCCACACAGAGAAAGAGACAGACACATTTCAAGAGAGGGTGAGAGAGAGAGAGCGACAGAGAGACAGACAGACGTGGGCTTGCCCACGAGATATGTGCCACTGACACTGAAAAATGACCAAAGTCTACATTCTCAAAAATCTCTGCATACTGCACACCTCCAGGAATACTGCTGAGCGTGGCTCTGCAGTACCATTCGGTCCATGCAGTTAACAAAAGCGTCCGTGTGCTCTCGCCCGTGTTCATATAAGGAAGAGTCCCGGAGGCGTTCTTGAGCAGCACCAAGAAGACACTGACATGTATTCTGTGTCCTTGTAGGTGTCGCTAAGGTGAAAAAGCGGCGGCCCCATCATGATAGGAGGCAGCAGGTTGGTGCTGAGGTGAGCTTGCCTGTCTTTCCCTGAGGAACACAATTGCTTTCTTAGAGGCTTTCCCATCAACCTCTGCTGTACATATGACAGTCTACATTTTCGATGATACTGTTACTTTCCCTGATGGGGACAGTGGAGAGTGGTTGCCTCTTGCCAACGGTCACCTTGGTCAGGGGGACATTTACCACTGGCAGTGCCAAACCTGGTAACAAACAGTGTCCTAGGATCTTTTCCGTCAGCAGCAATCTGTCCTGCTTGGGTGAAGAATTCCGTAGCAGGAATCCTCGGTGTTCTAGAGAGACACATCCCCAGGAGAAACAACTTCTGACAGGCATCCCATTCATTTGCTTTGTGGCCTTTGACTCAACCGCTGTGTCCCATCTTGTATGGTCAAGACGCAAAGAGAACTGAAGAGTGGTGTAAATAGGGTATATCATGATCTCACCCTGATTGTGTTTTCTTTCCTAACATTCAGGTGGCTGTAGGAGCACAGGACAAAGGTATGTATCCTGGAAACTGTTTCTTGCTGAGAAAATATTTAGATGGTGATGCAGGTGGGGCATTGTTGTTGTCTTCATTCTGGAGAACTACCCTAATCCCAGAGGCCTGGGGGGACGGGTGCTTGTGAGTTGGGGGAAGGACCTACATCCCAGGTGAGAAACCATATGATATTTCTACAGTAGGACAAAGATAATGTATTCCTCGAGTGAGGTGTGTTTCTGTGGGCATGAGTCCTGGGGTTGTTCTGTGGTGTGTCTGTGTGTCACGTGATTGTGACTGTGAATGTGTGTTGAGTGTGTTTTCCTGAGAGACACACAGAGTAAGCTACACAAAATGACACAGACACACTGCAAGACAGACAGACAGACAGACAGAGAAAGATACATGTGGATTTGCCCAGAGAATCTGTGTCACTGACACTGCACAATGATGAATGTCTACATTCTCACACACACCTCCTACTGCACACTTCAAGGAATACTGCTGTGCATGGCTCAGCAGTGACACTTAGTCCATGCAGGTAACCGAAGCCTCAATATGCTCTGGCCCATGTTCATATCAAGGAACAGTCCCTGAGTTATACTTGAGCAGCACCAACATGGTACTGACAGGTATTCTGGTCTTTGTAGGTGTTCCTGAGGAGGAAAGGCGCCGGCCGCATCCTGTCTTGAGTCACCAGGCTGTTGCTGAGGTGAGCTTCCTGTCTTTCCTTGAGGAACACAAGTGATTTCTTAGAGTCTTGGCAATCAACATCTGTTGCAAATGTGACAATGTACCGTCGAGATGATAATGGTATTTTCCCTGTGGGGAGTAACATATGGTCAATTTCCATGGTTGTTTCTTGCCAACTGTCCCCTTGGTCAGGGGCACATTTACCACTGGCAGTGCCAAACCTGGAAATAAACAACATCCTAGGATCTTTTTCGGCAGCAGCACTTTTTCCTTTTGGGTGAACAATTTTGTAGGCTGCATCCTCAGTGTTCTTTAGAGACACATCTCCAGGACAAACGACTTCGGACAGGCATTTTCTCTTTCCTTTTGTGGCCTTTGACTCAAACACTGTGTCCCATCCTGAATCCCAAAGACACCAAGCGAACCGAACAATGGTACACATACTGGACATCATGATCTCACCCTGATGGTGTTTTCTTTTCTAACATTCAGGTGGCCGTAGGAGCACGAGAAGAAGGTATGTGTCCTGGAAACTCTTTCTTGCTGAGGAAAATGTTTCCGATGAGGTGTAGGTGGGGTATTCTTGTTGTCTTCATTCTGGAGAGTACCCGGATGTCAGAGTCCCGAGGGGACTGGTGCTTGAGTGTGGGGGGAAAAGACTGACATCCCAGGTGAAATCTATGTCCATGTTTCTATATTATGAGAAAGACAATGTATTCCTTCTGTGCCGTGTGATTGTGTGTGCATGAGTCTTGGGGTTGTTCTGTATCTCTGTATGTCGCATGATTGTGAGTGTGTATGCGTGTGTGGGTGTGTGTGTGTGTTTTCTTGAGAGACTCAGAGACAGAGAGACAGAGCCACACACAGAAAGAGACAGACTCAGTGAAAGAGAGGGAGAGAGAGAGACAGAGATGTGGGTTGGCCCAGAGATATGGGCCACTGACATTGGACAATGACCAATATGTACAATTCAGAGTCCTGGGAGGACTGGTGCTCGAGGGTCGGGGGGGGAAGGACCAACGTCCCAGGTGACAAACTAGGTGATGTTTCTACAGTAGAAGAAACATACTGTATTCCTTGTGTGCGGTGTAATTTTGTGTGTTGAGTCTGGGGGTTGTTCTGTATGTGGCTGTATGTGTCGGGATCGTGACAGTGTATGTCTGCGTGTGTGTGTGTTTTCTTGAGAGACGCAGAGAAAAAGCCACACAGAGAAAGAGACAGACACATTTCAAGAGAGGGTGAGAGAGAGAGAGCGACAGAGAGACAGACAGACGTGGGCTTGCCCACGAGATATGTGCCACTGTCGCTGAAAAATGACCAAAGTCTACATTCTCAAAAATCTCTGCATACTGCACACCTCCAGGAATACTGCTGAGCGTGGCTCTGCAGTACCATTCGGTCCATGCAGTTAACAAAAGCGTCCGTGTGCTCTCGCCCGTGTTCATATAAGGAAGAGTCCCGGAGGCGTTCTTGAGCAGCACCAAGAAGACACTGACATGTATTCTGTGTCCTTGTAGGTGTCGCTAAGGTGAAAAAGCGGCGGCCCCATCCTGATAGGAGGCAGCAGGTTGGTGCTGAGGTGAGCTTGCCTGTCTTTCCCTGAGGAACACAATTGCTTTCTTAGAGGCTTTCCCATCAACCTCTGCTGTACATATGACAGTCTACATTTTCGATGATACTGTTACTTTCCCTGATGGGGACACTGGAGAGTGGTTGCCTCTTGCCAACGGTCACCTTAGTCAGGGGGACATTTACCACTGGCAGTGCCAAACCTGGTTAACAAACAGTGTCCTAGGATCTTTTCCGTCAGCAGCAATCTGTCCTGCTTGGGTGAAGAATTCCGTAGCAGGAATCCTCGGTGTTCTAGAGAGACACATCCCCAGGAGAAACAACTTCTGACAGGCATCCCATTCATTTGCTTGGTGGCCTTTGACTCAACCGCTGTGTCCCATCTTGTATGGTCAAGACGCAAAGAGAACTGAAGAGTGGTGTAAATAGGGTATATCATGATCTCACCCTGATGGTGTTTTCTTTCCTAACATTCAGGTGGCTGTAGGAGCACAGGACAAAGGTATGTATCCTGGAAACTGTTTCTTGCTGAGAAAATATTTAGATGGTGATGCAGGTGGGGCATTGTTGTTGTCTTCATTCTGGAGAACTACCCTAATCCCAGAGGCCTGGGGGGACGGGTGCTTGTGAGTTGGGGGAAGGACCTACATCCCAGGTGAGAAACCATATGATATTTCTACAGTAGGACAAAGATAATGTATTCCTCGAGTGAGGTGTGTTTCTGTGGGCATGAGTCCTGGGGTTGTTCTGTGGTGTGTCTGTGTGTCACGTGATTGTGACTGTGAATGTGTGTTGAGTGTGTTTTCCTGAGAGACACACAGAATAAGCTACACAAAATGACACAGACACACTGCAAGACAGACAGACAGACAGACAGAGAGAGAAAGATACATGTGGATTTGCCCAGAGAATCTGTGTCACTGACACTGCACAATGATGAATGTCTACATTCTCACACACACCTCCTACTGCACACTTCAAGGAATACTGCTGTGCATGGCTCAGCAGTGACACTTAGTCCATGCAGGTAACCGAAGCCTCAATATGCTCTGGCCCATGTTCATATCAAGGAACAGTCCCTGAGTTATACTTGAGCAGCACCAACATGGTACTGACAGGTATTCTGGTCTTTGTAGGTGTTCCTGAGGAGGAAAGGCGCCGGCCGCATCCTGTCTTGAGTCACCAGGCTGTTGCTGAGGTGAGCTTCCTGTCTTTCCTTGAGGAACACAAGTGATTTCTTAGAGTCTTGGCAATCAACATCTGTTGCAAATGTGACAATGTACCGTCGAGATGATAATGTTATTTTCCCTGTGGGGAGAAACATATGGTCAATTTCCATGGTTGTTTCTTGCCAACTGTCCCCTTGGTCAGGGGCACATTTACCACTGGCAGTGCCAAACCTGGAAATAAACAACATCCTAGGATCTTTTTCGGCAGCAGCACTTTTTCCTTTTCGGTGAACAATTTTGTAGGCTGCATCCTCAGTGTTCTTTAGAGACACATCTCCAGGACAAACGAATTCGGACAGGCATTTTCTCTTTCCTTTTGTGGCCTTTGACTCAAACACTGTGTCCCATCCTGAATCCCAAAGTCACCAAGCGAACTGAACAATGGTACACATACTGGACATCATGATCTCACCCTGATGGTGTTTTCTTTTCTAACATTCAGGTGGCCGTAGGAGCACGAGAAGAAGGTATGTGTCCTGGAAACTCTTTCTTGCTGAGGAAAATGTTTCCGATGAGGTGTAGGTGGGGTATTCTTGTTGTCTTCAGTCTGGAGAGTACCCGGATGTCAGAGTCCCGAGGGGACTGGTGCTTGAGTGTGGCGGGAAAAGACCGACATCCCAGGTGAAATCTATGTCCATGTTTCTATAGTATGAGAAAGACAATGTATTCCTTCTGTGCCGTGTGATTGTGTGTGCATGAGTCTTGGGGTTGTTCTGTATCTCTGTATATCGCATGATTGTGAGTGTGTATGCGTGTGTGGGTGTGTGTGTGTGTTTTCTTGAGAGACTCAGAGACAGAGAGACAGAGCCACACACAGAAAGAGACAGACACAGTGAAAGAGAGGGAGAGAGAGAGACAGAGATGTGGGTTGTCCAGAGATATGGGCCACTGACATTGGACAATGACCAATATGTACAATTCAGAGTCCTGGGAGGACTGGTGCTCGAGGGTCGGGGGGGGAAGGACCAACGTCCCAGGTGACAAACTAGGTGATGTTTCTACAGTAGAAGAAACATAATGTATCCCTTGTGTGCGGTGTAATTTTGTGTGTTGAGTCTGGGGGTTGTTCTGTATGTGGCTGTATGTGTCGGGATCGTGACAGTGTATGTCTGCGTGTGTGTGTGTGTTTTCTTGAGAGACGCAGAGAAAAAGCCACACAGAGAAAGAGACAGACACATTTCAAGAGAGGGTGAGAGAGAGAGAGCGACAGAGAGACAGACAGACGTGGGCTTGCCCACGAGATATGTGCCACTGTCGCTGAAAAATGACCAAAGTCTACATTCTCAAAAATCTCTGCATACTGCACACCTCCAGGAATACTGCTGAGCGTGGCTCTGCAGTACCATTCGGTCCATGCAGTTAACAAAAGCGTCCGTGTGCTCTCGCCCGTGTTCATATAAGGAAGAGTCCCGGAGGCGTTCTTGAGCAGCATCAAGAAGACACTGACATGTATTCTGTGTCCTTGTAGGTGTCGCTAAGGTGAAAAAGCGGCGGCCCCATCCTGATAGGAGGCAGCAGGTTGGTGCTGAGGTGAGCTTGCCTGTCTTTCCCTGAGGAACACAATTGCTTTCTTAGAGGCTTTCCCATCAACCTCTGCTGTACATATGACAGTCTACATTTTCGATGATACTGTTACTTTCCCTGATGGGGACACTGGAGAGTGGTTGCCTCTTGCCAACGGTCACCTTGGTCAGGGGGACATTTACCACTGGCAGTGCCAAACCTGGTTAACAAACAGTGTCCTAGGATCTTTTCCGTCAGCAGCAATCTGTCCTGCTTGGGTGAAGAATTCCGTAGCAGGAATCCTCGGTGTTCTAGAGAGACACATCCCCAGGAGAAACAATTTCTGAAAGGCATCCCATTCATTTGCTTTGTGGCCTTTGACTCAACCGCTGTGTCCCATCTTGTATGGTCAAGACGCAAAGAGAACTGAAGAGTGGTGTAAATAGGGTATATCATGATCTCACCCTGATGGTGTTTTCTTTCCTAACATTCAGGTGGCTGTAGGAGCACAGGACAAAGGTATGTATCCTGGAAACTGTTTCTTGCTGAGAAAGTATTTAGATGGCGATGCAGGTGGGGCATTGTTGTTGTCTTCATTCTGGAGAACTACCCTAATCCAAGAGGCCTGGGGGGACGGGTGCTTGTGAGTTGGGGGAAGGACCTACATCCCAGGTGAGAAACCATATGATATTTCTACAGTAGGACAAAGATAATGTATTCCTCGAGTGAGGTGTGTTTCTGTGGACATGAGTCCTGGGGTTGTTCTGTGGTGTGTCTGTGTGTCACGTGATTGTGACTGTGAATGTGTGTTGAGTGTGTTTTCTTGAGAGACACACAGAGTAAGCTACACAAAATGACACAGACACACTGCAAGACAGACAGACAGACAGAGAAAGATACATGTGGATTTGCCAGAGATTCTGTGTCACTGACACTGCACAATGATGAATGTCTACATTCTCACACACACCCCCTACTGCACACTTCAAGGAATACTGCTGTGCATGGCTCAGCAGTGACACTTAGTCCATGCAGGTAACCGAAGCCTCAATATGCTCTGGCCCATGTTCATATCAAGGAACAGTCCCTGAGTTATACTTGAGCAGCACCAACATGGTACTGACAGGTATTCTGGTCTTTGTAGGTGTTCCTGAGGAGGAAAGGCGCCGGCCGCATCCTGTCTTGAGTCACCAGGCTGTTGCTGAGGTGAGCTTCCTGTCTTTCCTTGAGGAACACACGTGATTTCTTAGAGTCTTGGCAATCAACATCTGTTGCAAATGTGACAATGTACCGTCGAGATGATAATGGTATTTTCCCTGTGGGGAGAAACATATGGTCAATTTCCATGGTTGTTTCTTGCCAACTGTCCCCTTGGTCAGGGGCACATTTACCACTGGCAGTGCCAAACCTGGAAATAAACAACATCCTAGGATCTTTTTCGGCAGCAGCACTTTTTCCTTTTGGGTGAACAATTTTGTAGGCTGCATCCTCAGTGTTCTTTAGAGACACATCTCCAGGACAAACGACTTCGGACAGGCATATTCTCTTTCCTCTTGTGGCCTTTGACTCAAACACTGTGTCCCATCCTGAATCTCAAAGTCACCAAGCGAACCGAACAATGGTACACATACTGGACATCATGATCTCACCCTGATGGTGTTTTCTTTTCTAACATTCAGGTGGCCGTAGGAGGACGAGAAGAAGGTATGTGTCCTGGAAACTCTTTCTTGCTGAGGAAAATGTTTCCGATGAGGTGTAGGTGGGGTATTCTTGTTGTCTTCAGTCTGGAGAGTACCCGGATGTCAGAGTCCCGAGGGGACTGGTGCTTGAGTGTGGGGGGGAAAGACCGACATCCCAGGTGAAATCTATGTCCATGTTTCTATAGTATGAGAAAGACAATGTATTCCTTCTGTGCCGTGTGATTGTGTGTGCATGAGTCTTGGGGTTGTTCTGTATCTCTGTATGTCGCATGATTGTGAGTGTGTATGCGTGTGTGGGTGTGTGTGTGTGTTTTCTTGAGAGACTCAGAGACAGAGAGACAGAGCCACACACAGAAAGAGACAGACTCAGTGAAAGAGAGGGAGAGAGAGAGACAGAGATGTGGGTTGGCCCAGAGATATGGGCCACTGACATTGGACAATGACCAATATGTACAATTCAGAGTCCTGGGAGGACTGGTGCTCGAGGGTCGGGGGGGGAAGGACCAACGTCCCAGGTGACAAACTAGGTGATGTTTCTACAGTAGAAGAAACATACTGTATTCCTTGTGTGCGGTGTAATTTTGTGTGTTGAGTCTGGGGGTTGTTCTGTATGTGGCTGTATGTGTCGGGATCGTGACAGTGTATGTCTGCGTGTGTGTGTGTTTTCTTGAGAGACGCAGAGAAAAAGCCACACAGAGAAAGAGACAGACACATTTCAAGAGAGGGTGAGAGAGAGAGAGCGACAGAGAGACAGACAGACGTGGGCTTGCCCACGAGATATGTGCCACTGTCGCTGAAAAATGACCAAAGTCTACATTCTCAAAAATCTCTGCATACTGCACACCTCCAGGAATACTGCTGAGCGTGGCTCTGCAGTACCATTCGGTCCATGCAGTTAACAAAAGCGTCCGTGTGCTCTCGCCCGTGTTCATATAAGGAAGAGTCCCGGAGGCGTTCTTGAGCAGCACCAAGAAGACACTGACATGTATTCTGTGTCCTTGTAGGTGTCGCTAAGGTGAAAAAGCGGCGGCCCCATCATGATAGGAGGCAGCAGGTTGGTGCTGAGGTGAGCTTGCCTGTCTTTCCCTGAGGAACACAATTGCTTTCTTAGAGGCTTTCCCATCAACCTCTGCTGTACATATGACAGTCTACATTTTCGATGATACTGTTACTTTTCCTGATGGGGACAGTGGAGAGTGGTTGCCTCTTGCCAACGGTCACCTTGGTCAGGGGGACATTTGCCACTGGCAGTGCCAAACCTGGTTAACAAACAGTGTCCTAGGATCTTTTCCGTCAGCAGCAATCTGTCCTGCTTGGGTGAAGAATTCCGTAGCAGGAATCCTCGGTGTTCTAGAGAGACACATCCCCAGGAGAAACAACTTCTGACAGGCATCCCATTCATTTGCTTTGTGGCCTTTGACTCAACCGCTGTGTCCCATCTTGTATGGTCAAGACGCAAAGAGAACTGAAGAGTGGTGTAAATAGGGTATATCATGATCTCACCCTGATGGTGTTTTCTTTCCTAACATTCAGGTGGCTGTAGGAGCACAGGACAAAGGTATGTATCCTGGAAACTGTTTCTTGCTGAGAAAATATTTAGATGGTGATGCAGGTGGGGCATTGTTGTTGTCTTCATTCTGGAGAACTACCCTAATCCCAGAGGCCTGGGGGGACGGGTGCTTGTGAGTTGGGGGAAGGACCTACATCCCAGGTGAGAAACCATATGATATTTCTACAGTAGGACAAAGATAATGTATTCCTCGAGTGAGGTGTGTTTCTGTGGGCATGAGTCCTGGGGTTGTTCTGTGGTGTGTCTGTGTGTCACGTGATTGTGACTGTGAATGTGTGTTGAGTGTGTTTTCTTGAGAGACACACAGAGTAAGCTACACAAAATGACACAGACACACTGCAAGACAGACAGAGAAAGATACATGTGGATTTGCCCAGAGAATCTGTGTCACTGACACTGCACAATGATGAATGTCTACATTCTCACACACACCTCCTACTGCACACTTCAAGGAATACTGCTGTGCATGGCTCAGCAGTGACACTTAGTCCATGCAGGTAACCGAAGCCTCAATATGCTCTGGCCCATGTTCATATCAAGGAACAGTCCCTGAGTTATACTTGAGCAGCACCAACATGGTACTGACAGGTATTCTGGTCTTTGTAGGTGTTCCTGAGGAGGAAAGGCGCCGGCCGCATCCTGTCTTGAGTCACCAGGCTGTTGCTGAGGTAAGCTTCCTGTCTTTCCTTGAGGAACACACGTGATTTCTTAGAGTCCTTGCAATCAACATCTGTTGCAAATGTGACAATGTACCGTTGAGATGATAATGTTATTTTCCCTGTGGGGAGAAACATATGGTCAATTTCCATGGTTGTTTCTTGCCAACTGTCCCCTTGGTCAGGGGCACATTTACCACTGGCAGTGCCAAACCTGGAAATAAACAACATCCTAGGATCTTTTTCGGCAGCAGCACTTTTTCCTTTTGGGTGAACAATTTTGTAGGCTGCATCCTCAGTGTTCTTTAGAGACACATCTCCAGGACAAACGACTTCGGACAGGCATATTCTCTTTCCTTTTGTGGCCTTTGACTCAAACACTGTGTCCCATCCTGAATCTCAAATTCACCAAGCGAACCGAACAATGGTACACATACTGGACATCATGATCTCACCCTGATGGTGTTTTCTTTTCTAACATTCAGGTGGCCGTAGGAGCACGAGAAGAAGGTATGTGTCCTGGAAACTCTTTCTTGCTGAGGAAAATGTTTCCGATGAGGTGTAGGTGGGGTATTCTTGTTGTCTTCAGTCTGGAGAGTACCCGGGTGTCAGAGTCCCGAGGGGACTGGTGCTTGAGTGTGGGGGGGAAAGACCGACATCCCAGGTGAAATCTATGTCCATGTTTCTATAGTATGAGAAAGACAATGTATTCCTTCTGTGCCGTGTGATTGTGTGTGCATGAGTCTTGGGGTTGTTCTGTATCTCTGTATGTCGCATGATTGTGAGTGTGTATGCGTGTGTGGGTGTGTGTGTGTGTTTTCTTGAGAGACTCAGAGACAGAGAGACAGAGCCACACACAGAAAGAGACAGACACAGTGAAAGAGAGGGAGAGAGAGAGACAGAGATGTGGGTTGGCCCAGAGATATGGGCCACTGACATTGGACAATGACCAATATGTACAATTCAGAGTCCTGGGAGGACTGGTGCTCGAGGGTGGGGGAGGAAGGACCAACGTCCCAGGTGACAAACTAGGTGATGTTTCTACAGTAGAAGAAACATACTGTATTCCTTGTGTGCGGTGTAATTTTGTGTGTTGAGTCTGGGGGTTGTTCTGTATGTGGCTGTATGTGTCGGGATCGTGACAGTGTATGTCTGCGTGTGTGTGTGTTTTCTTGAGAGACGCAGAGAAAAAGCCACACAGAGAAAGAGACAGACACATTTCAAGAGAGGGTGAGAGAGAGAGAGCGACACAGAGACAGACAGACGTGAGCTTGCCCACGAGATATGTGCCACTGACACTGAAAAATGACCAAAGTCTACATTCTCAAAAATCTCTGCATACTGCACACCTCCAGGAATACTGCTGAGCGTGGCTCTGCAGTACCATTCGGTCCATGCCGTTAACAAAAGCGTCCGTGTGCTCTCGCCCGTGTTCATATAAGGAAGAGTCCCGGAGGCGTTCTTGAGCAGCATCAAGAAGACACTGACATGTATTCTGTGTCCTTGTAGGTGTCGCTAAGGTGAAAAAGCGGCGGCCCCATCCTGATAGGAGGCAGCAGGCTGGTGCTGAGGTGAGCTTGCCTGTCTTTCCATGAGGAACACAATTGCTTTCTTAGAGGCTTTCCCATCAAACCCTGCTGTACATATGACAGTCTACATTTTCGATGATACTGTTACTTTCCCTGATGGGGACAGTGGAGAGTGGTTGCCTCTTGCCAACGGTCACCTTGGTCAGGGGGACATTTACCACTGGCAGTTGCAAACCTGGTAATAAACAGTGTCCTAGGATCTTTTTCGGCAGCAGCACTTTTCCCTGTTTGGTGAAGTATTTTGTAGGCTGCATCCTCAGTGTTCTTTAGAGACACATCTCTAGGAAAAATGACTTGTGATAGGCATCCTATTCATTTGCTTTCGTGGACTTTGACTCAATCGCTGTGTCCATCCTGTGTCCAAAGTCACCAAGAAACTGAAGAGTGTTGCACATAGTGTATATCATGATCTCACCCTGATGTTGTTTTCTTTTCTATCATCCAGGTGGCCGTAGGAACACGACAAAAAGGTATGTGTTTTGGGCCTTGTTTCTTGCTGAGGAAAATGTTTCGGAGGCGGTTTAGGTGGGGTATGCTTGTTTTCTTCAGTCCGGAGAGTACCCAGATATCAGGGTCTTGGTGGAATGGTGCTTGAGTGTCGGGGGGAAAGACCGACATCCCAGGTGAAGTCTATGTCCATGTTTCTTTCGATGAGAAAGATAATGTATTCCTTCCGCTCCGTGTGATTCTTTGTGCACGAGTCTTCGGGTTGTTCTGTATGTGTCTGTATGTCGCATGACTGTCAGTGTGTATGCGTATCTCTGTGTGTTTGTGTGTTTTCCTGAGAGACTCACAGACAGAGAGACAGAGCCACACACAGAAAGAGACAGACACAATGAAGGAGAGGGAGAGTGAGAGACAGAGATGTGCGTTGGCCCAGAGATATGGGCCATTGACACAGGACAATGACCAATATCTACAATGCAGAGTCCTGGGAGGACTGGTGGAAAGACCTACATCCCAAGTGACAAACTAGGTGATGTTTCTACAGTAGAAGAAAGCAACTGTGTTTTTTGTGTGCGGTTGTAATTTTCTGTGTTGACTCTGGGGGTTGTTCTTTATGTGTGTGTGTGTCGCGGGATTGTGATTGTGTATGTTGTGTCTGTGTGTGTCCTTTGTTGAGAGACTCAGAGACAAAGCCACATACAGAAAGAGACAGACACATTGAAAGAGAGAGAGACAGAGAGAGAGAGAGAGATGTGGGTTTGCCCAAGAGATATGTGCCCCTGACACTGAAAAATGACCAAAGTGTACATTCTCAAAAATCTCTGCATACTGCACACTTGAAGGAATACTGCTGAGTGTGGCTCAGCAGTAACAGTCCCTACAGGTAACAAAAGCCTCCGTATGCTCTGGCCCATGTTCATGTAAGGAAGAGTCCCGGAGGTAATCTTGAGCAGCACCAAGAAGATACTGACATGTAATCTGTTTCCTTCTAGATGTCCGTAAGGTGGAAAAGCTGCGGGCCATTCTTCAAAGGAGGCAGCAGGCTTTTGCTGAGGTGAGTTTGCCTGTCTTACCCTGGGGAACACAAGTGCTTTCTTAAAATTATTTTTCAACGTTTTTTATTTTTTTTTGGGACAGAGAGAGACAGAGCATGAACGGGGGAGGGGCAGAGAGAGAGGGAGACATAGAATCGGAAACAGGCTCCAGGCTCCAAGCCATCAGGCCAGAGCCTGATGCGGGGGTCGAACTCACAGACTGCGAGATCTTGACCTGGCTGAAGTCGGACGCTTTACCGACTGCGCCACCCTGACGCCCCTCACAAGTGCTTTCTTAGAGTCTTTCCAATCAACTTCTGTTGTAAATACGACAATGTACATTTTAGTTGGTATTGCTACTTTCCCTGCTGGGGAGACTGGTGAGTGGGTGGCTCTTGCCATTTTTAACATTGGTCAGGGGGCATTTACCACTGGCCATGCCAAAGCTGGTAAGAAAGAGTGTTATCAGCACTTTTTCATCAGCAGCAATTTTTCCTACTTGGGTGAAGAATTTTGTACTCGGCATCCAAAGTGTTCACGAGAGACACATCCACAGGAAAAACAACTTCTGACAGGCATCCTATTCATTTGCTTTTGGGGCCCTTTGACTCAAGCACTGTGTGCCATCTAGTTTCCTAAAGTCATAGGAGAACCAAAGAGCAGTGCTATGAGTGTACATCATGATCTCACCCTGATAGTGTTTCTTCTCTCTACATTCAGGTCGTCCAGAGAGCGATGGGATATGGTAGGTATTTTGGCATCTGTCTCCTGCTGATGAAAATATCCATATGGTCAGGAATCTGGGGCAGGAATCTGGGGCATCATTCTGCAGAGCTACCCTGACTCTAGGTCCCTTGTAGGACCGAGGCTTTAGGGTGTGGAGACAAGACAGATTTCCCAGGGGAAAACCTATTTCCATGTTTACAATGTGAGAAGGCAATGTATTCACTGTGGTGTGTGTGTGTGTGTGCGCACACGCGTGTTTGAGAGAGACAGAAAATGAGGTACAGGGAAACACACAAAGAGAACGAGACACACTCATAACAGAGTGAGGTCAGAGAGAGAGAGAGAGAGAGAGAGAGAGAGAGAGAGAGAGAGAGAGATGTGTTTTTCCCCCGGAGATATGTGCCACTGACACCTCACAAGACGAATATCTGCATTCTCAAAAAAATCCTCATACTGCACACTTCAAGGAATAGTGCTGACGGTCGCTCAGCAGTAACATTCAGTCCATGCAGGTAACCAGAGCCTCCATATGCTCTGGCCCATGTTCATATCAAGGAACAGTCCCTGAGTTATTCTTGAGCAGCACCAACAAGGTACTGATGTGTATTCTGTGTCCTTCTAGGTGTCCCTAAGGACAAAAAGCTGCTGGCCATTCCTGAAAGGAGGCAGCAGGCTGTTGCTGAGGTGAGCTTGCCTGTCTTTCCCTGACAAACACAATTGCTTTCTTAGAGCCTTTCCAATCAACTTCTGTTGTATATGTGACAATGTACATTTGAGATGATATTGTTACTTTTGCTGGTGGGGAGAGTGGTGAGTGGCTGCCTCTTACCAACTGTAACCCTGGTCAGGGGGATATTTACCACTGGCAGTGCCAAACCTGGTAAGAAAGAGTGTTATTGGATATTTTTCGTCAGCAGCAATTTTTCCTACATAGGTGAAGAATTTTGTAGTTGGCATCCTAATTGGTCTTGAGACACATCCCAGGGAAAAACAACTTCTGACACGCATCCTATTCATTGGGTTTTGTGGCCTTTGACTCAACCACTGTGTCCCATCTTGTATCCGAAAGTCACCAAGAGAACCAAAGAGTGGTGCAAATACCGTATATCATGATCTCACCCTGATGGTGTTTTCTTTCCTAACATTCAGGTAGCCGCAGGAGCAAGGGAAAAAGGTATGTATCCTGGACACAGTGTCTTGCTGAGGAAAATGTTAGGTGGTGATGTAGGTGGGGCATTCTTGTTGTCTTCGGTCTGGAGAGCTACCCTAATTCCAGAGTCCTGGGAGGACTGGTGCTTGAGGGTGGAGGAAGGACCGATGTCCCAGGTTAAAAACTATACGATATTTCTACAGTATGAGAAAGATAATGTATTCCTTGTGGGCGGAGTGATTTTGTGTGCATGACTCTTGGGGTTGTTCGGTATGTGTGTGTATGTCACGTGATTGTGTGTGTGTGTGTATGTTTTCTTGAGACACTCAGAGACAGACAAAAACACACACATAAAAAGACGGACACATTGAAAGACTGGGAGAGATAGATAGAGAGATGTGGGTTTGCCCTGGAGATATGTGCCACTGACATGGCACAATGACCAATGTCTACATTCTCAAAAACTCCTCATAGTGCATACTTCAAGAAATACAGCTGAGCGTGGCTCAGCAGTAAGATTCAGTCCATGAAGGTAACCTAAGCCTCCATGTGCTCCTGCCCATGTTCATATCAAGGAACAGTCCCTGTGTTATTCTTAAACAGCACCAACAAGGTACTGACGTGTATTCTGTGTCTTTCTAGGTGTCCCGAAGGAGGAAAAGGAGCGGGGCGCTCCTTTAAGGAGGCACCAGGCTGTTGGTGAGGTGAGCTTGCCTGTTTTTCCCTGAGGAACACAAGTGTGTTCTTAGGGTGTTTCTAATCAACTCTGTTGTAAATATTAACATTTACATGGTAGATGATATTCTTACTTTCCCTGGTGGGGAGAGTGGTGAGTATATGGCTCTTGCCAACTGTAACCTTGGTCAGGGGGACATTTACCACTGGCAGCGGCAAACCTGGTAACAAACAGTGTCCTAGGATCTTTTTCGTAGGCAGCAATTTTTCCAGCTTGGGTGAAGAATTTTGTAGTCGCCATCCTAAGTGGTCTTGGCAGATACATCCCAGGCGAAAAAAATCCTTTTACAGGCATACTATTCATTTGCTTTTGGGGACCTTTGACTCAAGCACTGTGTGCTATTTGGTTTCCTAAAATCAAGGGGAGAACCAAAGAGCAGTGCTATGAGTTTACATCATGATCTCACCCTGGTGTTGTTTCCTTTCTCTACATTCAGGTCAAGAGAGCAATGGAACATGGTATGTATTTTGGAATCTGTCTCCTGCTGATGCAAGAATCTATATGTTCAGGAAGCTGGAGCATTCCTGATGGCATCAGTCTGGAGAGCTACCCTGACGCCAGGGTTCTGGTAGGACAGAGGCTTGAGGGTGTGGAGAGAAGACAGATTTCCCAGGGGAAACCTATGTCCATTTTTACAGTGTGAGGAAGAAAATATAATCAGTGTGTGGTGTGTGTGTGTGTGTGTGTGTGTGGACGCACAAGTGTGTTTGAGAGAGGCAGAACCTGAGGGACAGAGAAAGAGACAGAGAAACTTACAAAGAGAATGAGACATGAGAGACAGAGACAGAGAGAGAGAGAGAGAGAGGTGTGTTTCCCCGGGAGATATGTGCCACTGACACTGCACAATGTCCGATGTTTAGTGTCTCAGCAAACTCCTCCTACTGCACACTTCAAAGATTATTGCTGAGTGAGGCTCAGCAGTCACATGCAGTCCATGCAGGTTACCAAAACCTCTGTATGGCCTGCCCCATATTCATATCACGGAACAGTCCCTGAGTTATTCTTGAGCAGCACCAACAATGTACTGACCTGTTTTCTGTGTCCTTCTAGGTGTCCCTGTGGAGAAAGAGCTGCAGTCCGTTGCAGTAAGGAGGCAAAAGACTGTTGCAGAGGTGAGCTTGCCTGTCGTTCCCTGAGACATACAAGTGCTTTCTTAGTGTCTTTCCAATCAACTTCTGTTGTAAATATGATAATGTGCATTTTAGATGATATTGTTACTTGCCCTGGTGGGGAGAGTGGGGAGTGCTTGCCTCTTGCCAACTGTAACCTTGGTCAGGGGGACATTGACCACTGGCAGTGCCAAACATGGTAAGAAACAGTGTCAAAGGATCTTTTTCGTTAGCAGCAATATTCCCTCCTTGGGGGAAGAATTTTGTACTCTGCATCTTAAGTGTTCTTTAGACACATCCCCAGGGAAAACAACATCATACAGGCATCTTATTCATTTGCTTTTGTGGCCTTTGACTCAACCACTGTGTCCCATCTTGTATCCTAAAGTCACGAAGAGAACTCAAGGGTGGTGCAAATACTGTATATCGTGATCTCACCCTGATGGTGTTTTCTTTCCTAACATTCAGGTGGCCATAGGAGCACGAGAAGAAGGTACGTATTCTGGAAACAGTTTCTTGCTGAGGAAAACGTTTAGATGTTGATGTAGGTGGGGCATTCTTGTTGTGTTCAATCTGGAGAGCTACCCTGATTCCAGAGACCTGGGACGTCTTAGGCCAAGTGGGGGGTGTGAGACCGAAGTCCTAGGTGAAAAACTATGTCCATGTTTCCACAGTATGAGAAAGAGAATGTATTCCTTGATTGCAGAGTGATGCTCTGTGCATGAGTCTTGGTGTTGTTCTGTATGTGTCTGTATGTAGTGTAACTGTGAGTGTGTGTACATGTGTACGTGTGTGTGTTTACTTGAGAGCCTCACAGACAGAGAGACAGGCACACACAGAAAGAGACAGACATATGGAAAAAAGAGAGAGAGAGAGAGATGTGAGTTTTGCCAGGTGATATGTGCCACTGACACTGCACAATGGCCAATGTCCACTTTCTCCAAAAGCTCCTCATAGCGCACACTTCAAGAAATACAGCTGAGCGTGGTCAGCAGTGACATTCAGTCCATGCAAGCAACCAAAGCCTGCATATGCTGTGGCGCATTTTCTTATCAAGGATCAGTCCCTGCGGTATTCTTGAGCATTACCGACAACATACTGTTGAGCATATATTCTGTATGCTTCTAGGTGTCCCTAAGGAGGAAAATGTGTGGGCCATTCCTGTCAGGAGACACCAAGGTGTTGCTGAGGTGAGCCTGCCTGTCTTTGCCTATGGAAGACACGTTGATTACTTAGTGTATCTCCACTCATATTCGGTGACATAGGACTATGTACATTTTACATGATAGCATTCAATTCTGTCGTAGGGAGATTGGTGAGTGGTTGTCCCTTACCAACTGTAACTTGATCAAGAGCACATTAACCACTGGCAATGCCAATCCTGCTAAGAAACAGTGTCATATGATCTTTTCCTGAGTAGCTTTATTTCCTGCTTGGGTGAGGAATTTTGTAGTCGGCACCCTAAATGGTCTTCAGAGACACATCCCCAGTAAAGAACAACTTCTGACGGGCATGCTATTCATTTGCTATTGGGGACCTTTGACTCAAGCACTGTGTGCCATCTAGTTTCCTAAAGTCCAGAGGAGAATGAAAGCCCAGTGCAATGAGAGTTCATCATGATCTGACCCTGATGGTGTTTCTTTTCTCTACAATCAGGTGGCCGCGGGAGCAACGAAATATGGTATGTACTTTGGAATCAGTCCTCTGCTGATGAAATAATCTATGTGGTCAGGAAGTTGGGATATTCCTGCCGGCATCAGTCTGGAGAGATACCCTGACTCCAGGTTCCCTGTAGGACAGAGGCTTGAGGGTGAGGAGAAAAGACAGGTTTCCCAGGGGAAACCTGTGTACATGTTTACAGTGTGAGGAAGACAATGTATTCACTGTGTGTGTGTGTGTGTGTGTGTGTGTGTGTGTTTGTGTGTGTGTGAGTGCCTGTATGTTTGAGTCAGACAGAAACTGACAGACAGGGAAAGAGACAGGGAAACACACTAAGAGAAAGAGACACACACATTCATTAGAGAGACGGAGAGAGACACAAAGAGAGGTGTGTCCTTCCCTAGGAGATATGTGTCACTGACACTGCACAATAACCAATGTCTACATTCTCAAAAAACTCCTCAAACTGCACACTTCAAGGAATACTGCTGAGCGTGGCTCAGCAGCAACCTTCAGTCCATGCAGGTAACAAAAGCCTCCGTATGCTCTTGCCCATGTTCATATCACGGAACAGTCCCTGAGTTTTATTGAGCAGCACCAACAGTGTACTGACGTGTGTCTGTGTTCTTCTAGGTGTCCCTGAGGAGGAAAAGATGTGGGCCGTTCCTGTCAGGAGGCACCAGGCTGTTGGTGAGGTGAGCTGGCCTGTCTTCCCCTGAGGAACACAATACTTTCTTAGTGTCTTTCCAATCAACTTCTGTTCTAAATTTGACAATATACATGGTAGATGATATTGTTACTTTCCTTGGCGGGAGAGTGGTGAGTGGTTGTCTCTCGCCAACTGTTACCTTGGTGAAGGGGACATTGACCAGCGGCAGTGCCAAACCTGGTGATAAATAATGTGTTAGGATTAATTTTATCAGAAGCATTTTTCCTGCTTGGGTGAACAATTTGAGAGTCTCTATACTAAGTGAACTTGAGAGACACATCCCCCAGAATATACAACTTCTGACAGGCATCCTATTCATTTGCTTTTGTGGCCTTTGACTCAACCACTGTGTTCCCTATTGGATCCTAATATCACCAAGATCTAAAGAGTGGTGCAATCAGTGTGCCTCACCTTCTTACCCTTATGCTATTTTCTTTTCTATAGCTTCCTGTGGTCTCTGGAACCATGGAGAATGGTAGGTATTCAGGAATCAATCATGTGCTGTCTTTAGTCAGGGGAGTGCTTCTGATTTTGGGTTTCCAATGAAAGGAGGATCACAGACGTAGTGACAAAGCGATTTGTCGAAGGGTAAAACCATGTTCACGTGTTTACAGGCACTCGTGTGGCATTCAGGTAGTGAGTTTGTGTGCGTGGAGATGGGTGAGTCTCTTTGTGAACTGACGAGTGTGTGGAGTGAGCAGGTACGTGCTTGTATGTGGTCTCTGTGTGAGAAGTTTATGTTCCTCTAGATTAACATGTCCCTAAAGAGCACAGTTGCTGGTGTGAACTTTGCCATTCATAAGAAAAATCCCATCACCGAGCTTCATGTGTGTATGTCAAAGGATATAAATATGGACAATTTAAATACAGTTAGTATATTATACACCAAACATAGCTTGTTTAGGCTGAAAAAAGTCCTATTAATAGCCAGGAAAACATTCACAGGATTCTGAAAGGGAAATATGTTTTCAGAATCCATAGGATTCTGTGAATCATGACTTCAGTTCAAGGTAGACCTCAACTCTGAGGAGGCTGTTGCATTGCCTTCAGGGCACCTGGATCGATCCTGATTAAGGAGAAGGAGCCCTCATGGTATCTAATTGGCCTCTGAGGAAAGGAAGCTTATGGAAGTGATGAATCATGGAGGGGTTGGCACGGGCTGTGGGGATGGGGGCTGGACGGGGAGACGAGGCCCTTTAACCCCCAATTCCTAGTACTTTCTCTCACGCCTCTACTTTCTGAGGCAGACCCTGAATTTCTAGGCTGAGGTTGTCATCAGTAATAATTTCAGTCCTTGCTCCTGATCCTCCTTGTGTGGGGCACCCGCCAGTGCTGAGACTAGAGTGATCCCAGAGTCCTTGCTCCATCATACTTCAGCAGTAAAGAGATAATTGCCCCAGGGTTACTGCCTTCCTGCCCCTCCTATCCTTTCCAAAAAGGAGATTCAAGGAGCCTGAGAAGGGAATCCTCCCCCTCTTAGCTGGAGGGCTGGGGCAGGTGGCCCCTGGTGCAGGCGTGTGCCACACCCAGTTCTGGAGGGCATCTGAGAAGAGGATCCTCCAGCTTCTAGAAATCCTTTCTCTCAAGATCTTGGTATCCCAGGGGTGTGGAAGTTAATGCCTGCTGTGTGTGGTCAAATGCAGGAATGAAACCAGCAGCCAGGCTCTAAGGGCCCTTGCTCCTTCAAATACTTCAGCTTGAAAGGGTGAGAGCACGGTCCAAGGTCTTGGACTAGATGTTAAGCGGGAAATATTGATGGGTTGCAGAGGGAAGACATGAAGGACATCCAGGCTATGTGAGGGTGGGAGGGGACACCACGGTGGCAGGATTATTTGAATCAGTGTAGCATCAGCACCTGGGCCCAGCCTTGTCCTCACCGAGGATGACATTTGGGCTCCTTCTGGGTGGGATGAGGCAGGACGAGCCGGCATGCCGGGTGAGAGCACCGTATGGACATCTTCCTAAAAGCCTGGGGAGAGGGGCGTCCTTCCTGTGCCAGCCTCTTCTCCATCTACCAGACTCTTTCATTGGTGGACACTGGGGAGGAGCAGACAATGGAGTCAGGTCTCCTGTTCTCCCACCTGGGACACGCCAGCAGGGATGGAACCAGGGTCAGGCCAGACACAAGTACGTTTCCAGGCCTGATCCACCTGGGCCAGGAGGGACCAGTTTTCACTTTTCACCTGCTTCTGGCCGTCACCTGACAGCCAGTCCTTGTCTACACACTGTTGGCCAAGGGTTGTCTGGCTGGAAACACATTCATACAAAAGGGATCTCATCCCATGTGACCAGGGCAGCTGTAGAACATTCTAGTTGCAGGGGAGGTGAGAGGGGCACAGGCTCCAGTGCACAGGGAGCTCAGCAAAGTGGTGGGGGCTGATCCCAGAGTGGAGGTGGTCCTTGCTGTGCTCTTTCCTGGCCCGAGGACATCCGTGTGAGAGTTTGTCTGAAAGGTATGGGAACTGACAGGTCCAAATACTGTCTCTGACCTTCCTTCCACTCATGGGCACAGGAGCCATAGCTCTGGATGGTCACTGCAAGGGCACCGACAGTCTCTCCGTCATTGCTCGTCCCCCAGGGGCTCAGCCCTAGGCAGCCCATGTTTGGCCCCAATAAACGCCTGCTGTTCACAGCCTTGGGCTGGGAACTCGTTTAGGGGTGGAAAGGTCCCT